>NC_134844.1:27298570-27918070 GCF_965363235.1 Mytilus galloprovincialis
AGTTTGAATTAAATATCTATCTATCTGTCTGTAGTTATGTCATATCTGGTTCACAGCTTTGCAGCGAACCGCCCTTTTTCAGGCGGTTGACAGAGTCTCTGTTTTCCTCCGTCAATGTGGCAGAATTCGCTGCATAGAATCTTAATGCTAACTATGAAATTTTAGGTTTTTGGATAATACAGACTACACTTGTGTATCCCACAGTGTTTTCTAAATTTAAAGCACCAGTGTATCCCACGGTGCATCTTTACATTTTCATATATATCTATCTATCTATCTATCTATCTGGTTGCCATATTATCTTCGGGTAACCGACCATAGATTTATTTACATATACATCTATGGTTTATCTATCTATCTATATATATATTATATATCATATAAATCTATCATATTATGAATAAAAGCTGTGGCCAGATATCGCCAAACCATATATGTATTTTGTTTTAATGGCACCATCTGAGATAATGGAATTTAAGTAAATAGACTTAAATTCAGTTATCGCTGGGGCCACTGACGGATTGTGTTTCATGTTTTAGATTTACCTAACTGAGTGACGTTATATTCTGTGACGTAATTTAGTCCTTTTTAGAATTTCATCGCAGCAAACAAGCTGTTTAAATTTCGTAAGCGGAAAAATTGAGAACCCGCCCTCCCACTCCAATGTTTGGACGAGATACTGCTCTTTTGTATTTATTTTTCAGGTTTGTGTCGATGACAGTGGTGATACAGATTTGACCGATGATGTTATCTTGTTTGCAGTTGAGAAAAGTGACTTTTATTTGAACTTTGAGCATCATAGATTCCCAGTAAATGGCAGAATTCGCTGCATAGAATCTTAATGTTAACTATGAAATTTTAGGTTTTTGGATAATACAGACCACACTTGTGTATCCCACGGTGTTTTCTACATTTAAAGCACCAGTGTATCCCACGGTACATCTTTACATTTTCATATATATCTATCTATCTATCTATCTGGTTACCATATTATCTTCGGGTAACCGACCATATATCTATTTACATATACATCTATGGTCTATCTATCTATCTATATATATTATATATCATATGAATCTATCATATTATGATTTAAAGCTGTGGCCAGATATCGCCAAACCATATATGTATTTTGTTTTAATGGCACCATCTGAGATAATGACTTCCCGTCTGTATAGTCATGATTAATAGGTTCGTATGAAAAGTTCCCGTCGATGTTTTCACCTTTTGTACTTTGATTCAAGGACACACACGTGTAATGTTTCTTTCTAATAAGTCATCGTACGAATAGTATGCACGTTCCAATGGTTAATTACTCGAAGATATTTTAACAACGTCAATATATTTATATATTGGGTAAATTGATAGATATACTTAGCTACTCAATGATCCTCAAAATTACGTAACTTTGTTCATCGTATATTTCAAAATTTTTATGAAGGATTACAAAGGTACAGTATTGACTATCACAAATAAATCGATAGAGATTGTCAGTTAATGACAAATGTTTAAGCCAATTGAGATGACTATACAATTCTCATAGTGAACTTTTCATATCTAGATAACTTATATGGAGTATTTTTAGGAGGCCGTTATAGATTGCTGTCTGTTGTGAGCGAAGACTACATGTTGAAGACCTTACTTTGGCCTGTAATGGTTTACTTTTACAAAATATGACTTAAGGTAGCACAATACAAAGATTTGTTTACTTCCAATCACTATCCTTTAAAATGCTGCAACTTTCTTATGAATGCATAGAAAATAATAAAAGAGGTATATATAGATAGATAAAAGATTAATCTTTTAAACGGTTGCATATTTTTATTATGCAATCATTATGTAATCAATTATTATGTAATTAGTGGCAAAATCTTGGTCAGTTCATTTGAATGAATTTAGCTCTATCATCTCTTTAACTATACAAAAAATTTTAACGAAATCTTAAACAACACATCATGTGCTTAAAAAGGGTGTCTCAAAGTGTCCTTATGGTATTCCATTCTCTCATAAATCTCTAATTAGTGTAAACATCTTAACCACATAAAAGAAGAAAATGTTTGATTAGGTGTAAAATTTGTTCTATACATTCTATCTGAAATCTGAGACACCCTTTTGTAAATAAGGGCCATAGGAACAACATATAATAAAATCAACCATCTAGGGATACCTATGCAGAAGCTAATTTCAATTGAAAGTGGAAATTGGTGAAAAATATTTAAGACACAGTTGACATTATAATTGGTTACATAATTGTTTCATAATACTTACATTGCATTTATTTGAAAGAGTAATCTGTTAGCTATCCAAAACTACCACTTTTATAAATTTTCAAGCATTATTAAGAAAGTTACGGCATTTTAAAACTTGGAAGTTGGAGTCATAAAATCTTTGTATTGTGCTACCTTAAATGGAGAGTTGTCTAATTGAAACTCATATCACACCTTCTTATATCTATATAAATCTTTTGTTACAGAAGTACAGTACATTTTCTATGGGATGACAGTGGTAGAGGGTTCATACTGTTATAAACATATTGCACAAAGGTTTATTGATCGTAAGGTTTAAAAAGTCTCGTTGAACTTGAATGTAAACATTTATGTTTTATGACAGTACTATCTTTGTATATCTTGTGTATATAGGAAGCGTAATAGGACTTTCTCTTAAGGTTGTGGCCTTTTATGTATTTATTGCATTGAAAGATATTTCTCATATCCCACAATACAGTGCAGTGTGATACGAAAATCTGCGTTCATTGGATTGGCTAATCAAGCATCATAAGACGATATCACGACATTAACATTGGCGATTCGTTAGGTCATTGATGACTATCAAAGGTTAGGAAGATTATTATATCTTCCCTTGTATTGGACATCTGTGACTTCTTCAATAATATAAATTACACACACACTTTTCGAGCGACAATATTTTTTGGGTATATTTTTAATCATTCTGAAACGTACAAAAAGTCTTGAATAGTTTGTCAAAGGTACCAGGATTATAATTTAGTACGCCAGACGCGAGTTTCGTCTACAAAAGACTCATTAGTGACGCTCATATCAAAATATTAATAAAGTCAAACAAGTACAAAGTTGAAGAGCATTGAGGATCCGAGATTCCAAAAAGTTGTGCCAAATACGGCTAAGGTAATCTATGCCTGGGATAAGAAAATCCTTAGTATTTCGAAAAATTCAAAGTTGTGTAAACAGGAAATTTATAAAAATGACCACATTATTGATATTCATGCCAACACCGAAATGTTGACTACTGGGCTGGTGATACCCTCGGGGACGAAACGTCCACCAGCAGTGGCATCTACCCAGTGGTGTAAATAGTTATCAAAGGTACCAGGATTATAATTTAGTACGCCAGACGCGAGTTTCGTCTACATAAGACTCACCAGTGAGGCTCATATCAAAATATTAATAAAGCCAAATAAGTACAAAGTTGAAGAGCATTCAGAATCCGAAATTCCAAAAAGTTGTGCCAAATACGGCTAAGGTAATCTATGCCTGGGATAAGAAAATCCTTAGTATTTCGAAAAAATTAAAGTTGTGTAAACAGGAAATTTATAAAAATGACCCCATTATTGATATTCATGCCAACACCGAAATGTTGACTACTGGGCTGGTGATACCTTCGGGCACGAAACGTCCACCAGCAGTGGCATCGACCCAGTGATGTAAATAATTATCAAAGGTACCAAGATGATAATTTTGTACGCCAGACGCGCGTTTCGTCTCCATAAGACTCATCAGTGACGCTCATATCAAAATATTAATAAAGACAAACAAGTGTATATATTATATTCATGTTTGCACATTCTAGTGCGATCATTGCATAAATTGTAGTAACAGCTCATGAATATCTCTAATCTTTGTTCTTGCTTCTGGACATACTTTACTGTAAATGACAGCTTAAAAAAAAAATGTAGTGTTTTGACAAATGAACATATTTTCATGTCGGAAGGAAGCGGTCTACAAATATATAATATATACTAACTAATACGCCACTAAAATACATTTAACCAACACAATTCTACTCACACTTTTTTTTTAAAGCCGATAGGAATGAAGAACTTCGAGTTATTATTCCTGATTTTTGGAAATTTTCTGGCTGTTTGCTTGTCGTTACAAAGCAATAATACATCGACGCAACCCTTGCAAGATGAAAGAATATCAGCTCTGGAAAGAAGTCTACAAAAATATGACAATATGTTGCATAATCTGTGTGAAGATTATAGAAAAGGTATGTTATTATATATCTAGTCTTTGTAAAATTAATATAATAATGAGCTCGTACATATTTTGTTTGCAAAATTAGGGAATGACCATTTTGAAAAATAAGGTGGGGTTCTTCATAAAATAAAAATATTAATGAAAATGAATATTGTGATAAAGCAGATGACAAAAAACATCTTCTGAATCCACTTTTTCACCATACCGTATAGTGTTTGTGAAAAAATAATTTGATTGATAACGTCAAAAAAACTTTAAGCACAAGAAATTTTGACTTGTACAAAAACCCAAAACCCCTTTTTTAAAGGTTAACTGGTTGCTCCCTTAGTCTAATCGTAAGAGTATACATATTTAGAAATGACGCAATAAGAGACATCAATAATAAAACTCAAGTGATGCAACATTGCATAATCTCTGCTTGGTGTACATGTGCCATCATCCAAGAAATGATGATCATGGTAAATTTCGAATGTCAAACTAAGGAGACACTTTTTTGTTTGTTCGAAAATGTTTCCACTCCCTTTCCCATATTCAAACATTAATTCTAAAATTGAAAACTTATCCTTGAATGCAAATTAGACACATTTCATAGAGAAAAGGATAGCTATTTGTACAACTCTCATCTTTTTATTTGCTATGGCCAATTTTTTTATTCATTCATTATTTTTTTTTATTTTGTGAGTGTCTACTGTTTTATTTTTCAGTTTTGTGTGATCATTTAATCATACCACGTATTTTGTTTTATAATTTCATCATACCCCGTATTTTATTTTATTTTTATAGAAAAAAAAAAATCAGAATGATTAGAATAATCAACCGGTTCAATACATATAACCTATTTTTCAGAGCCGGTGATGTTCTATGCAATAATAAAGAACCGAAGATTCGATCTACAAAAAGATTCTACTGTGGTTTTTGAGGAGCTAGTTATTAACAAAGGTCATCATTACAATCAAAACAGTGGAATTTTTGTAGCTCCAAAAAGTGGTATTTACCTTTTCTCCTGGACCGTCTCAACAGAAACAACAGGATATATAATAGCTGAACTGGTCATAGAGAACAATGTAATATCTTCAACCGGAAATACAGATACAAATGGCGGATATCAATCAGCGTCAATGACAGCTTTGAGTAGAATGGAAAAGAATGACCACGCTTTCATTAGAACGACAGGGTTTGGGACCACTAACAGTTTTAGAAGTCAAGACAATTACCCACAATCATCCTTTCTCGGAGTTCTGATCAGTAACGAACTGTAGAGCTTCGTTTTCGACACACTGTTAATCTAATTACTGATATTCTATTGTTCATTATTGCATGGATGTGTACGAATATAATGCCGAGTCATAAATTAGTAGCACGTTAAAATAAGTATTCTCAATTCTAACAGCACATTTTTTTTTTATTTGCAGACTCTGTTTATATAATTAACAATGTATACAAGTTAAAAGATAACCCAATATCTTTTCAATTTTTTTACCCCTTTTCAAAACTTAAAACACTTCACCTTGCTCGGACTTATAATGGCAAGTTTGTAAGGCATGTTCTGTCAAAAAAAACCAGGACCATAAAGACATAACGCACACATGTTCAGTAGGACATTCGCGTGATTATATTGACATAAAAAAGATGTAGTATGATTGCCAATGAGACAAATCTTCTTCGTTAATCGGGGATCATCGCATCAAATCAATACTGCGCATGATTTTTTTTTGTAAAACACAATTGACACGAATCTTACATCTCAGAGGACTCAAAATTTAATTTGTGTTGTTTCTATATTCGTAGATCATCTTAATCAATCATGAAATGAATGGATTGATGTAAGAAAACAGCTTTTTTTGATATACACCCAACATATACCAAGTTTTAGAATAGTTTTATTGAATTTGAATTTAGAATTGATATATAAGAAATTTCTTAATATTCCTAAACGGAAGATTATACAGACAGATGAAGAAGAAGTATACTAAACAACAAAATCATCTTCATTTACCTGTGTTAATATGACGTAATTTGATGTGGTTCATAAGGGTTTTATATAAATTAGATCGTTGGTTTTCCCATTGAAATGGTTTTAAACTAGTAATTTTTTGGGCCCTTCATAGCTTTCTGTTTGGTGTGAACCAATGCTCCGTGTTGAAGACCGTACCTGTGATGGTGTACTTTTATAAATTGTTACCTGGATGGAGAGTCTCATTGGCTCTAATACCACATCTTATATCTTTTGAACGGGTACATGAAAAATCTCATGATGTCATCATAAAATATAACTAAAAACTACTTATAAAGAGAAGAAATGGCAATTACAGAGTAAAAGAAAGGTTTTCCTGACAGTTTAATATTATTAGTTTCATAATGTGCTAGTGACCTAATACGGTATATATGGGGTCAGTAAATTCCATATGGGGTGAGAGCGAAGCTGGAATCCCCATTATGAATTTACTGACCCCATATATACCGTATTACGTCACTAGCACACTATGTAACGAATTTATCTTACTATCTTAACGTGTAAAATTTATACCAGTGGCCTATCAAAATGAGCAAGTCTTCAATACAGTTAGCATTAACATGATTAAGAAACTACTCCATTGATCCTACAAAAACAGATGTCAAAAATGACAACTTGTTATATTTATATCTTAATCATCAATTTCTTCGTCTGTTGAAACCTTTAAGATTTTTTCTCAGTACTGTTTTGTTTTTTTAAAGGGACGTAACACCACTACCCACCGTGTATAAAATAAGCACCGCCTCCCTACTACCTTACATGGAATATAAAGGGACGTAACTCCACTACTAACCGTGTATGAAATAAGCCCCGCCTCCCTACTAACCTAATATCAAATATACACGGTTTCCACGAGGACACTTTTAACCAATCACATTCCTCGAAATGTATAGGAGGTAAGATAAATCTCTTATAACATCTAAACTAAGTAAGAACTATAAACACAATGATACATGATCAGTTCATATACAGAACACACAATATATTACACGACAAAACAAGAACACTCTCGCAAACTTTTACTTTTAGTCTCATAGTCAGTGTAAATAGATGCTCATATACTGTTCATTGTACTTTTCCTCAATGAAAGCATATACGATTATAGTAGGCGATTTTGAATTAATGATAAACATGATAAATGAACACTTTATACAGCACAGATTAGAGAAGACATACAAATAAAAGACAAAAATATTTAGGTTTATAGTAATAATAAACCATGCTTAAGAATAAACAAAAAGAGATGATTTGAAAGATCATTTAAAAATGTGATCTAGTTCATCACAGGATTAAGTCGTTTGCAGTGTCCGGCAGTACTACCTTTTGTCTTGAGTTAAAGGTCTACTAATAAAGCATACATCACGACCGGATTTGATTATAAAACAAACATAAATAAACTTGTAAGATTTATATATTCAAAATCGGAATTTAAATGAAAATTGTTGATCATTAAACAGGGATTACATTGGATTCAATCAGTTGACACGGAATTCCGAATACCACATACATTCAATTAAAAACTAGTTGAATTATTTTAAAATGAATTCATTGTAACTTGGATATATAGTTGTCTTATTGGCACTTATATCACAATTTCTTATATCTAGTTATTTATATATTTTTATTCAGAGAACTTAGAACAAAACAACAAAAAATGTCAATTTTACCTCGATCCCTTTTCAAGTTTTATTCAACATTTCGAATGTCATGTTTTTTCACAGCAGTCGATGGAGATTACTTTACACAATTATTTTCTTCAATAAATTGCTTTGAAATATCTCATCGTCCGTTTTTTTTTTGTTTTGAAAACATTACACTAAACCTGCACCGTCCCCACTTCTCGAAAATTAAACTCGGGTAATGTAAAAGATATGAAATATTCAATAAATATCGGAGAATAGTATAAAAAAAAATGGACAACGGATCATAAGTATCTTTTTTTTTAATAGAAAAAAAAGATCGCTGTTTTTTTGTTATCCAGTGGCAAATATTACATGCCTAGTTTTAACCATTAATCATTGAGTCAATGCAAATTGAATATTGACAGAATTAAATGATAAAAATTCCTAGCATACTTTATCTTCTAGTCGAAAAAGAACGAAAAATGATAACTAGCGTCGAAAAGTCCATTATGTAGATATGTCAATCGGACTTTCGGATGACACCTGTCTACATCTACGACAAAAGCATGAAACAATAAGCTCCCTGTAACCTTCTCTGAAAAAAGAACTTGTCATTGTATAAATAATAGTATTCACTGAAAAATTTGAAAGTTCTAGGTAAGTGACGATTAAATAGATATACTGACGTTCATCGCGCAACAAACCGGCCTTCATTACACCAGCTAATAAACGACCTGGTACCATGCAGACGAAGTATACACTGGTAACAGTCATTACCATTCTTGTGATGGCTACTTCTTGTCGCATTCTCTCCCTTTCCAATTTTTCATTTGTCATCTTGCTCAAAATTTGGTTATTTCTTACCAATCCACCAACAAGAAGTATGTTCGTTACCAAAATAACAGAGAAAGGAATTCCACGAATTAGTATATAATACGGCACATACAAGTATTTATCGTAGAACGGGTCATCAAACTCTGTATACACGTGTTTTACAATAACAATTATTACCATCATGACTTGTATGACAACATATAGTTTCACCGCTAGATTGATCTTCCATGTTTCCTTGAATTTTAAAGGATTTCGTATGGCAAAACTTCTTTCCATCCAAATTATCATTGCACTGATGCAGCTACTTGTTATAAAAATATCTCTTACCAGAGTTGTCAGCCAATTAATGTCTTTGCCCAGGAATTTCTGTGTTTGCGTACTAGTGATAAACGGAAGTGCGAGGGAATCGGACACCGACATAATCATAATAAGAATGTTAACTGAACTCCAAAGTTTTCTTTTGAACAAAACAATCAATGTTATCCCATTTCCGATGATTCCAAAAAGCGATATTATCCAAAATATTATAACAGTTTGTAGCGACCGCCCGGCTCTACCGTAGCGTACTTGGAAATTTTCTGTTGAAGTGTTTTCAGTAACGCAAATGTTCCTCAATGAGTAATTCGATTCCATTAATTCAAACGAAAAAATAAAAACCCAATAAGTTCGTGTTTGTTTGTATGTTTCAATTTTTGCACCTAGTGAATTTCTTATTAATAAAAGTAAGCCGATGGTCATATGTATATGATATTATCTTTAAATCTCGAATCTGTATGAAAGAAAATTATTTATATAAGTCTGTCTAAATCTATGTGCATGCATAAGTTAATCATTTTGATGTTCATGAAATTACTACAATTCTAATTTATTTTCTACATAGAAACGAAAAAAAACTGAGATATATTTATCATTACTTTAATAAATATGTATATCTAGATCTTAGTTCTGTCTTACTTTGATGCCCGCTGTATTATATATATGTTCTTCGAAATTCAATCGTCAACTCTTTTCAATTCTCAGCTTTTGAGAAAAAAAAACCTTGTTAGGCGTAAGAAGATGAAAGTCTAGTAACAAACTTATAATTAAGATGATCCAATATGCCAATCAGACCTATCCTAATGTTATCATCTATTTTCATTACTGGAAAGATAAAAGATTAATTCTGAAATCTAATGACTGCTTGCATTGCAAGTTTATGATACTTCTCTTTGATTTAATTTTGCAGTCTTTAAAAGTTTTTATGTTCAAGACAAGTATTTACGCATAAGAATCAGGCACCGCATGTGTATGTGACGCTTGTGTTAAACTCCCAGTTCATACTGATTGCAAACCTTTGCCATATGAATCTCCAACGAAACTCCATTGACCTTTAACGTGAAATGCACATTTCTATGTTGTGATGCTATGCTATTGTTTCATTGGAACCATTAAAACGTTTAATCCCGCTGCAAATTTTTGCACCTGTCCTAAGTCAGGAATTTGATGTACAGTAGTTGTCGTTTGTTTATGTAATTTATACGTGTTTCTCGTTTCTCGTTTTTTATATAGATTAGACCGTTGGTTTTCCCGTTTGAATGGTTCTACACTAGTAATTTTGGGGCCCTTTATAGCTTGTTGTTCGGTGTGAGCCAAGGCTCCGTGTCGAAGGCCGTCCATTGACCTATAATGGTTTACTTTTATAAATTGTTATTTGGATGGAGAGTTGTCTCATTGGCACTCACACCACATCTTCCTACATGTACATGTACATCTTCACGTGAAATAAAATCAACAGAATCTCACGTGAAAGTATATGCACATAAACTTTAAAAACAAAGATTGTAAAAGTCATTCTAACTTAAATGTTCATTAAAATAACACCCTCCCCCTAGAAAAAATATAACAATTTTATAGTATATACACTTTATGGAAATAATTTGGACGTCATTTGAATGTATTCTGTCGGACATATATATTATACATTATAATCATAACAGAGAAGTTTCAAGATAGCTAAAAAAAAAAGAATTGCATTGTCACTTTCAATTATATTATCTTAAACGATGTCATCATCAGTCATCGTTTGTGCAAAAGAAGGTCTGCATTTCAAACAAAATAATCGATTTGCTTTAAAGATGCTGGTAATTTCTTTAACATTGATGCCATGTTCCTAGAAGAAAAAAAAAAGAAATCCAAAACTACTAACAAAATACCACCCCATTTTTCTAAATAAAGAAAGAAAAAATGAAAACAAAATAACTGTTTATCTTTTTTGTTTTTTTGTATGTTGTTTTTAATTTGTAGCGTCGGGGCTTTTGATAGCTATTTATTTCGGAGTGTCATTTTCTCGCGTTTCGAAGCCGTATGGCAACCTATAGATGCTACTACTTCATTTGATTTCTGGTGGAGAGTCGTTCATTTGTAGTAATCACACAATATCTACTAAGAAGCAACTATTTGGTGGTGCTTATGTTTTTTTGTCTGAGTCAGAAATGAATGTGAAGAAAGCAGCTGGTTCGTTATTTGATATCCGATATAACAATTTAGTGGTAATCATCAATATTGAAACACTCAAAAACACAAACAGCATGATACTAAGAGTTGAAAGAGTTAGAAGTAGTGAAAAGATATGTAGGAAATTGTTTTTATCCTTTCAAGCAATTCTAAATTCTCTTTGTCTGTCCTCAAATACAAACCCTTATGTAAATCGCACATTAAATTTGTCTTTATGAAATTTAGATTTTTATCAATAAAACAACATCAAAGATGTTGTTTTGTATATGATATTTCTAGAAAAAAAAAAGATCACTCTAGTAACATTCAAAACATAAATATCTATAATTATGGACAGCCAAAATAAACAGAAAAATAAAATGAAAACAGACTGGAGAACTCTTAAATGTCATTAACACCCCTCTGATCTCTCAATCTTCAAAAAAATTAGACAGGTCGGTAGTTAATATAAAGATAAAATCGATACTAAAAGCAATTTGGATAAACTTTTTGTCTTCTGATTTTACGCAGGGCTCACAGATCCATTTTGATATTTTAAATATATAGAGAAATAATAATTCTACCACTCAAATGACGACGACACCCCCTGGTCATTCAATGTCCATAAAATTCAATAAACTTTTAGAAAATATATAATATTCGGATGTTAGCAAAAGGATTTCCTAAAATGATGCCATGTTCGATATCTACGGAGGGCTAAAATTGTCACTTTTAAGCTAAAAATCGTCTAAAAATCTTGTCAGAAAGCTAATTTATGTATCGTGTATAGTATACGCGATAAAAACATTACAATGCTAATTATTGCACTAAGTACTTAGACGCATGTTTCAACTTTTGAATCTTGAGTTCGCTAAAATGATGAGATGTAGCAATTAAAAACGAAGATTTTGTTTGAATATAGTCATTTTCTTCTGTATTGAAAGCCAAATCACTTTAAAATTCTTATTTTTATTATTATATTGTTGAGCGATTCGTGTTAGAATATGTTACAAAATGTAGTGTAGGTCTTTTATTGCATTGTATTCATTGACGTTTTGAGCAAGTTTAGCTGTTTGATAATTATACCTGGCCTAGCCTGGCTTTAGTACTATGAAAGCAAATGTTCTAATCAATTTGTGTAAAATGTTTCTTCCTTACAGCATATCTTATACTTTTGTTTCTTGGATGAGTGGTACACAAAACACATAAACGTTGGAACTGACTTTTTTTTTATTAATTGATATATTGCCAGTTAATCTTTATAAATTAGTTTTCTTGTGAAATGATCGTAAGTAAGAGGATCGGTGCAATATAAAACTTTACCATCTGAACAGTTGTACAGTTAGGATCATCCACAGAAATATTAGTTAAGTAACTTTTTAACTTTTTACAGAGGGCTCAAATATCCAGTCTGATATTCTCAATATATATAGATATTCTCCCAGAGACCATTCAAATGACGGTGAGACCCCCCTGGTCATTCAATGTCCATACATTCAATGAACTTTTAAAAAATATATAATATTCGGATGTTAGCAAAAGGATTTCCTAAAATTATGTCATGTTCGATATCTACGGAGGGCTAAAATTGTCACTTTTCACCTAAAAATCATCTAAAAATCTTGTCAGAAAGCTAATTTATGTATCGTGTATAATATACGCAAATAAAAACATTACAATGCTAATTATTACACTAAGTATTTAGACGCATGTTTCAACTTTTGAATCTTGAGTTCGTTAAAATGATGAGATGTGGTAATTAAAAACGAAGATTTTATTTGAATATAGTTATTTTCTTCTGTATTGAAAGACAACTAACTTTAAAATCCTAATTTTTAATTATGTTGTTGATCGTTTCGTGTGAGAATATGCCACCGTCCTTACCTGACTTAAATACTAAGAAAGCAAATGCTCTAATCAATTTGTGCGTGTAATTTGTGTAAAATGTTTTTTCCTTACAGCATATCTCATACTTTTGCGTTTTGGATGAGTGGTACACAAAACATATAAACGTTGGAACTGACTTTTTTTTTTTATTAATTGATATAGTGCCAGTCAATCTTAATAAAATACTTTTCTTGTGAAATGATCGTAAGTAAGAGGATCGGTGTAATAGAAAACTTTACCATCTGAACAGTTGTACAGTTTAGGATCATCCACAGCAATATCGCTCAAGTAACGTTTCAACTTTTCTCCTTCAATTATGAACTGGAAATACAAAGATAATACGAAACTCTATAGTTTCAAATACAGAGTGCACTTATATGAGTGATAAAGAAGAAAAAAAAAACCAAGAAAGTTACGAGAGTATACGAAAACTGAAAAAAAGATATAGGGAAAAATACCAAAGGGACATTTGCACTCATAAATCGAAACCAAACTGACAATGCAATGGTTGATCGTTCCAGATGAATGTAAATAACAAACTAACAAAAATGGCTCCTGCTGCATGAAATTTATAAAGTATTGCTTTCATTTCTTTTTGGGTTGAACCATTGCTTACTCTTTGTATGATGTCTACGGTAACAGTAAACTTGGTTCCAACCTGTGTCGGTAAATCAAAGCACAACGTACAGTTTTTCACAAGTTCCGCCAAGCATTTTATTTATTCTTTTCAACAGGAACGCTCATATCAATAGTTTACAAAAATGATGAATATGTATATAAATGCGTTAAGAGTTATGTATGGCTGGACTGGGTTGCACAAACGTCTATTTAGTTAATAGACTATTAACTTCTAATAGACTAATACACATCTAATTGACAATTAGTTAATAGAGTGATTTAATAGCGTTTTCAAAGTTTGTTACAAAAATGAGTTATACATATTTTGATCCAATCAAGTGTATATTTGTTTGTTTGGGCTATTATCCCGTTAGCGATTGCTACAAGATATTTGTTGGACATAGAATCTGAAATAAAATCTGATCTAATTAAGAGATTTTACGCTTTTTGTAAAAAAAGGACAGTGCTGGTGCTGAAGTTATGTTGACGTTAGGACATTTGTGGGTAAAAAATAAAGTTTGCTAATTATGGAAGATCAACAATTATCTTACCTCCTATACATTTCTATGAATATGAATTGGTTAACAGCGTGTATATTCCATATTAGGTTAGTAGGAAGGCGGGGCTTATTTCAATACACGGTTAGTAATGTAGTTACGATTGTTTGGCACTATTTGGTCATTTAAATGTACTGGAAGTTCTGTTTGATATTGTTATATCAAGGTTGTTAATATTAAATTGTTATTGTTCACATTAGTGTTTTCGTGCAGACCAATGGAAGCAGGTTCTTAAAATTGACCACTTTGACACTTTAATATAAAAATAAGAATAGGTGGTATGATTGCAATGAGACAACTCTTATCGGTGAGATAAATTCGTTACACAGTGTGCTTGTGACCTGATAGCGAAGCTGGAACCCAATATAAAATTTACTGACCCCCGTATATATTGTATTAGGTCACTAACACAATATGTAACTAATAGTATCTCATTGTAAAAAATGAATTGAATACGAAACTTGTATAAAACTACAATTTGTACATAAACATTATTACAAAATGGTACAACAAATCATTATTACAAAATGGTACCACAACAAAACTGGCCATTACTATCTAGGGTATTATTGCAAATGAAAACAACTTTACATGTGGTGTTTTCGAGGCGCTTTTCTGGATTGACCTTCGTTAGTAAGGCTCAAAACCAAAATTTGATAGTATGAATAAGTGAGGAGCTTGATGGCTAAAATGGGACATAAATAGAATAGGCACCTAAAGTTAAATTACTTGAGAGTTAGAATATTAGTTCTAAATTTATCAAAAAGGAATTTAAGAACTGTAAGTAACTATTCCATATCTGCCTGGAGCACTCTCTGCTTGATAGTATCGCTAATTTTCGTAAAATAAAAAAGAAAATAAGTTGACTAAGTGAAAAGTATTTAGAAAATATAGGTCCACGACTAAACTTAAAGAAATAATTAAAACAAACCAAGGGTTATACTGCATGATGTGTGACTCATAATTGTGTAAATATTATTGTTATCTGGAGTACCAAGAAAACGTTTTATTTTTTCTTAATGGCGAAAAAATGGAGGTCTATGAGTGTTTTCTCTATTCTACCATAAATAAAATTCTAATTATTACTTAAGAGGGGCGTGACACTATTTTATCTTAATCTATTTGGTAATCTTGAATTGTATGAAACAATGGACTACATGTGGAGTCGTCCATGCAAAATTATGCATCTGCAAATGCACTTAATTTCAAAATATTTCAAAAATCAATGTTCACATTTACTGCATCTTTTTAGAGAAAGTTCGATAAATAACTTTCGGGATATTTCCTAATTGCTTAAGCAAAAGTTTAGAATTCTATTTCAGTTGATATATGCTAATCAACGTATTGTAATGAGGAAATATATAGAGATAACTTTTATTTTCTATTTAAATTGCCTCTGAATGAAAATTGTAAATTTCTAGAATCTAAAACCTTGTGTTATTTGATTTTTAAAAGCATAAATACCCTGAAATACTTTGTTTGTTCACCGACTGGAAATTGTGCTTTTATCCATTCGTCTCCTTGATTCCCAGAAACCTGGAACGCTGTTTGTTGTGATAACGTACCTGTTTGTCCCATTTGTTTAATATAAATTTTCAATCTTCCAACTTCTGTTTAGAAAAAAAAAATATGATTGATCTTTTGGGTCATTTGCATAAATAAATCCCCTCGCTTTATTTCCTTTTAATATTACTAATGTATAAAATTTAATTTATCTACATGATTTTTATAAAAAAAAAAAAAAAAAACAATAATCTTAAAAAAAAACCCTTGTAATGAAAATATTGTTTATATTATTGATTTATTAAATTCTTATATTTAATAACGGTAGAAATGCAAAAAAAAAAACAACAAAACAACAGTTATTTTGATGTCGATTGTAGCTCAAATCTTGATTTGTATTTTCTTGAGTGGCTTTTTCGGAATTAACACCATTTGTTTAAAAGGAGCTATGAAATAAATGTTCATTAACACAAAACACTGAAAACTGAATTAGATCGAGACTATACTGACTCAGTACTCAGTTCGTTGTACCAGGAATGTTGTTTTTGCAGAGTGATTTCATTTTTATTTTACATTCTTTGTCCGTTTTCTTTTAAATAGAAACCATTTTCAAGCTATAGATTGGAAAATGTACTATTAGTTGAAAAGAGATGTTTAAAACCATTTGAATAATTTCTACGAACATTGTACTGCTGTTTTGCCTCGGTCTTCAGTTCTCTTTCTAAGTCGTAATTTAAAAGAGGCGGAAGATTTCAAAGGGACATTTGCACCTCTCCTAAGTCAGGAACCTGATGTACAGTAGTTGTTGTTTGTTTATGTAATTTATACGACGTCGTGTTTCTCGTTTCTCGTTTTTTTATATAGATTAGACCGTTGGTTTTACCGTTTGAATGGTTTTACAATAGTCATTTTGGGGCCCTTTATAGCTTGTTGTTCGGTGTGAGCGAAGGCTCCGTGTTGAAGGCCGTACCTTGACCTATAATGGTTTTCTTTTATAAATTGTTATTTGGATGGAGAGTTGTCTCATTATCACTCATACCACATTTCCTATATCTATTCAAACTCGAGAGAAACTGACATCGCCATTGGAAAAAAAGTAAAAACAACGAAAAGTAAAACACGTTTACGAAACACAACTAAGAAATCTAAAGAACGTACAACAAACTATAACACAACTGAGGGGATAACAGGTAATCCGATCTTATTTGCTAGTGGTAACTGTCTTATTACACATTGTTAGTACACATCATTTTGTGATTGTGTTTATGACAGCTGGAACATATACGTATAAAAAAGAACATGTGGTATGATTGCTAATGAGACAACAATGTGTTCACCAGTGACACAAATGTTTTAAAATAAAGTATAATAACTGTGACTACTGTACCTAACAGCTATATTTAACAATAAGAACATGAAGTACAACAGCTATTAAAGTTGTGATAAATTTGAAACCGATAGTCTTTCATGACATGGTTTTATAATTTGTTGACAAATGCTTATGGTTGTATCCAGCTACTCCCCACATATGATACCATATTTCAAAACAAAGACCACCTGTTGTAGCGGGAAAATACGGAGATAGTAGTCTTGCTTTGTCATTTATTTTTTTTATAGATGATGATTCCATAAACATATAATGCCCTGAAATAAATAAGAAATTTAATTCACTTAGCCGTCATATGAAGCAATTATCAATTCAAATAACATATAACTTTATATTTTATAATATCTGACTTAAATGCTACTAGTTCATAAGGAAATACTCCTTTGATACATTTAGATCGACAAATTGTGGTGTAAATCATAGAATTATTATTTTATCACATATTCTTTAAACGTTCATTATTTTGTTCGAAAACGAATAAAATAAAGGAACTCCCATAATTATAGTTAATTTTCCTACCGTTTCCACTTTGACCCAATGTATGGTAATATGTCGGACCTGTGCGTCGAGTAGTTTGCTTGTTCATCATGTTGCCAGCCACAAATATTTTCATCTTCAAAATCACAATAATTTTCTGGTTCTAAATCTGCATAAAAAATAAAAGTACTATACATATCAATAAAGGTAAAGTACTATACATATCAATAAAGGTAAAGTACTATACATATCAATAAAGGTAAAGTACTACATATCAATAAGATGCTAAAGGTAAAGTACTAAATATCAATAGGATGCCTTAACACTAAAGGTAAAGTACTACATATCAATAGGATGTCTTAAAAATAAAGGTAAAGTACTACATATCAATAGGATGCATTAACAATAAAGGTAAAGTACTACATATCCATAGGATGCCTTAACAATAAAGGTAAAGTACTACATATCAATAGGATGCCTTAACAATAAAGGTAAAGTACTACATATCAATAGGATGCCTTAACAATAAAGGTAAAGTACTACATATCAATAGGATGCCTTAACAATAAAGGTACAGTACTACATATCAATAGGATGCCTTAACAATAAAGGTAAAGTACTACATATCAATAGGATGCCTTAACAATAAAGGTAAAGTACTACATATCCATAGGATGCCTTAACAATAAAGGTAAAATACTACATATCAATAGGATGCCTTGAAAATAAAGATAAAACACTACATATCAATAGGATGCCTTAACAATAAAGGTAAAGTACTACATATCAATAGGATGCCTTTACAATAAAGGTCAAGTACTACATATCAATAGGATGCCATAACAATAAAGGTAAAGTACTACATATCAATGGGATGCCTTGGCAATAAAGGTAAAGTACTACATATCAATAGGATGCCTTAGCAATAAAGGTAAAGTACTACATATCAATAGGATGCCTTAGCAATAAAGGTAAAGTATTACATATCAATAGGATGCCTTAACAATAAAGGTAAAATACTACATATCAATAGGATGCCTTAAAAATAAAGGTAAAGTACTACATATCAATAGGATGCCTTAACAATAAAGGTAAAGTACTACATATCAATAGGATGCTTTGGCAATAAAGGTAAAGTACTACATATCAATAGGATGCCTTAGCAATAAAGGTAAAGTACTACATATCAATAGGATGCCTTAACAATAAAGGTAAAGTATTACATATCAATAGGATGCCTTAACAATAAAGGTAAAATACTACATATCAATAGGATGCCTTAACAATAAAGGTACAGTACTACATATCAATAGGATGCCTTAACAATAAAGGTAAAGTACTACATATCAATAGGATGCCTTAACAATAAAGGTAAAGTACTACATATCAATAGGATGCCTTAGCAATAAAGGTAAAGTATTACATATCAATAGGATGCCTTAACAATAAAGGTAAAATACTACATATCAATAGGATGCCTTAACAATAAAGGTACAGTACTACATATCAATAGGATGCCTTAACAATAAAGGTAAAGTACTACATATCAATAGGATGCCTTAACAATAAAGGTAAAGTACTACATATCAATAGGATGCCTTAACAATAAAGGTAAAGTATTACATATCAATAGGATGCCTTAATAATAAAGGTAAAGTACAACATATCAATAGGATGCCTTAACACTAAAGGTAAAGTACTACATATCAACAGGATGTCTTAAATATAAAGGTAAAGTACTACATATCAATAGGATGCCTTAACAATGAAGGTAAAGTACTACATATCAATAGGATGCCTTAACAATAAAGGTAAAGTATTACATATCAATAGGATGCCTTAATAATAAAGGTAAAGTACTACATATCAATAGGATGCCTTAAAAATAAAGGTAAAGTACTACATATCAATAGGATGCCTTAACAATAAAGGTAAAGTACTACATATCAATAGGATGCCTTAACACTAAAGGTAAAGTACTACATATCAACAGGATGTCTTAAATATAAAGGTAAAGTACTACATATCAATAGGATGCCTTAACAATGAAGGTAAAGTACTACATATCAATAGGATGCCTTAACACTAAAGGTAAAGTACTACATATCAATAGGATGTCTTAAATATAAAGGTAAAGTACTACATATCAATAGGATGCCTTAAAAATAAAGGTAAAGTACTACATATCAATAGGATGCCTTAGCAATAAAGGTAAAGTACTACATATCAATAGGATGCCTTAGCAATAAAGGTAAAGTATTACATATCAATAGGATGCCTTAGCAATAAAGGTAAAGTACTACATATCAATAGGATGCCTTAGCAATAAAGGTAAAGTATTACATATCAATAGGATGCCTTGACAATAAAGGTAAAGTACTACATATCAATAGGATGCCTTAACAATAAAGGTAAAGTACTACATATCAATAGGATGCCTTGACAACAAAGGTAAAGTACTACATATCAATAGGATGCCTTAACAATAAAGGTAAAGTACTACATATCAATAGGATGCCTTGGCAATAAAGGTAAAGTACTACATATCAATAGGATGCCTTAGCAATAAAGGTAAAGTACTACATATCAATAGGATGCCTTAGCAATAAAGGTAAAGTATTACATATCAATAGGATGCCTTAACAATAAAGGTAAAATACTACATATCAATAGGATGCCTTAAAAATAAAGGTAAAGTACTACATATCAATAGGATGCCTTAACAATAAAGGTAAAGTACTACATATCAATAGGATGCCTTAACACTAAAGGTAAAGTACTACATATCAACAGGATGTCTTAAATATAAAGGTAAAGTACTACATATCAATAGGATGCCTTAACAATAAAGGTAAAGTACTACATATCAATAGGATGCCTTAACACTAAAGGTAAAGTACTACATATCAATAGGATGTCTTAAATATAAAGGTAAAGTACTACATATCAATAGGATGCCTTGACAACAAAGGTAAAGTACTACATATCAATAGGATACCTTAACAATAAAGGTAAAGTACTACATATCAATAGGATGCCTTAAAAATAAAGGTAAAATACTACATATCAATAGGATGCCTTAAATATAAAGGTAAAGTATTACATATCAATAGGATGCATTAACAATAAAGGTAAAGTACTACATATCAATAGGATGCCTTGAAAATAAAGGTAAAATACTACATATCAATAGGATGTTTTAAAAATAAAGGTAAAGTACTACATATCAATAGGATACCTTAACAATAAAGGTAAAGTACTACATATCAATAGGATGCCTTGACAATAAAGGTAAAGTACTACATATCAATAGGATGCCTTAACAATAAAAGTAAAGTACTACATATCAATAGGATGCCTTGAAAATAAAGGTACTACATATCAATAGGATGCCTTGACAATAAAGGTAAAGTACTACATATCAATAGGATGCCTTACCAATAAAAGTAAAGTACTACATATCAATAGGATGCCTTGAAAATAAAGGTAAAATACTACATATAAATAGGATGGCTTAAAAATAAAGGTAAAGTACTACATATCAATAGGATGCCTTAACAATAAAGGTAAAGTACTACATATCAATAGGATGCCTTGACAATAAAGGTAAAGTACTAAATATCAATAGGATGCCTTAACAATAAAGGTAAAGTACTACATATCAATAGGATGCCTAGAAAATAAAAGTAAAATACTACATATCAATAGGATGCCTTAACAATAAAGGTAAAGTACTACATATCAATAGGATGCCTTTACAATAAAGGTAAAGTACTACATATCAAAAGGATGCCTTGACAATAAAGGTAAAGTACTACATATCAATAGGATGCCTTAACAATAAAGGTAAAGTACTACATATCAATAGGATGCCTTAACAATAAAGGTAAAGTACTACATATCAATAGGATGCCTTGAAAATAAAGGTAAAATACTACATATCAATAGGATGCCTTAAAAATAAAGGTAAAGTACTACATATCAATAGGATGCCTTAACAATAAAGGTAAAGTACTACATATCAATAGGATGCCTTAACAATAAAGGTAAAGTACTACATATCAATAGGATGCCTTGACAATAAAGGTAAAGTACTACATATCAATAGGATGCCTTAACAATAAAGGTAAAGTACTACATATCAATAGGATGCCTAGAAAATAAAGGTAAAATACTACATATCAATAGGATGCCTTAACAATAAAGGTAAAGTACTACATATCAATAGGATGCCTTGACAATAAAGGTAAAGTACTACATATCAATAGGATGCCTTAACAATAAAGGTAAAGTACTACATATCAATAGGATGCCTTGACAACAAAATGTAAAGTACTACATACCAATAGGATGCCTTAAAAATAAAGGTAAAGTACTACATATCAATAGGATGCCTTGACAATAAAGGTAAAGTACTACATATCAATAGGATGCCTTAACAATAAAGGTAAAGTACTACATATCAATAGGATGCCTTGACAACAAAGGTAAAGTACTACATACCAATAGGATGCCTTAACAATAAAGGTAAAGTACTACATATCAATAGGATGCCTTGACAATAAAGGTAATGTACTACATATCAATAGGATGCCTTAACAATAAAGGTAAAGTACTACATATCAATAGGATGCCTTAACAATAAAGGTAAAGTACTACATATCAATAGGATGCCTAGAAAATAAAGGTAAAGTACTACATATCAATAGGATGCCTTAACAATAAAGGTAAAGTACTACATATCAATAGGATGCCTTGAAAATAAAGGTAAAATACTACATATCAATAGGATGCCTAGAAAATAAAGGTAAAATACTACATATCAATAGGATGCCTTAACAATAAAGGTAAAGTACTATATATCAATAGGATGCCTTGACAATAAAGGTAAAGTACTACATATCAATAGGATGCCTTGACAATACAGGTAAAGTACTACATATCAATAGGATGCCTTAACAATAAAGGTAAAGTACTACATATCAATAGGATGCCTTAACAATAAAGGTAAAGTACTACATATCAATAGGATGCCTTAACAATAAAGGTAAAGTACTACATATCAATAGGATGCCTTTACAATAAAGGTACAGTATTACATATCAATAGGATGCCTTAACAATAAAGGTAAAGTATTACATATCAATAGGATGCCTTAATAATAAAGGTAAAGTACTACATATCAATAGGATGCCTAGAAAATAAAGGTAAAATACTACATATCAATAGGATGCCTTAACAATAAAGGTAAAGTACTACATATCAATAGGATGCCTTGACAATAAAGGTAAAGTACTACATATCAATAGGATGCCTTAACAATAAAGGTAAAGTACTACATATCAATAGGATGCCTTGACAACAAAGGTAAAGTACTACATACCAATAGGATGCCTTAACAATAAAGGTAAAGTACTACATATCAATAGGATGCCTTGACAATAAAGGTAATGTACTACATATCAATAGGATGCCTTAACAATAAAGGTAAAGTACTACATATCAATAGGATGCCTTATAATTAACAATAAAGGTAAAGTACTACATATCAATAGGATGCCTAGAAAATAAAGGTAAAGTACTACATATCAATAGGATGCCTTAACAATAAAGGTAAAGTACTACATATCAATAGGATGCCTTGAAAATAAAGGTAAAATACTACATATCAATAGGATGCTTAGAAAATAAAGGTAAAATACTACATATCAATAGGATGCCTTAACAATAAAGGTAAAGTACTACATATCAATAGGATGCCTTAACAATAAAGGTAAAGTACTACATATCAATAGGATGCCTTAACAATAAAGGTAAAGTACTAAATATCAATAGGATGCCTTCACAATAAAGGTATTTTATTTTAAAGATTTTATTTTAACCAACACATACTGATATAATAGAAGATACCCATATTTCGCAAAGTATAATAGTTTATTACATTTTTGTTGAGCCTTCCGACTTTTGTTGCAATAGCTATCTACAAACCACAAAAAATTACTCTGTGGGTAAAGTGTTTGAAACTTAAATTACTTTCTTAACTATCCTGGATTTCTAATAAACTAGGACAGAAGCTTGTTTATGATTAAGATAGCTTAAAAAAAATGTTTATCCGTATTTTTATTTATAATTGATTTTTTTGGTTTTCAAGTTCTGTAAGCTGATAAACATGCACTCTGGTTAGAGTTTAAAAAAATCACATTTTCCAGTCGGGGCCTTTTAGTGATCGGTCGACTATATGGAAGGGGTTTTCTCGTTTTTGAAGGCCGGATTGTTGCCTATAATTGCTTACATCCACTTCAGTTTAGGAGGATTAGCGTACACACACATGCATGCTCATCACGTCATCTTCTTTCTGTGAAAATCCCAAGTCAGTGGCTTGTAGTTCAGTGGTTGCCGTTGGTTCATGTCTGGCATATTATTTTATTTTTGGTTTTTGTAAATTGTTGTTTTTTCTAGATAATGCCGTTAGTTTTCGAATTTAATTGTTCAAAACTTGTTTATGTTGGGACCTTTTATATATATATATAGCCGATTATAAGGTATGGTCGCCTAATATAGCTTACATGTGTACATCCAATTAATTTGATGGATAGTTGTATAATTGCAAATTATATCACATCATTATTGAATATAAGCTTTGATAAGTTGGACAAGCGATTGTACAGGAAAGGCCCAAGTGATAGTACAGTAAACTCGTAAGCGATTGTACAGTCAATTAATTTATCCGATATTGAAAAAAATATAATTTGTGAATCTCTACTGGTGCAATGGCTTTCAAACTTTCAGACAGGTAAGACCATAATCAGAAATAGTATGTTTTGAATGTCTAGAAGAAACGTTATATTGTATCATTTGATTCACTATTGGAAAACTTTCCATGTTGCAACTTGTTATATTTTCGAATGTCGAAAATGTAGAAACCGTACAGTTCCGTTCCCACACAATATAATAATGATGTAATCGGGTTTTTAAGATCCCCACGAATGCCACATTTTCCCATCTTAATGTCTATCAATCTCTTATGAAAGTATGTACAAATGTAAACTCCTGTGTTGTTAAGATGGACATAAAATAAAATTATTCTTTCATCAAGTTGAAAATAAAATTGGATATGCATTTCAATAGCATATTATCAAATTGCTGAAAGATCACCTACATTTTCTTAACAGGGAATCCGTTAGTATTGAAACCCCCTGTTCTTTAGGGTGAATGGGGTATAGAAATATGGTCACTTGGCCAGTCTTCTCCCGACCGGCAGTAAAACGCTTGCCGAAATGGGGCGTCCATTTGGCTGTGCGGGATGTATCAAGTTCGCAGTCACGTCCGGTCAGAAGGGGAACGTGAAATCTGATGCCTCGTGTAAAGAGACTGCAACGCTCTTTGCTCTTTGCACGTTAAGAATCCTTGCAACAACTCTTTTGAGGGGTCCGTAGGTGGCCTGTTGCAAGACAAAATTTCTGTCCCTATACAAGGTATCCTCATTTTCCAGTGGCAGTCCAAATTTCCCTGACCATCATCCCAGATGGCCTCTATCGTATCAACATACCTAGTGTATATATTGTGAACTTGTTCTCGTCCTGAATATGCATGAAATATTTGCCACTGGACGTTAAGCAACAAACAATCAATCAATCATTCAATCAATCCCTGTCCTTAATAATTCAATTTGTCGTTCTGCATTATTTTGGCGTAAGAAAGACGCACACATTCAGGCTAACGCCCTTAAGGTGTATAGAAAATAGATATAGGAAGATACGGTGTGAGTGCCAATGAGACAATTCTCCATCCAAATTACAATTAATGAAAGTAAACCATGGTAGGCTTATGTACAGCCTTCAACACGGAGCCTTGGCTAGCAACGAACAACAAGCTATAAAGGGCCCCATGATTACTAGTGTAAAACCATTCAAACGGGGAAAACAACGGTTTAATAGTTTTGTATTTTGTATAACTTTCCTGCCCTTACACCCACACTAATATAAGCTGTGATTTCTGTGTGAATAATTTTTTTTAAAGTTTCAAATGAAGTGCATGGATGTAAGTAATGATAGGCAACCGCAATGCCTTCAATAATGAGAAGAAAACATAACGTATAATCGGCTTTAAATTGTCCCGCTTGATCATTATACGTTGTTGTTTCTTATAGAGAAATAAATTATCGATTTAAATTATTTTTTACATCATAAAAAAGGGTACAATATCATAAAATCAATTTTGTGAAAAGCGATGAAAATTTAGTGACCCCAATATAAATTTGAACCCCTCTTAATCTTTCCTGTGTTTACGAGCACAAAATTCAAGGATCCCTAATTTTTTTAACTGTCTTTATGAAAGTTAGCACCGACTGTTAGCTTTACACTAGTAAGTTTGTCTTAAAGATAATTGGCTTTGTGTTAAAACTGTCGTTACGTTGCTGTCTTGCGGACGAATACCCGAAATCTCTGTGTCATCAGCAATCATACAGAAATGACTTTATATCGGGTTATTTGGTTATTTAATACCCTGTTCTTTGCATAGAAATAATTCTTCGTTAATCTGAGCATTGAAAGAATACTTCATATCACAAGATATAAATATGGATACAAAAAAAAATCTAAGCGAAATTGATAATACCGCAAAGCATGAATAAATGTGTTGTATTTCAGTAAATAACACTTGTTTTCGTTTGATTGTAAACATGTTGTAGCCCATCATGCATTGTTTCTTGTTTAGTGGATTGGTAAAAAAAGCGCCCAAAAAAAAAGAGTTCAAAATAAATTACGTCACACGTTAATACATTATTATAACAAATGCTCGGACATACGTATGGTAATTCATGCATATCCTAAAAGGTCGTGTTCTCGATCTATTAAAACGGAAATGACACAGCCGGGTATTGTAAAGGTTTGAGGGACTTTTAATGTCAAATTCATATCCCTGGGCAACGAAATTATCGATTTGTTAAAAAAAAACACCGTGTTTACGCTGGTGTCTTCCTCGAATGCCAAAATTTTATATGTTACCTATTCCTTGAATGCCAACAAAAATATTTCTGTTTTTATAAGTATTTAACTTTAAAAAATAATTAGTGAACTTGATGAAATTGTAACATTTTATCCCATTTTGATAAGAAAAGTAGCAAAATTTAAGGGTTAAATAATTATGAATATAAAGATAGAAAGAAAATGATTTTTGTTACTATTTATTAAAAAATAAATAAATTTGGGAATGAACAAGTTTTATTAACATAAGACATATATATATAAATATAACATTTATATTTAGTTAAATATAATTATTTCAAACTAAAAGAGGATATTAGAGATTTATTTTGTTCCATATTATTATAAATATTTATTTGTTACGTATATATACATGAATTATATGAATATTTTAATTAAACAATTAACCATAAAATAGGGTAACAAGAATTTAGTCTATAGCGGATTGATTTTTTTAGTTGTTTGTGGCTTTGAACTAGCTGCCAGTAACTGCAAGTTTTCTCAGAGGATGTACTTTACAAGTGTTTTTTGTTTGTTTGGATATACAAGAACCTGACCACGTCTATTCTGTGTAGTATTTCTATTTATTTACATCTGATAAGTTAAACCGGTTTCATCTGATGTGTATAGTTAGTTCTACTATGTGGTATGGGCTTTGCTCATAGTTGAAGACTGTACGGTGGCCTATACTTGTGAATTTCTGTGTCATTTTGTTTCTTGTGGAAATTTGTCTCAATTCCAATCAGACTACATTACTTTGTTTTATAAGAACACCGATGATTTGCGAACACGATAAACCCCTTACCAGTATCATTTTATGAATCACCTGCAAAAAAGTGTGTAGTATTATTACCAAGAAAAATATCCTGAACAAACTGAACATAATACATCAATAGTATTCTAACACGTGATTCAAAGTTTCAAGAAATTTAATCAAGTAATATGGTAGGATGTTACAGCACACACAACTATAGAAATATTGAAAAAAACCTTCAAAGTCCAAAGAGGCTTCACATTTGTGTAAACTGGAATTTCTCACAATATGCACATGTGATGCAACACTTTTCAAAGTTTCATTTTAAGAGAATCCATATTCGTTCAAGTAGTATCATCAGAAAAAAAATTCAACAACGTAACAAACATGAATTAGATTTTAATTTAATTGGGCGTATGACATTTGCGCCGATTTTGAAAATTTTCATTCTTTCATTTGCGCCGATTTCATTTTTTCATTTGCGCCGATTTTATATTTTTTCTTAATTGGATTTACAGGTAAGTTACAGGTAAGTTCATACTTTTACATTGGCTGAGCACAGAGTATACAGACAAATCAAGTGACATTGCAATTGGTAAATGGCTATCCCAATGTTTCGGGTTACGGTTCCTTTCCCTAAATGAAATCGATGACTGCTTCACGTTTGACATTGTCTGACGCTCCTTCTGATGGCAAATGTCATACATTCTTAGACAACGTACAAGTACACATTCCATAACGGTCAACCAATTCGTGATGGCGTCCATAAATTAAAGAAGGGATTATTTCAACTTCACCATTTGGAACTCTTGGTTTAATAGCTTCCTTGTGAGAAAATGCAAACTCTAGAAATGTCCCCACAAGTACGTATGCCAGACAAAGAAAAGAGACCTTCGTTATCGACAATTTTGTCAAATATAGAAGAAATAGAGACGAAATCATAAGAAAGGAATACATTAGATGTGT
This sequence comes from Mytilus galloprovincialis, assembly GCF_965363235.1. Lineage (NCBI taxonomy): Eukaryota > Metazoa > Mollusca > Bivalvia > Mytilida > Mytilidae > Mytilus > Mytilus galloprovincialis. The sequence goes on from NC_134844.1 coordinate 27,326,881, forward strand.
TGCCTATACATACTCGGCAAGAACAGATTTATGATTTGAATGTATTCCGTTTTTATGGATTTAAATGCTGCAACATATATTTTTAATTCGTCATTTTAGTATAAACAAAGTTCTTTTATCTTAGGTTTTTTACTTCTTGATTTTAAGCAGGAGACAACAGTTATATACATGTTATGATTGACAATTCATAACACATGTACAACTGGCTAACGGAAGAGGTCTTTAATGATAAATGAAAATAACATTACTGGGATGGAGAGGTGTCTCATTGGCTCTCATACCACATCCTCTTATATCATTTCACCTGTAATTTACCTGTTATTTACCTGTAAAAAAATCGGCGCAAATGAAAAGAAAAATCGGCGCAAATGAAAAAAAAAATCGGCGCAAATGAAATGCAGATCGGCGCAAATGCAAAACGCCGGATTTTAACTATCTGTTTAATTATGCCTCGTTCACACGGACATTTAATTCGAATAAAAAAGAAGCGTGTATGTACGCGATTAGCGAATTCGATTCGCATTCGATTCGAATTCAATTCGAATTAAATAAAATTGAGAATGGAAATGGGGAATGTGTCAAAGAGACAACAACCCGACCAAATAAAAAAACAGCAAAAGGTCACCAACAGGTCTTCAATGTAGCGAGAAATTCCCGCACCGGAGGCGTCCTTCAGCTGGCTCCTAAACAAATATATACTAGTTCAGTGATAATGAACGCCATACTAATTTCCAAATTGTACACAAGAAACTAAAATAAAATAATACAAGACTAAGAAAGGCCAGAGGCTCCTGACTTGGGACAGGCGCAAAAATGCGGCGGGGTTAAACATGTTTGTGAGATCTCAACCCTCCCCCTATACCTCTAAATGTCCATTTTTGATAAGCATGCTCTCGTGTTGTGATAACTTTTTGCACCTATTCCTCGAAAGCCAACATTATTTATAGGTAAATTGTCGGTAGATCAAAGGATGTTGGCATTCAAGGAATAAACCTATACGCTGACTTATAAAAGTGTTTTAAAATTAGTCTTTCATGCTGTCTAGTCTGAGCAATGTTTGTAGGACGTTATAAATAAAAAAGGAAAACCGTCAAAACATTATGTGAACGGAAAATACATGGGCGTTGCATACGTGTCTCAAACGATTTAGAAAATCTAGAATATGTGTGAATAATGAATATTTATATTATTTAGACTTTAATATTGTTGTTTTTTGAATATTGTATCTACAAGTTCATGACGATTTAGAGCTTGGCATTTCGTGTAGACACATGTTTCTTGTTGAAGACTAAACATGCGGTCTTGATTTATCTATAGTGTTTTTGTCGTTTGGTTGCCGTCAAATTGAATTACATCCCATATCTCTTATATTATGAGCTTTAACATCAGCTTATAAGAATTCATTATTGAAAGGTTTATTTGTAATTTTATATGAATATGCCGTTATATATTTATCGGTGTGAGCTGTACCACATCATGACTTATATATGAACTTTATTAATTTCGATCTAAAAAAAGTTCCTAGAAATAGATATTTTAAAAAGTCTTAATAAATTCCAATGATCACAAATCTAATCTAAATCCATTTTTTTTCCCTGATTCTAACATACGTTGTTCCTTTTTTTTTGGTTACTAGTGTTTATAATAAAGGTAAAGTATTAAATATTAATAGGATGCCTTAACAATAAAGGTCAAGTACTGCATATCAATAGGATGCCTTAACAATAAAGGTAAAGTACTACATATCAATAGGATGCCTTTAAAATAAAGGTAAAACACTACATATCAATAGGATGCCTTAAAAATTAAGGTAAAGTACTAAATATCAATAGGATGACTTCACAATGAAGGTCAAGTACTACATATCAATAGGATGCCTTCACAATAAAGGTAAAGTACTACATATCAATAGGATGCCTTAACAATAAAGGTAAAGTACTACATATCAATAGGATGCCTTAACAATAAAGGTAAAGTACTACATATCAATAGGATGCCTTAACAATAAAGGTAAAGTACTACATATCAATAGGATGCCTTAACAATAAAGGTAAAGTACTACATATCAATAGGATGTTTTGACAATAAAGGTAAAATGCTACATATCAATAGGATGCCTTAACAATAAAGGTAAAGTACTACATATCAATAGGATGCCTAGAAAATAAAGGTAAAGTACTACATATCAATAGGATGCCTTAACAATAAAGGTAAAGTACTACATATCAATAGGATGCCTTGACAATAAAGGTAAAGTACTACATATCAATAGGATGCCTTAACAATAAAGGTAAAGTACTACATATCAATAGGATGCCTAGAAAATAAAGGTAAAATACTACATATCAATAGGATGCCTTAACAATAAAGGTAAAGTACTACATATCAATAGCATGCCTTAACAATAAAGGTAAAGTACTACATATCAATAGGATGCCTAAACAATAAAGGTAAAGTACTACATATCAATAGGATGCCTTAACAATAAAGGTAAAGTACTACATATCAATAGGATGCCTTGAAAATAAAGGTAAAATACTACATATCAATAGGATGCCTTAAAAATAAAGGTAAAGTACTACATATCAATAGGATGCCTTAACAATAAAGGTGAAGTACTACATATCAATAGGATGCCTTAACAATAAAGGTAAAGTACTACATATCAATAGGATGCCTTGACAATAAAGGTAAAGTACTACATATCAATAGGATGCCTTAACAATAAAGGTAAAGTACTACATATCAATAGGATGCCTTGACAATAAAGGTAAAGTACTACATATCAATAGGATGCCTTAACAATAAAGGTAAAGTACTACATATCAATAGGATGCCTAGAAAATAAAGGTAAAATACTACATATCAATAGGATGCCTAGAAAATAAAGGTAAAGTACTACATATCAATAGGATGCCTTAACAATAAAGGTAAAGTACTACATATCAATAGGATGCCTTGAAAATAAAGGTAAAATACTACATATCAATAGGATGCCTAGAAAATAAAGGTAAAATACTACATATCAATAGGATGCCTTAACAATAAAGGTAAAGTACTATATATCAATAGGATGCCTTGACAATAAAGGTAAAGTACTACATATCAATAGGATGCCTTGACAATACAGGTAAAGTACTACATATCAATAGGATGCCTTAACAATAAAGGTAAAGTACTACATATCAATAGGATGCCTTAACAATAAAGGTAAAGTACTACATATCAATAGGATGCCTTAACAATAAAGGTAAAGTACTACATATCAATAGGATGCCTTTACAATAAAGGTACAGTATTACATATCAATAGGATGCCTTAACAATAAAGGTAAAGTATTACATATCAATAGGATGCCTTAATAATAAAGGTAAAGTACTACATATCAATAGGATGCCTAGAAAATAAAGGTAAAATACTACATATCAATAGGATGCCTTAACAATAAAGGTAAAGTACTACATATCAATAGGATGCCTTGACAATAAAGGTAAAGTACTACATATCAATAGGATGCCTTAACAATAAAGGTAAAGTACTACATATCAATAGGATGCCTTGACAACAATGGTAAAGTACTACATACCAATAGGATGCCTTAACAATAAAGGTAAAGTACTACATATCAATAGGATGCCTTGACAATAAAGGTAATGTACTACATATCAATAGGATGCCTTAACAATAAAGGTAAAGTACTACATATCAATAGGATGCCTTAACAATAAAGGTAAAGTACTACATATCAATAGGATGCTAGAAAATAAAGGTAAAGTACTACATATCAATAGGATGCCTTAACAATAAAGGTAAAGTACTACATATCAATAGGATGCCTTAACAATAAAGGTAAAGTACTACATATCAATAGGATGCCTTGAAAATAAAGGTAAAATACTACATATCAATAGGATGCCTAGAAAATAAAGGTAAAATACTACATATCAATAGGATGCCTTAACAATAAAGGTAAAGTACTACATATCAATAGGATGCCTTAACAATAAAGGTAAAGTACTACATATCAATAGGATGCCTTAACAATAAAGGTAAAGTACTACATATCAATAGGATGCCTAGAAAATAAAGGTAAAGTACTACATATCAATAGGATGCCTTAACAATAAAGGTAAAGTACTACATATCAATAGGATGCCTTAACAATAAAGGTAAAGTACTACATATCAATAGGATGCCTTGAAAATAAAGGTAAAATACTACATATCAATAGGATGCCTAGAAAATAAAGGTAAAATACTACATATCAATAGGATGCCTTAACAATAAAGGTAAAGTACTACATATCAATAGGATGCCTTAACAATAAAGGTAAAGTACTACATATCAATAGGATGCCTTAACAATAAAGGTAAAGTACTACATATCAATAGGATGCCTTGACAATAAAGGTAAAGTACTACATATCAATAGGATGCTTTGACAATACAGGTAAAGTACTACATATCAATAGGATGCCTTAACAATAAAGGTAAAGTACTACATATCAATAGGATGCCTTAACAATAAAGGTAAAGTACTACATATCAATAGGATGCCTTAACAATAAAGGTAAAGTACTACATATCAATAGGATGCCTTTACAATAAAGGTACAGTATTACATATCAATAGGATGCCTTAACAATAAAGGTAAAGTATTACATATCAATAGGATGCCTTAATAATAAAGGTCAAGTACTACATATCAATAGGATGCCTTAACAATAAAGGTAAAGTACTACATATCAATAGGATGCCTTGACAATAAAGGTAAAGTACTACATATCAATAGGATGCCTTAACAATAAAGGTAAAGTACTACATATCAATAGGATGCCTAGAAAATAAAGGTAAAATACTACATATCAATAGGATGCCTCAACAATAAAGGTAAAGTACTACATATCAATAGGATGCCTTGACAATAAAGGTCAAGTACTACATATCAATAGGATGCCTTAACAATAAAAGTAAAGTACTACATATCAATAGGATGCCTTTATAATAAAGGTAAAGTATTAAATATTAATAGGATGCCTTAACAATAAAGGTCAAGTACTGCATATCAATAGGATGCCTTAACAATAAAGGTAAAGTACTACATATTAATAGGATGCCTTGAAAATAAAGGTAAAACACTTCATATCAATAGGATGCCTTAAAAATTAAGGTAAAGTACTAAATATCAATAGGATGCCTTCACAATAAAGGTAAAGTACTACATATCAATAGGATGCCTTAACAATAAAGGTCAAGTACTACATATCAATAGGATGCCTTCACAATAAAGGTAAAGTACTACATATCAATAGGATGCCTTAACAATAAAGGTAAAGTACTACATATCAATAGGATGCCTTAACAATAAAGGTAAAGTACTACATATCAATAGGATGCCTTAACAATAAAGGTAAAGTACTACATATCAATAGGATGCCTTAACAATAAAGGTAAAGTACTACATATCAATAGGATGTTTTGACAATAAAGGTAAAATGCTACATATCAATAGGATGCCTTAACAATAAAGGTAAAGTACTACATATCAATAGGATGCCTAGAAAATAAAGGTAAAGTACTACATATCAATAGGATGCCTTAACAATAAAGGTAAAGTACTACATATCAATAGGATGCCTTGACAATAAAGGTAAAGTACTACATATCAATAGGATGCCTTAACAATAAAGGTAAAGTACTACATATCAATAGGATGCCTAGAAAATAAAGGTAAAATACTACATATCAATAGGATGCCTTAACAATAAAGGTAAAGTACTACATATCAATAGCATGCCTTAACAATAAAGGTAAAGTACTACATATCAATAGGATGCCTTAACAATAAAGGTAAAGTACTACATATCAATAGGATGCCTTAACAATAAAGGTAAAGTACTACATATCAATAGGATGTCTTGAAAATAAAGGTAAAATACTACATATCAATAGGATGCCTTAAAAATAAAGGTAAAGTACTACATATCAATAGGATGCCTTAACAATAAAGGTGAAGTACTACATATCAATAGGATGCCTTAACAATAAAGGTAAAGTACTACATATCAATAGGATGCCTTGACAATAAAGGTAAAGTACTACATATCAATATGATGCCTTTACAATAAAGGTAAAGTATTACATATCAATAGGATGCCTAGAAAATAAAGGTAAAATACTACATATCAATAGGATGCCTTAACAATAAAGGTAAAGTACTACATATCAATAGGATGCCTTAAAAATAAAGGTAAAGTACTACATATCAATAGGATGCCTTGACAATAAAGGTAAAGTACTACATATCAATAGGATGCCTTAACAATAAAGGTAAAGTACTACATATCAATAGGATGCCTTGACAATAAAAGTAAAGTACTACATATCAATAGGATGCCTTAACAATAAAGGTAAAGTACTACATATCAATAGGATGCCATGACAATAAAGGTAAAGTACTACATATCAATAGGATGCCTTAACAATAAAGGTAAAGTACTACATATCAATACGATGCCTAGAAAATAAAGGTAAAATACTACATGTCAATAGGATGCCTTAACAATAAAGGTAAAGTACTACATATCAATAGGATGCCTTGAAAATAAAGGTAAAATACTACATATCAATAGGATGCCTTAACAATAAAGGTAAAGTACTACATATCAATAGGATGCCTTTACAATAAAGGTACAATATTACATATCAATAGGATGCCTTAACAATAAAGGTAAAGTATTACATATCAATAGGATGCCTTAACAATAAAGGTAAAGTACTACATATCAATAGGATGCCTTAACAATAAAGGTAAAGTACTACATATCAATAGGATGCCTTAACAATAAAGGTAAAGTACTACATATCAATAGGATGCCTTAACAATAAAGGTAAAGTACTACATATCAATAGGATGCCTTAACAATAAAGGTAAAGTACTACATATCAATAGGATGCCTTGGCAATAAAGGTAAAGTATTACATATCAATAGGATGCCTTAACAATAAAGGTAAAGTACTACATATCAATAGGATGCCTTTACAATAAAGGTACAATATTACATATCAATAGGATGCCTTAACAATAAAGGTAAAGTATTACATATCAATAGGATGCCTTAACAATAAAGGTAAAGTACTACATATCAATAGGATGCCTTGACAATAAAGGTAAAGTACTACATATCAATAGGATGCCTTAACAATAAAGGTAAAGTACTACATATCAATAGGATGCCTTTACAATAAAGGTAAAGTACTACATATCAATAGGATGCCTTTACAATAAAGGTAAAGTACTACATATCAATAGGATGCCTTAGCAATAAAGGTAAAGTATTACATATCAATAGGATGCCTTAACAATAAAGGTAAAGTATTACATATCAATAGGATGCCTTAACAATAAAGGTAAAGTACTACATATCAATAGGATGCCTTAACAATAAAGGTAAAGTACTACATATCAATAGGATGCCTTAACAATAAAGGTAAAGTACTACATATCAATAAGATGCCTTAACAATAAAGGTAAAGTACTACATATCAATAGGATGCCTTAACAATAAAGGTAAAGTACTACATATCAATAGGATGCCTTGGCAATAAAGGTAAAGTATTACATATCAATAGGATGCCTTGAAAATAAAGTTAAAATACTACATATCAATAGGATGTTTTAAAAATAAAGGTAAAGTACTACATATCAATAGGATGCCTTAACAATAAAGGTAAAGTACTACATATCAATAGGATGCCTCAACAATAAAGGTAAAATACTACATATCAATAGGATGCCTTAACAATACAAGTAAAGTACTACATATCAATATGATGCCTTTACAATAAAGGTAAAGTATTACATATCAATAGGATGCCTTAACAATAAAGGTCAAGTACTGCATATCAATAGGATGCCTTTACAATAAAGGTAAAGTACTACATATCAATAGGATGCCTTAGCAATAAAGGTAAAGTATTACATATCAATAGGATGCCTTAACAATAAAGGTAAAGTATTACATATCAATAGGATGCCTTAACAATAAAGGTAAAGTACTACATATCAATAGGATGCCTTAACAATAAAGGTAAAGTACTACATATCAATAGGATGCCTTAACAATAAAGGTAAAGTACTACATATCAATAGGATGCCTTAACAATAAAGGTAAAGTACTACATATCAATAGGATGCCTTAACAATAAAGGTAAAGTACTACATATCAATAGGATGCCTTGGCAATAAAGGTAAAGTATTACATATCAATAGGATGCCTTGAAAATAAAGTTAAAATACTACATATCAATAGGATGTTTTAAAAATAAAGGTAAAGTACTACATATCAATAGGATGCCTTAACAATAAAGGTAAAGTACTACATATCAATAGGATGCCTCAACAATAAAGGTAAAATACTACATATCAATAGGATGCCTTAACAATACAAGTAAAGTACTACATATCAATATGATGCCTTTACAATAAAGGTAAAGTATTACATATCAATAGGATGCCTTAACAATAAAGGTCAAGTACTGCATATCAATAGGATGCCTTAACAATAAAGGTAAAGTACTACATATCAATAGGATGCCTTGAAAATAAAGGTAAAATACTACATATCAATAGGATGCCTTAAAAATTAAGGTAAAGTACTAAATATCAATAGGATGCCTTCACAATAAAGGTAAAGTACTACATATCAATAGGATGCCTTAAATATAAAGGTAAAGTACTACATATCAATAGGATGCCTTAACAATAAAGGTAAAGTACTACATATCAATAGGATGCCTTAACAATAAAGGTCAAGTACTGCATATCAATAGGATGCCTTCACAATAAAGGTAAAGTACTACATATCAATAGGATGCCTTAACAATAAAGGTAAAGTACTACATATCAATAGGATGCCTTCACAATAAAGGTAAAGTACTACATATCAATAGGATGCCTTAACAATAAAGGTAAAGTACTACATATCAATAGGATGCCTTGACAAAAAAGGTAAAATACTACATATCAATAGGATGCCTTGGCAATAAAGGTAAAGTACTACATATCAATAGGATGCCTTGACAATAAAGGTAAAGTACTACATATCAATAGGATGCCTTGACAATACAGGTAAAGTACTACATATCAATAGGATGCCTTGACAATAAAGGTAAAGTACTACATATCAATAGGATGCCTTAACAATAAAGGTAAAGTAATACATATCAATAGGATGCCTTAGCAATAAAGGTAAAGTACTACATATCAATAGGATGCCTTAACAATAAAGGTAAAGTACTACATATCAATAGGATGCCTTAAAAATAAAGGTAAAGTACTACATATCAATAGGATGCCTTGACAATAAAGGTAAAGTACTACATATCAATAGGATGCCTTGACAATAAAGGTCAAGTACTACATATCAATAGGATGCCTTGACAATAAAGGTCAAGTACTACATATCAATAGGATGCCTTGACAATAAAGGTAAAGTACTACATATCAATAGGATGCCTTAACAATAAAGGTAAAGTACTACATATCAATAGGATGCCTGGACAATAAAGGTAAAGTACTACATATCAATAGGATGCCTTCACAATAAAGGTCAAGTACTGCATATCAATAGGATGCCTTCACAATAAAGGTAAAGTACTACATATCAATAGGATGCCTTAACAATAAAGGTAAAGTACTACATATCAATAGGATGCCTTCACAATAAAGGTAAAGTACTACATATCAATAGGATGCCTTAACAATAAAGGTAAAGTACTACATATCAATAGGATGCCTTGACAAAAAAGGTAAAATACTACATATCAATAGGATGCCTTGGCAATAAAGGTAAAGTACTACATATCAATAGGATGCCTTGACAATAAAGGTAAAGTACTACATATCAATAGGATGCCTTGACAATACAGGTAAAGTACTACATATCAATAGGATGCCTTGACAATAAAGGTAAAGTACTACATATCAATAGGATGCCTTAACAATAAAGGTAAAGTAATACATATCAATAGGATGCCTTAGCAATAAAGGTAAAGTACTACATATCAATAGGATGCCTTAACAATAAAGGTAAAGTACTACATATCAATAGGATGCCTTAAAAATAAAGGTAAAGTACTACATATCAATAGGATGCCTTGGCAATAAAGGTCAAGTACTACATATCAATAGGATGCCTTGACAATAAAGGTAAAGTACTACATATCAATAGGATGCCTTGACAATAAAGGTAAAGTACTACATATCAATAGGATGCCTTGACAATAAAGGTCAAGTACTACATATCAATAGGATGCCTTGACAATAAAGGTAAAGTACTACATATCAATAGGATGCCTTGACAATAAAGGTAAAGTACTACATATCAATAGGATGCCTGGACAATAAAGGTAAAGTACTACATATCAATAGGATGCCTTAACAATAAAGGTCAAGTACTGCATATCAATAGGATGCCTTCACAATAAAGGTAAAGTACTACATATCAATAGGATGCCTTAACAATAAAGGTAAAGTACTACATATCAATAGGATGCCTTTACAATAAAGGTCAAGTACTACATATCAATAGGATGCCTTAACAATAAAGGTAAAGTACTACATATCAATAGGATGCCTTGACAATAAAGGTAAAGTACTACATATCAATAGGATACCTTAACAATAAAGGTAAAGTACTACATATCAATAGGATGCCTAGAAAATAAAGGTAAAGTACTACATATCAATACGATGCCTTAACAATAAAGGTAAAGTACTACATATCAATAGGATGCCTTGACAATAAAGGTAAAGTACTACATATCAATAGGATGCCTTAACAATAAAGGTAAAATACTACATATCAATAGGATGCCTTAACAATAAAGGTAAAGTACTACATATCAATAGGATGCCTTTACAATAAAGGTACAGTATTACATATCAATAGGATGCCTTAACAATAAAGGTAAAGTATTACATATCAATAGGATGCCTTAATAATAAAGGTCAAGTACTACATATCAATAGGATGCCTTAACAATAAAGGTAAAGTACTACATATCAATAGGATGCCTTGACAATAAAGGTAAAGTACTACATATCAATAGGATGCCTTAACAATAAAGGTAAAGTACTACATATCAATAGGATGCCTAGAAAATAAAGGTAAAATACTACATATCAATAGGATGCCTCAACAATAAAGGTAAAGTACTACATATCAATAGGATGCCTTGACAATAAAGGTCAAGTACTACATATCAATAGGATGCCTTAACAATAAAAGTAAAGTACTACATATCAATAGGATGCCTTTATAATAAAGGTAAAGTATTAAATATTAATAGGATGCCTTAACAATAAAGGTCAAGTACTGCATATCAATAGGATGCCTTAACAATAAAGGTAAAGTACTACATATTAATAGGATGCCTTGAAAATAAAGGTAAAACACTTCATATCAATAGGATGCCTTAAAAATTAAAGTAAAGTACTAAATATCAATAGGATGCCTTCACAATAAAGGTAAAGTACTACATATCAATAGGATGCCTTAACAATAAAGGTCAAGTACTACATATCAATAGGATGCCTTCACAATAAAGGTAAAGTACTACATATCAATAGGATGCCTCAACAATAAAGGTAAAGTACTACATATCAATAGGATGCCTTAACAATAAAGGTAAAGTACTACATATCAATAGGATGCCTTAACAATAAAGGTAAAGTACTACATATCAATAGGATGCCTTAACAATAAAGGTAAAGTACTACATATCAATAGGATGTTTTGACAATAAAGGTAAAATGCTACATATCAATAGGATGCCTTAACAATAAAGGTAAAGTACTACATATCAATAGGATGCCTAGAAAATAAAGGTAAAGTACTACATATCAATAGGATGCCTTAACAATAAAGGTAAAGTACTACATATCAATAGGATGCCTTGACAATAAAGGTAAAGTACTACATATCAATAGGATGCCTTAACAATAAAGGTAAAGTACTACATATCAATAGGATGCCTAGAAAATAAAGATAAAATACTACATATCAATAGGATGCCTTAACAATAAAGGTAAAGTACTACATATCAATAGCATGCCTTAACAATAAAGGTAAAGTACTACATATCAATAGGATGCCTTAACAATAAAGGTAAAGTACTACATATCAATAGGATGCCTTAACAATAAAGGTAAAGTACTACATATCAATAGGATGCCTTGAAAATAAAGGTAAAATACTACATATCAATAGGATGCCTTAAAAATAAAGGTAAAGTACTACATATCAATAGGATGCCTTAACAATAAAGGTGAAGTACTACATATCAATAGGATGCCTTAACAATAAAGGTAAAGTACTACATATCAATAGGATGCCTTGACAATAAAGGTAAAGTACTACATATCAATAGGATGCCTTAACAATAAAGGTAAAGTATTACATATCAATAGGATGCCTAGAAAATAAAGGTAAAATACTACATATCAATAGGATGCCTTAACAATAAAGGTAAAGTACTACATATCAATAGGATGCCTTAAAAATAAAGGTAAAGTACTACATATCAATAGGATGCCTTGACAATAAAGGTAAAGTACTACATATCAATAGGATGCCTTAACAATAAAGGTAAAGTACTACATATCAATAGGATGCCTTGACAATAAAGGTAAAGTACTACATATCAATAGGATGCCTTAACAATAAAGGTAAAGTACTACATATCAATAGGATGCCATGACAATAAAGGTAAAGTACTACATATCAATAGGATGCCTTAACAATAAAGGTAAAGTACTACATATCAATAGGATGCCTAGAAAATAAAGGTAAAATACTACATGTCAATAGGATGCCTTAACAATAAAGGTAAAGTACTACATATCAATAGGATGCCTTGAAAATAAAGGTAAAATACTACATATCAATAGGATGCCTTAACAATAAAGGTAAAGTACTACATATCAATAGGATGCCTTTACAATAAAGGTACAATATTACATATCAATAGGATGCCTTAACAATAAAGGTAAAGTATTACATATCAATAGGATGCCTTAACAATAAAGGTAAAGTACTACATATTAATAGGATGCCTTGACAATAAAGGTAAAGTACTACATATCAATAGGATGCCTTAACAATAAAGGTAAAGTACTACATATCAATAGGATGCCTTTACAATAAAGGTAAAGTACTACATATCAATAGGATGCCTTGACAATAAAGGTAAAGTACTACATATCAATAGGATGCCTTAGCAATAAAGGTAAAGTATTACATATCAATAGGATGCCTTAACAATAAAGGTAAAGTATTACATATCAATAGGATGCCTTAACAATAAAGGTAAAGTACTACATATCAATAGGATGCCTTAACAATAAAGGTAAAGTACTACATATCAATAGGATGCCTTAACAATAAAGGTAAAGTACTACATATCAATAGGATGCCTTAACAATAAAGGTAAAGTATTACATATCAATAGGATGCCTTAACAATAAAGGTAAAGTACTACATATCAATAGGATGCCTTAACAATAAAGGTAAAGTACTACATATCAATAGGATGCCTGGACAATAAAGGTAAAGTACTACATATCAATAGGATGCCTTAACAATAAAGGTAAAGTACTACATATCAATAGGATGCCTTAACAATAAAGGTAAAGTACTACATATCAATAGGATGCCTTAACAATAAAGGTAAAGTACTACATATCAATAGGATGCCTTAACAATAAAGGTAAAGTATTACATATCAATAGGATGCCTTGAAAATAAAGTTAAAATACTACATATCAATAGGATGTTTTAAAAATAAAGGTAAAGTACTACATATCAATAGGATGCCTTAACAATAAAGGTAAAGTACTACATATCAATAGGATGCCTCAACAATAAAGGTAAAATACTACATATCAATAGGATGCCTTAACAATACAAGTAAAGTACTACATATCAATATGATGCCTTTACAATAAAGGTAAAGTATTACATATCAATAGGATGCCTTAACAATAAAGGTCAAGTACTGCATATCAATAGGATGCCTTAACAATAAAGGTAAAGTACTACATATCAATAGGATGCCTTGAAAATAAAGGTAAAATACTACATATCAATAGGATGCCTTAAAAATTAAGGTAAAGTACTAAATATCAATAGGATGCCTTCACAATAAAGGTAAAGTACTACATATCAATAGGATGCCTTAAATATAAAGGTAAAGTACTACATATCAATAGGATGCCTTAACAATAAAGGTAAAGTACTACATATCAATAGGATGCCTTAACAATAAAGGTCAAGTACTGCATATCAATAGGATGCCTTCACAATAAAGGTAAAGTACTACATATCAATAGGATGCCTTAACAATAAAGGTAAAGTACTACATATCAATAGGATGCCTTCACAATAAAGGTAAAGTACTACATATCAATAGGATGCCTTAACAATAAAGGTAAAGTACTACATATCAATAGGATGCCTTGACAAAAAAGGTAAAATACTACATATCAATAGGATGCCTTGGCAATAAAGGTAAAGTACTACATATCAATAGGATGCCTTGACAATAAAGGTAAAGTACTACATATCAATAGGATGCCTTGACAATACAGGTAAAGTACTACATATCAATAGGATGCCTTGACAATAAAGGTAAAGTACTACATATCAATAGGATGCCTTAACAATAAAGGTAAAGTAATACATATCAATAGGATGCCTTAGCAATAAAGGTAAAGTACTACATATCAATAGGATGCCTTAACAATAAAGGTAAAGTACTACATATCAATAGGATGCCTTAAAAATAAAGGTAAAGTACTACATATCAATAGGATGCCTTGGCAATAAAGGTCAAGTACTACATATCAATAGGATGCCTTGACAATAAAGGTAAAGTACTACATATCAATAGGATGCCTTGACAATAAAGGTAAAGTACTACATATCAATAGGATGCCTTGACAATAAAGGTCAAGTACTACATATCAATAGGATGCCTTGACAATAAAGGTAAAGTACTACATATCAATAGGATGCCTTAACAATAAAGGTAAAGTACTACATATCAATAGGATGCCTGGACAATAAAGGTAAAGTACTACATATCAATAGGATGCCTTAACAATAAAGGTCAAGTACTGCATATCAATAGGATGCCTTAACAATAAAGGTAAAGTACTACATATCAATAGGATGCCTTAACAATAAAGGTAAAGTACTACATATCAATAGGATGCCTTCACAATAAAGGTAAAGTACTACATATCAATAGGATGCCTTCACAATAAAGGTAAAGTACTACATATCAATAGGATGCCTTGACAAAAAAGGTAAAATACTACATATCCATAGGATGCCTTGGCAATAAAGGTAAAGTACTACATATCAATAGGATGCCTTGACAATAAAGGTAAAGTACTACATATCAATAGGATGCCTTGACAATACAGGTAAAGTACTACATATCAATAGGATGCCTTGACAATAAAGGTAAAGTACTACATATCAATAGGATGCCTTAACAATAAAGGTAAAGTAATACATATCAATAGGATGCCTTAGCAATAAAGGTAAAGTACTACATATCAATAGGATGCCTTGGCAATAAAGGTCAAGTACTACATATCAATAGGATGCCTTGACAATAAAGGTAAAGTACTACATATCAATAGGATGCCTTGACAATAAAGGTAAAGTACTACATATCAATAGGATGCCTTGACAATAAAGGTCAAGTACTACATATCAATAGGATGCCTTGACAATAAAGGTAAAGTACTACATATCAATAGGATGCCTTAACAATAAAGGTAAAGTACTACATATCAATAGGATGCCTGGACAATAAAGGTCAAGTACTACATATCAATAGGATGCCTTAACAATAAAGGTCAAGTACTGCATATCAATAGGATGCCTTCACAATAAAGGTAAAGTACTACATATCAATAGGATGCCTTGACAATAAAGGTAAAGTACTACATATCAATAGGATGCCTTGACAATAAAGGTAAAGTACTACATATCAATAGGATGCCTTAACAATAAAGGTAAAGTACTACATATCAATAGGATGCCTTAACAATAAAGGTAAAGTACTACATATCAATAGGATGCCTTGACAAAAAAGGTAAAATACTACATATCAATAGGATGCCTTGGCAATAAAGGTAAAGTACTACATATCAATAGGATGCCTTGACAATAAAGGTAAAGTACTACATATCAATAGGATGCCTTGACAATACAGGTAAAGTACTACATATCAATAGGATGCCTTGACAATAAAGGTAAAGTACTACATATCAATAGGATGCCTTAACAATAAAGGTAAAGTAATACATATCAATAGGATGCCTTATCAATAAAGGTAAAGTACTACATATCAATAGGATGCCTTAACAATAAAGGTAAAGTACTACATATCAATAGGATGCCTTAAAAATAAAGGTAAAGTACTACATATCAATAGGATGCCTTGGCAATAAAGGTCAAGTACTAAATATCAATAGGATGCCTTGACAATAAAGGTAAAGTACTACATATCAATAGGATGCCTTGACAATAAAGGTAAAGTACTACATATCAATAGGATGCCTTGACAATAAAGGTCAAGTACTACATATCAATAGGATGCCTTGACAATAAAGGTCAAGTACTACATATCAATAGGATGCCTTGACAATAAAGGTAAAGTACTACATATCAATAGGATGCCTTGACAATAAAGGTCAAGTACTACATATCAATAGGATGCCTTGACAATAAAGGTCAAGTACTACATATCAATAGGATGCCTTAGCAATAACGGTAAAGTACTACATATCAATAGGATGGCTTGTCAATAAAGGTAAAGTACTACATATCAATAGAATGTCTTAGCAATAAAGGTAAAGTACTACATATCAATAGGATGCCTTAACAATAAAGGTAAAGTACTACATATCAATAGGATGCCTTAACAATAAAGGTAAAGTACTACATATCAATAGGATGCCTTAACAATAAAGGTAAAGTACTACATATCAATAGGAAGCCTTAACAATAAAGGTAAAGTACTACATATCAATAGGATGCCTTAAAAATAAAGGTAAAGTACTACATATCAATAGGATGGCTTGTCAATAAAGGTAAAGTACTACATATCAATAGAATGTCTTAGCAATAAAGGTAAAGTACTACATATCAATAGGATGCCTTAACAATAAAGGTAAAGTACTACATATCAATAGGATGCCTTAACAATAAAGGTAAAGTACTACATATCAATAGGATGCCTTAACAATAAAGGTAAAGTACTACATATCAATAGGAAGCCTTAACAATAAAGGTAAAGTACTACATATCAATAGGATGCCTTGACAATAAAGGTAAAGTACTACATATCAATAGGATGCCTTGGCAATAAAGGTAAAGTACTACATATCAATAGGATGCCTTAGCAATGAAGGTAAAGTACTACATATCAATAGGATGGCTTGACAATAAAGGTAAAGTACTACATATCAACAGGATGCCTTAGCAATAAAGGTAAAGTACTACATATCAATAGGATGCCTTAACAATAAAGGTAAAGTACTACATATCAATAGGATGCTTTAACAATAAAGGTACAGTACTACATATCAATAGGATGCCTTAACAACAAAGGTAAAGTACTACATATCAATAGGATGCCTTAACAATAAAGGTAAAGTACTACATATCAATAGGATGCCTTGACAATAAAGGTAAAGTACTACACATCAATAGGATGCCTTAACAATAAAGGTAAAGTACTACATATCAATAGGATGCCTTAGCAATAACGGTAAAGTACTACATATCAATAGGATGCCTTAACAATAAAGGTAAAGTACTACATATCAATAGGATGCCTTAAAAATAAAGGTAAAGTACTACATATCAATAGGATGCCTTGGCAATAAAGGTAAAGTACTACATATCAATAGGATGCCTTGGCAATAAAGGTCAAGTACTACATATAAATAGGATGCCTTGACAATAAAGGTCAAGTACTACATATCAATAGGATGCCTTGACAATAAAGGTCAAGTACTACATATCAATAGGATGCCTTGACAATAAAGGTCAAGTACTACATATCAATAGGATGCCTTAGCAATAAAGGTAAAGTACTACATATCAATAGGATGGCTTGACAATAAAGGAAAGTACTACATATCAATAGGATGCCTTAGCAATAAAGGTAAAGTACTACATATCAATAGGATGCCTTAACAATAAAGGTAAAGTACTACATATCAATAGGATGCCTTAACAATAAAGGTAAAGTACTACATATCAATAGGATGCCTTAACAATAAAGGTAAAGTACTACATATCAATAGGATGCCTTAACAATAAAGGTAAAGTACTAACATATCAATAGGATGCCTTAGCAATGAAGGTAAAGTACTACATATCAATAGGATGGCTTGACAATAAAGGTAAAGTACTACATATCAATAGGATGCCTTAACAATAAAGGTAAAGTACTACATATCAATAGGATGCCTTAAAAATAAAGGTAAAGTACTACATATCAATAGGATGCCTTTGCAATAAAGGTAAAGTACTACATATCAATAGGATGCCTTGGCAATAAAGGTAAAGTACTACATAACAATAGGATGCCTTGACAATAAAGGTAAAGTACTACATATCAATAGGATGCCTTGACAATAAAGGTAAAGTACTACATATCAATAGGATGCCTTGACAATAAAGGTCAAGTACTACATATCAATAGGATGCCTTGACAATAAAGGTCAAGTACTACATATCAATAGGATGCCTTAGCAATAAAGGTAAAGTACTACATATCGATAGGATGGCTTGACAATAAAGGAAAGTACTACATATCAATAGGATGCCTTAGCAATAAAGGTAAAGTACTACATATCAATAGGATGCCTTAACAATAAAGGTAAAGTACTACATATCAAGAGGATGCCTTAACAATAAAGGTAAAGTACTACATATCAATGGGATGCCTTAACAATAAAGGTAAAGTACTACATATCAATAGGATGCCTTAACAATAGAGGTAAAGTACTACATATCAATAGGATGCCTTAACAATAAAGGTAAAGTACTACATATCAATAGGATGCCTTAACAATAAAGGCAAAGTACTACATATCAATAGGATGCCTTGGCAATAAAGGTAAAGTACTACATATCAATAGGATGCCTTAGCAATGAAGGTCAAGTACTACATATCAATAGGATGGCTTGACAATAAAGGTAAAGTACTACATATCAACAGGATGCCTCAGCAATAAAGGTAAAGTACTACATATCAATAGGATGCCTTAACAATAAAGGTAAAGTACTACATATCAATAGGATGCCTTAACAATAAAGGTACAGTACTACATATCAATAGGATGCCTTAACAATAGAGGTAAAGTACTACATATCAATAGGATGCCTTGACAATAAAGGTAAAGTACTACATATCAATAGGATGCCTTGACAATACAGGTAAAGTACTACATATCAATAGGATGCCTTAACAATAAAGGTAAAGTACTACATATCAATAGGATGCCTTTACAATAACGGTAAAGTACTACATATCAATAGGATGCCTTGACAATACAGGTAAAGTACTACATATCAATAGGATGCCTTAACAATAAAGGTAAAGTACTACATATCAATAGGATGCCTTAACAATAAAGGTACAGTACTACATATCAATAGGATGCCTTAACAATAAAGGTAAAGTACTACATATCAATAGGATGCCTTAACAATAAAGGTAAAGTACTACATATCAATAGGATGCCTTAACAATAAAGGTAAAGTACTACATATCAATAGGATGCCTTGACAATACAGGTAAAGTACTACACATCAATAGGATGCCTTAACAATAAAGGTAAAGTACTACATATCAATAGGATGCCTTGACAATAAAGGTAAAGTACTACATATCAATAGGATGCCTTAACAATAACACAGGAATGCTTTATTCTCATTGTGTCATGCCAAATCTCAAAACAATTTATTATTTCGTTTTCATTTGCAGCTAAACAGAGCAATAAAATTCCTTATCAAAATTTATCATACATGTGTATAAAGTACGTATCTGCTCTTTAGCCGTGTTATTTCTTTGAAACATTCTCCATTTCCATTCTCAATTTTATAGAAGACAGTATTTCTACATAGTAAACAATAGTTTTGTTTTAAATCTTTATTTTTAGTAAGTGCCGGATTTTCCATGATGTAGTTTTTTTGTGTTTATGCATTTTGTCATTCTCCCTTTCATGTCAAGTTGTTTCCAATTGCGTTAACGTTGAAAACGTTTGTTATTACCTGCGGTAGTTTTATTAGAAATGAATTAATGATTCAAACGTAAGTTCCTTAACAAAAACATCATAATGGTAACAAACTTGATTTAATTTTGGAATGGTTCGAAAGTTCGCTGTTGAACATGCATTCAAATTTTAAGTGTTTGTTACTAAACTGTGAGATCTGCAATTCGTTTGATTAAATGTATTTATCATACTGCTTTTTCAAAAACTCATTACGTCAAATGTGTAACTGCTTATATAAAAACAAATTGCTATTGACATTATTTCTGGTGACCTAGAGTTGCTCTTGCTAAACGAGTGTCTAATTATCATTGTCAGACTATCTAAATCTTCAAACTTTATCTAAAATTCTTAAATAAGCTTAGTTGAAATCTATAATTTGTTTTGTTGCATGGCTGAATTCATTTGGATTTGTTCATGATGCTTTGGTTATTTGTTTTGTATATGATTTTATATTTCTATATTCAGTAAAAGCTAACGAGAGCTTGTGCTTATCAGTTTTATAATATGTAGAATTGAAATACAGTTGTCTATTTCTGTATGTACAGCAATGTCAAAAAGTAACACCTGTCAACAGGTGGTTTAAGGTTGAAATCTATCATTGCAGTCTATTCATCTACTGTCAAGAAAAGGAAGAACAATAAAAACGATGTATTTTATATTGTTTATTTCTATAGTAACTGAAGGGGTGTTTTGATGCTAATACGCCTTCCATTTTTTTCTGTCCCTAGAGAACTTAACCTCTTTAGATGAAATGCATAGTTTTGTTTTGAAAGAACACGTTTACAGGAAAGATTGAAATATGATGAACACTTAACATACTTACATTCACATGTATGAACTTGGTTACTCCAAGTTGTACCATCACAAGTGATCAATTTCTCGCCTGTTAATTGGAATGGTGAAGCACATGTGATATCTAATACAGCACCGTCATAACTTCTAGTGACTGTAAGATTTTCTGAAGATGGAATATCATCACAACCTTGTCCTGAAAATAGATAATTTTCTGGTAATATTTATTTAATTGATGATATCTCGTCTACTTTTCTAGATGATTATACATGTATTTATTAAGTAAATTTGCTTTCATTCATTTGTGTATTTAAGGATGTTTGCTTGTCATGTTTTGGAATTTTTGTCAGATTTTCGATATCCTCTGGTTTTATCCAATTAAATGCCTTAAAAATATTTGCCCATGGACCCCCATTTTTCTTTTCATAAATCTTTTACATGTATAATTATAAGCAATTTGTAAAAGTCTTATAAAATCTTATTTATTTTTTAATAGTTTTTGAGAACCTAAACTGGTCAATGATAAAGCTATGAAAAAGCAAGAGCGAACATTTTCCCGCCAAAATTCCAACGGGTAATATCTCGAAAACAAGCACATTGACCCCTATATTTTATTTGCTTTTTTGATTCCTCATTTAATTCACTATCAATATATACTAGTGTTAAGGAAAGTTGTTTATTTTGAAACTGAGCAGCGAACTTTCTTAATCTTAAACAGTATTTTTGCAATTGCATGTACTTGTATGTTCATGTCTGATTGATTTGTGTCTTGCCTGTGATGGAATTTGTAGAAGCTGGACATTCATTAATGGCTTACGTTCTGTATTGATCGAATTTGTAAAATAATTGGTTAAATATGTTTATATTGAACGTGTATATACAATCGAAATTTAGATAAAGGATACAACAGATGCAGCTAAGTCTGCCTTATATCTTGAATTTCATCTAGAAATTGTCAATGAGGGTCGATTGCAAGCAAAACCCCACAACAAAAGAGATGATTTCAGCTTCCAAATTGTCATTACTATACATGTACCAGCGTTCCGGAAGCGCTTACATATGAAGTATACATTTCAGAGTTGATACGGTATTGCAGGGCTTATATTTCCTATTATGATATCCGTGATAGAAGGTTGCTTCTAACAAGGAAAAAAACTTGACCAAGAGTTCCAAGTGGTGAAGTTGTGGTAAATTTTACGGGCAACTTTATGAGTTTGTTGACCTTTATGGAATATCTGTTTCACAGATGACAACGGGCGTATTCAATTTGCCTAACTAATAACCCGTTCTCTGTTCTAAGGATTAGAATATTTAAATAACTGAAAGTTTACATAGTAACCTATTGTTCAGAGGTTGTAGTTTGTTGATGAGGTTCGTAAGTGTTTCTTGTTTCTCGTTTTTTATATAAATAAGACCGTTGGTTTTCCTGTTTGAATTGTTTTGACGTTACGCGCGATGTTCGTACATGAAAGCGTAACACATCGTCGCGAATATTTCGTAACGTTCAAACCAAAAATTGGACTGAAACGTTGTGTTAAGCAAGTGCGACATTCTTGTAAGACTCCGCAAAATCGACGGTGCTTTTTAACTACTTATCGAAAATTGATATATTTTAGTTTTTTGAAAAATTAAGAAAAATAACATTTTATAAAATCATAAAATTCTACCATTATAAGAGCAGTGATAAGCAAACAATTGACGTGAATTTGAGTTGAGTTCGGTTTTACGTCAAAAAATGGCGGTGCGACAACCTTGTAAGCCTTTGAAAAATCGCTCATAAATTACCATATATCATTTTTCAGGATATTTGTCTTTAAATTCATAAAATTAAGCAAATTAACATTGATTTAGTAAATACAAATACTTACATTTTAGATAAATTTTTTTTGATTCTCAAATCTGGAATCCCATTTTTTTCCACCGTGGGACAGATTTGCCCTTGTAGTATAGAACGCGTTTTTTGTCTATGAAGTCATCATAACGTCTTAAAAAATGCATAAAAGACTGAATGAATCATTCTGTTTAATAATGGGAAAAAACGTTTTTCAAAATATTAAATAGTTAAGTGGTTACAATAAATGAAATATGGTACGCGGGACAACCTATAGTACGGTCGTTTTGATTGGAATATTTAGTTTACGCACGAGTGAACTCGGGTGGTTTAAAGTCATTCGAGCCATTGCAATCAAAGTGTACTGTAGCATTTGGCCAAGTAAAAAATATTATTAATTAAATTATCTATTTTCAGATTTGTAGACAATTAGTATTATGGGAAACCAGTACCAGCATCGTAATATTGGTGTATTTAAAGAAGACATTATTGTTTGATAAACTGAATGTTACTTTCTTCCTTTGCTATTTCAAGCATTCCTAGGTCCGAGACCACAATTATTTCGTAGTGCATTTCTTTTAGAAGATAAATGAAAATCAAAAAAATCCCACCTGCGCTTTCTCAATGAAATTTTTACAGTGTGTTGTACTACTTTTGGGACAAATTATATCAAAATTATAGAAAACTTCATCGGCTCTAACTCAAAATATGGACAATTTTATGTTTAGGGCGTCTTGAAATCTTTTGACAGCTTCCGAAGTGCAAATTTTCAACCTTTTGCAGCTGGACCAAATCACTATTTTCCTTTAAAATTCTGAACCCAAATCTTTTAACAGTGTAATTTCACCCCCCTTTTTGCAATATGAGGCATTAAACAAGGAGAAATAAATTTGGAAGAGGTATAAAAATTAATGGCAAGTAACCCACTGTCAACACTAGGGACTATATTTGTGAACAACGAAAATCAAGGGACGACAATTGTGGTCTCGGACCTAATGTAAAGTTTGTCATAATCAGTTCAATAGTTTGAGAAAAATCTAGTATAATACATGACGACATCTACAGCGATTCGAGCAAAATTTTGAATAGGATACACAAGATAATTTTAGGATAAATTTTAAAATATTACATATGGACTTCTTTGTCTTCTTTATAAGGTCACTTTTGGTCAATCTATACCTTTCATTTCCTCAAAATGTCAACTTTTCAGGTCAATTAATAAAAAATAATGCGGTAACTTTCACTCATTTATCATAAAAATGTTATAAAAAATGAGAAATTGAAGTATTCAAGCAGAATGAACAATCCATATAAAAGTCTCCAAGGAGGTTTCAATAAGTCCTTACGTAAAACTTAAATTTACGCCGCGTTCCAGAGAGGTACATAAAAGGCTTCTCTTTAAGTGAATAATTTGTTGTTAGTTTACAGCATTAAAAATAGTTTTATTTACTTATAACTATATATTTATTAAAGTATTTCCTAGGAAAATGTTCTAGCATAGCAGAATAAAAGAAATAAGGAGAAAAACATTATGGCTTGTTCTGTCAACTGAATATTCATGGTAGAGTCTTATTTCAAGAACAGTTTTTCATAAATGTGTTTTGCAGACTAAAATGCAATCCATTCAGAAAATATCATTTTTTTTGTAATATTTCACTTAAATAGCAAGTACCTTCAACACATGAGAGTACTCACAAGGTCAAAGGTGCATGTGCAGCTTCCCATATTAGGTGTAATACCCCATTGATTTTCCCCTATTAGTCTTTGTTAAATTTGCACTTTTCAAAATAATGTGCAGAATTGTTTTTTTTTTTCAAATAAAGAAAACTTGGCATGGGTAAAGTTTTATCCTGTCAAGTACTTTAGGAAAAAATTCACATAACATTTCATTGCATTTAAGAAAATAATCATCATTGGAATTTAACCAATCAAATTTCTCCCCTTATTTAACCTGTGTACAAGCTTTAGTAACCATGTACCCTTAAACTTACAAAATATTTTATAGAAACCCCAAATAAAAAAATAATGGTGATTTGTATGGTGGCCGGTTAAGGCCATTTCGCGTTTTCGCGTTTTCGCCTTTCATATTCGATAGGGCGAAAACGCGAAATCGCGAAGTCGAAATCGCGAAAAGGCGAAGTCGAAAACGCGAAAACGTGAAGTCAAAAACGCGAAAACGCGAAAACGAGAGTCGAAAACGCGAAATCGACTTCGCCTTTTCGCGTTTTCGTCTTTTGACTTCGCGATTTCCGTTACTTACTTTGTGTAAGATGGATTCAACTGTTGTTTATATTATTTTTTGTTTCACCAGATGATCGATTTAAGCTGTTCAAACGTCATAATTCGATTGAGAGGAAGCAAATCCAGGTTACAAACTAAAACCTTGGGAAACACATCAATTTTAAGAGGAAAACAAACTTGTAGGAACAACAAGAACACTAACGTGCAACAACACTACTGCCATATTCCTGAATTGGTACAGGA
This sequence comes from Mytilus galloprovincialis, assembly GCF_965363235.1. Classification (NCBI taxonomy): domain Eukaryota; kingdom Metazoa; phylum Mollusca; class Bivalvia; order Mytilida; family Mytilidae; genus Mytilus; species Mytilus galloprovincialis. The sequence continues at coordinate 27,352,355 of NC_134844.1, forward strand.
CATATCAAACTCCTGAGAACCTATAGCATATTTCCACCTGAAAAGTTTCTCTTCTTTTTTTATGGATAGTGTATTGTGTAAGTAATTGCTTAGTGCGCTTTAATCAAGAATAAATGTGTTGGCAAATCTGTCAAAATCAAATCATTTTAATTTTTTCATACACAAAACTTCGCGGTTTGTTTATGAATAGTAACAACAGATTATTTCATTAATATAGCTTTCGAAGGACATGACGTTTTCAATTTTGCAGGATAAATTTAAAAAAAGCCGGTTGTATTTCGTCTGGAGTGCATTGTTGAATCATACATCTGTGCTAATTAATTACAGCGTCGTGTGCCAACAGACAAAAATCACTCACAAGAAACAAAACTGCTGTTAGACACTCCATTCTGTACAAGCAAATTCCTTAGACTTTCATTGCTGCCGGAAAGCTTTTAAAGAGAATTCGGGAAAGATCTTAGATAGTTTAGAACATATTATTAGACATACTCACGTATACATACAGGTGGTGGGAGACTCCATTTGTCGCCTGAACAGATAAGAATTTTTGCTCCAAATAACTTGTATTTACGAAAGCATCTGAATTTTGCGATTCTGCCTCTTGCTCGCAGTCTTACTCTACCATGTGCTAGATTTTCTAAGGTTGCACATCTTTGGCCTAAAACTGAAATCAAAATTATGAATATTAGTAAAAGGAGATATGTCAAATATAGATACCTTAAGTCCAAAAGGACCAACAAAAACTTGATGTTACATTTGTGACATTGAAATAGCCCAGAAGACAAATATGCTGTCTTTAGTAATGAAAAAAAATCCCAAACATGAAATACCAACTTAGTTTAATGTATTTGCATTTGAGTAAGCAATACATTATATAAGAATTCACGTGTAAATATGAATTATATACACAAACGTCACACAATTACTATGACTGTAGTATAAAAGGATTCACGTGGAGGGCCCTAATTTTGGAGAACCTTTTCATATGTTTTTTTATTGTAAAAGTTCAAATGAAGTTGATGTAAGCAATAATAGGAATAAAACATACGGACTCCAACAATGAGGAAAACCCACAACGAATAGTCGGCTATGAAAAATATAAAATGAGAAAGCAAACGACCTACTTTTTATAACAAAACAATTTACTAAAACAAATATGACATACATAAACCAAAGACAACCACTTAACTACTGGCTCCTGACTTGGAACAGGCACATATAGAATATGGTTTGAATGATTTTAACATAATATTTGGAGCCTCGCTCTATCCGTGGTCTAACCTGAGGATTGTCGAAGACAATCTCCATATACGCTAATTTTACCCTTTGTCGAATTGCTGAAATATAGATTTGAAAAACTATATAGAACAACTCTGAGCCAGAGGAAGGGACATTGCAACTATATTAAACAATTAAGCTTGAAAAGTAAAATGGAGCATCAATAACTTACAATGAAGTAACAAATATTAATGTCCGAAATAAATGTGCCACATGAAATGAATACAGGAAGTTCTTATGACAATTAAAGTCAAATGACAAGAAATATCAATTGCATCAACAAAATGTTATAAAGTTCTTGACTTATACATACAAGTCACTAGTTCAAATTTGATTCTCATGGGGATTCGACCACCTGTATATACGAATATTACATTAATTATATGTTCAATCGCTGACAAATAATAGTTTTTTTTCTAAATGAAAAATACTTATTGACTTTAACTATAAAACTATAATTATTTAGCTGACCAATAAATAATACTATTATTTTAATAGAGATACGAGATATATATAATTATATAGAATATATGTAAAGAATTTTCTATTTATTTTTATTAATAATATCGATCCAGAAGAAGAAAATGATGCATTAGTATGTGTATCTAAAACGGGCACTCCTGAACTATTTTAAGATATAGTTTAGGACAGGTGAGGTCACAAATACACGTGCATGTATCTGTGACGTATATAGAATCAACCAATCAGCATACGAGATCTTGCAATCACGTGGAAGCGATTAGATAGAAATATTTGACTGATAAAATACACATACCTATCTATCACACAGTGCAGGATCTATATACATGGATTAAAGTCAAATAAAATCATAAAAAATTAAACACATAATGCTGTTTATGCTGTTCCTCGCCTTTAAGCTTTTGTTAAAAAGTAAAAATGTAATATTGTACATTGACCAGTCTCAAACGGTAGAATAATGGGTTTCCGTCATTATTATCGAAAATACAACTCAAAGTATGTATAGTATAGCTATGTAGACTTACAAAATAACGCTACGAACAAAATTTGATTTTAACCGAAACTTTTATAACGAAAAAAAACTAGAGGCTCTAAAGAGCCTGTGTCGCTCACCTTGGTCTATGTGAATATTAAACAATGGACACAGATGGATTCATGACAAAATTGTGTTTCGGTGATGGTGATGTGTTTGTAGATCTTACTTTACTAAACATTCTTGCTGCTTACAATTATCTCTATCTATAACAGTACTTTCTGTGGAAAATGTTATTGAAAATCTTCAAATTTTAAGAAAATTGTTAAAAATTGACTATGAAGGGCAATAACTCCTTAGGGGGTCAATTGACTATTTTGGTCATACTGACTTATTTTTAGTTCTTACTTTGCTGTACATTATTGCTGTTTACAGTTTATCTCTATCTATAATAATATTCAAGATAATAACAAAAAAACAGCAAAATTTCCTCAAAATTACCAATTCAGGGGCAGCTACCTAACAACCGATTATCCTATTCATCTGAAAATTCCAGGGCAGATAGATCGTGACCTGATCAACAATTTTACTTCCTGTCAGATTTGCTCTTAATGCTTTGGTTTTTGAATCATAAGCCAAAAACTGCATTTTACCCCCATGTTTTATTTTTAGCCATGGCGGCCATCTTGGTTTGTTGGCCGAGTTACCAGAAACAGTTTTTTAACTAGATACCCGAATGATGATTATGGCTAAGTTTGGTTAAATTTGGCCCAGTAGTTTCAGAGGAGAAGATTTTTCTAAAAGATTACTAAGATTTACGAAAAATGGTTAAAAATTGACTATAAAGGGCAATAACTCCTAAAGTGGTCAACTGACCATTTTGGTCATGTTGACTTATTTGTAGATCTTACTTTGCTGAACATTATTGCTGTTTACAGTTTATCTCTATCTATAATAATATTCAAGATAATAACCAAAAACAGCAAAATTTCCTTAAAATTACCATTTCAGGTGCAGCAACCCAACAACCGATTATCTGATTCATCTGAAAATTGCAGGGCAGATAGATTATGACCTGATCAACAATTTTACTTCCTGTCAGATTTGCTCTTAATGCTTTGGTTTTTGAGTTATAAGCCAAAAACTGCATTTTACCCCTATGTTCTATTTTTAGCCATTATGGCCATCTTGGTTGGTTGGGCGGGGCACCGGACACATTTTTAAACTAGATACCCCAATGATGATTATGGCCAAGTTTGGTTAAATTTGGCCCAGTAGTTTCAGAGGAGAAGATTTTTCTAAAAGATTACTAAGATTTACGAAAAATGGTTAAAAATTGACTATAAAGGGCAATAACTCCTAAAGTGGTCAACTGACCATTTTGGTCATGTTGACTTATTTGTAGATCTTACTTTGCTGAACATTATTGCTGTTTACAGTTTATCTCTATCTATAATAATATTCAAGATAATAACCAAAAACAGCAAAATTTCCTTAAAATTACCATTTCAGGGGCAGCAACCCAACAACGAAATGTCCGATTCATCTGAAAATTTCAGGGCAGATAGATCTTGACCTGATGAACAATATTACCCCCATGTCAGATTTGCTCTAAATGCTTTGGTTTTTGAGTTATAAGCCAAAAACTGCATTTTACCCCTATGTTCTATTTTTAGCCATGGCGGCCATCTTGGTTGGTTGGCCGGGTCACCGGACACATTTTTTAAACTAGATACCCCAATGATGATTGTGGCCAAGTTTGGTTAAATTTGGCCCAGTTGTTTCAGAGGAGAAGATTTTTGTAAAAGTTAACGCAGGACGACGACGACGACGACGGACGACGGACGCCGGACGCCAAGTGATGAGAAAAGCTCACTTGGCCTTTCGGCCAGGTGAGCTAAAAACCCAATAATCCTTGTTACGGCGAGAAAAAAGTTTAGCAATTATAGTAGTAAAATTTAAGCAAAGAATGTAGGTCAGGTTATCCATAGGTTTATTTCACACACTGATTGCATTTTTTACAGGTCTTTTAATCTGTTCAAAAATCATTATAGGTAAATTTCTTAAACATTGTTTGGAATTCATGAATATTTACTATCCAGATTGTAATGCTTCCAATTAGTTGCTTTACAAGTCAAATTTTGACATATGTTTGGAATTTTAGAGATAAAAAAAAAAACCACAAAAACTAATCAAAACTGAAGTCATTAGGGAAGTATAGGTAACATGTTTCGTCTTCACTCACTCACTTTCGACTCAGCAGATCTCTTAACATACAAACTTCCCCGTGAATGTTATTAGGAAGTTCAACTGAAATACACGAGAAGGAACCGATTCAATCGACAATACACAAAGTTTACGTTTTAACTGCTACTTAATAGACGTTTTTCACACACCTTTTTTTATTGATGTGTATTTGTTTGATTGACTTGTCTTGGACCGTTCTACCTTGATTACGTTTGATTTCTCTTTTTGTTATATTTTCGTTCTTTTTTTATGATGGAATATCCATATACGTAGTATGAACAGTAAAATATCATGGGTGGCCATTTCATCATCGAATGTACTTGAACAGGACAAATGGGAAGAAAAAAGAGGGCTTTAAGGGCATACGATACAGTTTTGAATCCCATAATGAAATTTAATGAAAATTTGCAAATAGGCTATTTTTAAATTTATATGTAATCAAAATTATACCTTCATTTGCTACTTTTTTTTTAGTAGAATGAGGTAGAAATTTCAGATATTTGCTCAGATTCGGATTTGTGGACATATTTTTCATCCCGACAGAAATGTATAGCTTTTTTTGTTTTAAAAAATACATATAAGCACACCAGTAAGCCGCTAGAATAATGAATTAACTATGTTGAGGTTCGTTTTCGAGTTTTGTGGATAGTGTTTGTCTCTCTGTCTTCTAAGAATTTACAATAATTATGATGTAAGTGTAGAGTAATGTTCATTCATTATAAGGTTGTGAATAAAATGAGATCTTTTAGGCTTTCGAAAGGGAATGCATATGAATAAAGGGAAATTTTGGTATGCATATTTACGTTTCGTCAATGTCTATTTGATATTAGCTGTATAATACAAAATTATGTCCTTACTACAATTATCTGTCGAAGTAATGTTGAATGTCCCTCTGGTGTCGTTCGCCCCTCTTTTAGTATACTGAAGGTTATTTTCAATCAACATATGCATTATCAAGAGGTTGACATAATGACTTCCCGTCTGTATAGTCATGATCAATAGGTTCGTATGAAAAGTTCCCGTCAATGTTTTCACCGTTTATACTTTGATTCAAGGACACACACGTGTAATGTTTCTTTCCAATCAGTCATTATCCGAGTAGTATGCATGTTCTAATGGTTAATTACTCGAAGATATTTTAACAACGTCAATATATTTATGTATAACCTATACGCTCATATCTATTTTAAGGCATGAATGAATACAATATACATAGTATTGCCGATAGCCCAGCAAGCATAGTGGACAACGGAATTTATTAATTTATTTACATACATGTATCTTAATAAATATATATATATATATATATAAACATCTGAAAACAACAATAACCACAATGACTTCTAATAACAAAAACCTTGAAATATCCTGTTAGGTACAACTTAGCTAGAAAAAGTAAACCTTGTACCAACGAGAGCTAAAATATAGCCGACATGAATGTAAACATGTAACTAAATACATACATAAATAACTCGATCATCAACGACCTCGCCAGCCAGGAACAACCAAACAAAACCCATTAATGGGATAAACTGGAAACCTGGGTCCGACCTCATGCGACAAGTCGTCTCACGAGACATACTCAGACGAATATATTGTTTTGAAAAATATATGTAAATGCATGTATCAAATTATATACATAATTTTATTGGAACTTGAATGTTGCCCTGTCTGCGGCGGGCTAGAAAGTGATAATATCAGGGAAAAAATTTCCCGCTATAAAATAAGTCACGTGTCTTATACCTAGTGACTTAAACTTATAAAATTACTACGCTAGTACCATATATACAATAATTTTTCCCTATACTACGAAACGTGAGAAATTATACGTATAACCTATACGCTCATATCTATTATAAGGCATGAATGAATACAATATATATAGTATTGCCGATAGCCCAGCAAGCATAGAAATACCAAAGAAAGGGTTGGAGTGTAGTAAAAATAATAAATATATATATATATATATATATATATATCAAAGACCCAATTTTTGTGAGACTGAAATTCTCTTTTCTAAAGTATCTTCGATATAACCATCTTTGGAAAAATCTGTCTTCCACTTCCCATGTCGCTTTATGCATCTTTCATTTACATTAGACTTAGCAGCTGCAGTTGCACCACCCGATCGTAAAAAATGAAGACCAAGATTTAGACTTGGGGCTACCAGCTTAAGTCTCTTTACAATGTTTTCTTTAGCTGCAGTGTAGCTAATAGGTTTATTCTTATATATAAGTTTGGCTACGCCTTTGGATCTAAATATAGGTTTAAATATGAATTGTTCGGATTGTGCGTCTAAACCAGCTAAAGACAAATATCTTAAATACATGTTAACTGGACAAGCGATAGTTATACCTTTAGAAATAAGAATTTCATTCCCTTGTCTGTATTGATCCGTTTTGCTATGAGAAATAAAAAGTTTTAAATGATCTTCGAAAATACTAACATCTTTGCATCTTAATTTACTAATCTCATCGAACCTAAGAAAACCCGAATAAGACAACAAAATCATAGTGAGATCCCTAACTATAAGTAAATCTGAACAATCTGTGTACATAGAACATAAATCAATCAACATGTCATTGTTAACTGGATCCTTTTTGTTTACAGGCCTTCCATTACGTCTTTTGGCGGATTCTAAAAGATATTTTACAAATGAATTTTCTGTCGGATCATTAAAACACTTGGAGAACATTGTTCATCTATCAATTTTGTAATGTAAAGTGCTATATGAACAGGCTCGGCAGGCAATTCATTTAAACTGTTTTCGATTGCGAATTTCTTCCATCTATTAAAACTTGAATAGTACTTTTTACAGGTATTCTCACTTCTCGAATCAATAAGGAATATAGTCATCTTTCCAGCTAAGTTGTAAATGTTACAGTCCTCTGAAACGCCACTCTCTACTAAAGCAGCTTCAACGTTTCGTCTTAGGTTCACACCTGCAAATAACAATTGTATTATTAAAAATCTATTTTCAAAGCTAGCATTCTAAATTTCATTGGCAATTTTACGAATACTCCGTTTTTGCCTGTTCCATTTACTATCACCCTTTTTCCAGACAAATATTCTATGTCTTGTATATAATGTGCTATACCTTTTGATGTGTAAATCAGCGGCCAAAAAGGGGCCGATTTCCATTCAGGAATAACTAAGGTACATGCAGCCTTGTCATGCTGAATTTTTTGTAAAACCATAGGAACAAGAGATGGTGGTGGAACTAACCAGTTTGTGTCTTTACCCCAATTTTGAGAGAATGCGTCTATGCCTTCTGAACCTGGACACCAATGCTTTGAGTTGAAACGTGTGCAGTGTGTATTATAATGAGTAGCGAACCTGTCAATGTTATATGGTCCCCATGTACCATTGAAATAATTAAACAATTCGCCATGAATACCCCAATCATCGTTATCAGTGTTTCTGCTCAATTTTTCTGCATATTGATTGTCTGCCCTTGGTAGCCATTTAGAATTTAAAGTAATGTTCTTTTCTGAACAAATATTGTGAATATCTACTGCTATGTTTTGATGTATGCTTTTCTTACTGCCGACCTTTAGTATATGTGGAACGTTTTTATTGTCCGAATTAATGCTAACCAACTTGTTATCTAAGCTAAATTTACTTTCATAAGTACATAATACTCGTCTTGCGCATTCTAATTCGCGCCACGTTGAACTTTCCAACTTTTCATCACTTGTCCAATTACCTGACATTTCACTGTTGTCAACACAAGTTACAACGCTAAACTGAGTGGATAAATAACCACCGAAGCCTACATCTGAGGCGTCACAAAAAATGTCAAAATCTGACACAAAATCATGATCAACTCTGCAAATGTCAACACCCTGCTCATTTAATTTTCTGAGCGAGCTTTCCCAGAATAAAATTTCTGTAAGAGCATCTGGGTTCATCTTTACAGGAGCATCCCAACTTGCTCGTCCCATGATACAATCATACAAGTATCTGGTGTGCAATCTCACCTTGTCACCAATAACAATCATCATGGAAATGATTTGACCCAAAATACTGGCTAAAAATCTAGCACTGAATAACAATCTACCGTTTGTAGCTTCTCTGCATAATTTGCGAATACTATTTTCGGCTTTCTCAATTCTTTCTTCCTTAATAAAAACTCTACCTATTTTGGTATCCCATGTGTAACCTAACCAATCCATACTCTGACTAGGTAACCAATGACATTTTTCATGAGCTATTAAAAATCCTAATCTTTCGAGTGTATTTTTAACTTCAAAACTACTATTCATACAATTTTCAAAATCATTGTCCCCTCCGAGACCGTCATCTAAAAACATGATGACACGTTTACCTTCTGCCCTCATGTGTTTGACAACTTCTCTTAGCACTTTGGTAAATATATACCCAGCTGTTGCAATACCAAATGGCAATACGTTAAACACAAAATAACGCATTATACCGTCAAAAACAAATGCAAAACCAAGAAAAGACCTGTGTATTTCTGTGATCTCAATATGGTGATATGCCGATTTCAAATCATAGCTAAATAGAAAATCACCCTTTTTAAAAAGGTCTCGTGCGTTTTCTGTATCTTCGTACTTAAATCTAAATTTAAATAGATGTGGGTTCAAATGCCGACAATCTAAAACCAGCCTAGGTTTGTTCTTATTGTAAGCAACTGTAAGAGGGTTTACAACAAAAGGTCTTTCTTTTACTTCTGAAATACATTTTTTCTCGATTAATTTTCTTATTTCATCTTTAACAAATTTTGGATTATCAAGTGAAGATCTGTTATTCTTCAACAATTCTGATTTTGGTTCTGTCTTGAAAGGTATCTTGTATCCGTTTTCGATAACATCCAAAATATGTGTATTGCTTGTAATTGATTTCCATTCAGGTAATTTAGATTTTAACTGACCAACAGGTGAGAAAATACCTGACGGCTGATCAACCGTGACATTTAACGGCGATTTAAAACTGACCTTATTATTGCAATAAACTGTCATGTGACCATCAGTTTCTATTGAACTATGTTCAGTATCATTTAAATTTGAACAAATACTATTAGTCAAGATTGGCAAATTAAATAAAGTTTTAAAAGTACTTATCTTCTTCTTATCCGGACAATTGTCCGTCCAATGGCCTCTCAATCCACAGTTGAAGCACCTGCCAGGTTTCCAAGAAGAGTTGGTATTCTCTGCCTTCTCTCTTGTGTATGGTGCTTTTCTTGTGACAATTTTCTTATATTTCTCTGCTTTCTGTTTTCTTTCTGCTCTGTTTTGTGCCCTGATTATTTTCTTCTCATCTTCCGAATCGTCGGCGATAGGATTTGTCACATATTCACTCACAACCTTCCAACGCAGTTCCGAGGAATCTGCCATTTTAATCAGTTTCTGTCTTTCTCTCACTAATTCCATACCTTCTACTATCTTGGCTTTAGCTGTTTGTACGGAATCGACGCTCAAATCTGGCCCTTCTAAGTTCACGTCTGCTTCTTTCAGCTTGGAAAGTACCCTGGATTTATGTTTGAACTGATTCTCATTGCCTTTTCTCTTGAATGAGAAATTGTCAGTAACGGTCTGCTCGATTTTGTAAATTTGAGACTGTGAAATGTCCTGTTGAGATTGTCTTATGTTGGATTGGAAAGACGATAATCTGGAATCCATGATAGTAGAAATGTTATTCAATATGTCTTGTTGAAGGTTAGAAACGGCATTCTTCACTTCAAGCGAAATGGCGTCTTTAATTGAACTAGATATTCCGGTGTCCATACTTGAATGTTGCCCTGTCTGCGGCGGGCTAGAAAGTGATAATATCAGGGAAAAAATTTCCCGCTATAAAATAAGTCACGTGTCTTATACCTAGTGACTTAAACTTATAAAATTACTACGCTAGTACCATATATACAATAATGTTTCCCTATACTACGAAACGTGAGAAATTATACATATTGGGTAAATAGATAGATGTACTTAGCTACTCAATTATCCTCAAAATTGCGTAACTTTGTTCATCGTATATTTCAAAATTGTAATGAAGGATTACAAAGGTACAGTATTGACTATCACAAATAAATCGATAGAGATTGTCGGTTCATGACAAATGTTTAAGCCAATTGAGATGACTATACAATTTCTCATAGTGAACTTTTTATATCTAGATAACTTATATGGAGTATTTTTAGGATCCCATTATAGATTGCTGTCCGTTGTGAGCGAAGACTACATGTTGAAGACCTTACTTTGACCTGTAATGGTTTACTTTTACAAATTATGACTTAAATGGAGAGTTGTCTAATTGAAACTAATACCACACATTCTTATATCTATATAAATCGTTTGTTACAGAAGAACAGTACATTTTCTATGGGATGACAGTGGTAGAGGGTTCATACTGTTATAAACATATTGCACAAAGGTTTATTGATCGTAAGGTTTAAAAAGTCTCGTTGAACTTGAATGTAAACATTTATGTTTTATGACAGTACTATTTTTGTGTATCTTGTGTATATAGGAAGCGTAATAGGACTTTATCTTAAGGTTGCGGCCTTTTATCTATTTATTGCGTTGAAAGATATTTCTCATATCACACAATGCAGTGCAGTGTGATACGAAAATCTGCGTTCATTGGATTGGCTAATCAAGCATCATAGGACGACATCACGGCATTAACATTGGTGATTCGTTAGGTCATTGATGGCTATCAAAGATTAGGAAGATTATTATATCTTCCCTTGTATTGGACATCTGTGATTTCTTCAATAATATAAATTACACACACACTTTTCGAGCGACAGTACTTTTTTGGGTATATTTTTAATCATTCTGAAGCGTACAAAAAGTCTTGAATAGTTATCAAAGGTACCAGGATTATAATTTAGTACGCCAGACGCGCGTTTCGTCTACATAAGACTCATCAGTGACGCTCATATCAAAATATTAATAAAGCCAAACAAGTACAAAGTTGAAGAGCATTGAGGATCCGAAATTCCAAAAAGTTGTGCCAAATACGGCTAAGGTAATCTATGCCTGGGATAAGAAAATCCTTAGTATTTCGAAAAATTCAAAGTTGTGTAAAAAGGAAATTTATAAAAATGACCACATTATTGATATTCATGCCAACACCGAAATGTTGACTACTGGTTGGTGATACCCTCGGGGATAAAACGTCCACCAGCAGTGGCATCGACCCAGTGGTGTAAATAGTCATCAAAGGTACCAGGATGATAATTTAGTACGACAGACGCGCGTTTCGTCTACATAAGATTCATCAGTGACGCTCATATCAAAATATTAATAAAGCCAAACAAGTGTATATATGATATTCATGTTTGCACATTCTAATATTTGTTGTGCGGTCATTACATAAATTGTCGTAAAAGCTCATGAATATCTCTAATCTTTGTTCTTGCTTCTGGACATACTTTACTGTAAATGACAGTTTTAAAAAAATGTAGTGTTTTGACAAATGAACATATTTTCATGTCGGAAGGAAGCGGTCTACAAATATACAATATATACTAACTAATACGCCACTAAAATACATTTAACAAACACAATTCTACTCACACTTTTTTTTAAAGCTGATAGGAATGAAGAACTTCGAGTTATTATTCCTGATTTTGGGAAATTTTTTGGCTGTTTGCTTGTCGTTACAAAGCAATAATACATCGACGCAACACTTGCAAGATGAAAGAATATCAGCTCTGGAAAGAAGTCTACAAAAATATGACAATATGTTGCATAATCTGTGTGAAGATTATAAAAAAGGTATGTTATTATATATCTAGTCTTTGTAAAATAAATATAATAATGAGCTCGTACATATTTTGTTTGCAAAATTATGGTATGACCATTTATCTTAAAAGAAAGGTGGGGTTCTTCATAAAATATTATTGTGATAAAGTAGATGACAAAAAAATATCTTCTGAATCCAGATTTTCACCATACCTTATAGTGTTTGTGAAAAAATAATTTGATTGATAACGTCAAAAAAAGAAATTTTGACTTGAACAAAAAACCAAAACCCCTTTTTTAAAGGTTAACTGGTTGCTCCCTTAGTCTAATCGTAAGAGTATACATATTTAGGAATGACACAATAAGAGACATCAATAATAAAACTCAAGTGATGCAACATTGCATAAACTATGCTTGGTGTACATGTGCCATCATCCAAGAAATGATGATCATGGTAAATTTCGAATGTCAAACTAAGGAGACACTTTTTTGTTTGTCCGAAAATGTTTCCACTCCCTTTCCCATATTCAAACAATAATTCTAAAATTGAAAACTTATCCTTGAATGCAAATTACACACATTTCATAGAGAAAAGGATAGCTATTTGTACAACTTTCATCTTTTTTATGATTAGATTATTAGCTATGGCCATTTGTTTTATTCATTCATTATTTTTTTTTATTTTCTGAGTGTCTACTGTTTTATTTTTCAGTTTTGTTTTATCATTTAATCATACCACGTATTTTTTTTTTATCATTTCATCATACCACGTATTTTATTTTATTTTTATAGAAAAATAAACAAGAATGATTAGAATAATCAACAGGTTCAATACATATAACCTAATTTTCAGAGCCAGTGATGTTCTATGCAATAATAAAGAACCGAAGATTCGATCTACAAAAAGATTCCACTGTGGTTTTTGAGGAGCTAGTTATTAACAAAGGTCATCATTACAATCAAAACAGTGGAATTTTTGTAGCTCCAAAAAGTGGTATTTACCTTTTCTCCTGGACCGTCTCAACAGAAACAACAGGATATATTATAGCTGAACTGGTCATAGAGAACAATGTAATATCTTCAACCGGAAATACAGATACAAATGGCGGATATCAATCAGCGTCAATGACAGGTTTGGGTAGAATGGAAAAGAATGACCACGCTTTCATTAGAACGACAGGGTTTGGGACCACTAACAGTTTTAGAAGTCAAGACAATTACCCACAATCATCCTTTCTCGGAGTTCTGATCAGTAACGAACTGTAGAGCTTCGTTTTCGACACACTGTTAATCTAATTACTGATATTCTATTGCTCATAGTATGATATTATTGCATGGATATGTACGAATATAATGCCGAGTCATAAATTAGTAGCACGTTTAAATTAGTATTCTCAATTCTAACAGCATAATTTATTTTTATTTTCAGACTCTGTTTATATAATAAACAATGTATACAAGTTAAAAGATAACCCAATATTTTTTCAATTTTTTCACCCCTTTTCAAAACTTAAAACACTTCACCTTGCCCGGACTTATAATGGCAAGTTTGTAAGGCATGTTCTGTAAAAAAAAACAAGACCATAAAGACATAACGCACACATGTTCAGTAGGACATTCGCGTGATTATATTGACATAAAAAAGATATAGTATGATTGCCAATGTCATTATGAGACAAATCTTCTTCAAAGACCAAAAAAACAAACTATTAAAATGACTTTAAACGGAGATCATCGCATCAAATCAATACTGCGCATGATTTTTTTTTGTAAAACACAATTGACACGAAGCATACATTTCAGAGGACTCAAAATTTAATTTGTGTTGTTTCTATATTCGTAGATCATCTTAATCAATCATGAAATGAATGGATTGATGTAAGAAAACAGCTTTTGTTGATATACACCCCACATGTACCAAGTTTTAGAATAGTTTTATTAATATATAAGAAATTTCTTGGTTTTCCTAAATGGAAGATTATACAGAGAGAAGAAGAAGACGTATACTAAACAACCAAATCATCTTCATTTACCTGTGTTAATATGACGTAATTTGATGTGGTTCATAAGGGTTTCTCGTTTTTTATATAGATTAGCTCGTTGGTTTTCCCATTGAAATGGTTTTACACTAGTAATGTTTGGGGCCCTTCATAGATTTCTGTTTGGTGTGAGCCAAGGCTCCGTGTTGAAGACCGTACCTGTGATGGTGTACTTTTATAAATTGTTACTTGGATGGAGAGTCTCATTGGCTTTAATACCACATCTTATATCTTTTAAACGGGTACATGAAAACTCTATTTCATTTACATGATGTCATCATAAAAAATAACTAAAAACTACTTCTATTTTTATTATTATAAAGAGAAGAAATGGCAATTACAGAGTAAAAGAAAGGTTTTCCTGACAGTTTAATATATCTGTTATAACTTCTAAACTAAGTAAGAACTATAAACACAATGATACATGATCAGTTCATATACAGAACACACAATATATTACACGACAAAACAAGAACACTCTCGCAAACTTTTACTTTTAGTCTCATAGTCAGTGTAAATAGGTGCTCATATACTGTTCATTGTACTTTTCCTCAATGAAAGCATACACGATTATAGTAGGCGATTTTGAATTAATGATAAACATGATAAATGAACACTTTATACAGCCCAGATTAGAGAAGACATACAAATAAAAGACTCAAATATTAAGTTGTATAATAATAATGAACCATGCTTAAGAATAAACAAAAAGAGATGATTTGAATGTTCATTTTTAAAAAAATGATCTAGTTTATCACAGGATTAAGTCGTTTGCAGTGTCCGGCAGTACTACCTTTTGTCTCGAGTTAAAGCTCTACTAATAAAGCATACATCACGACTGGATTTGATTATAAAACAAACATAAATAGACTTGTAAGATTTACAGAAAAAAATATATTCAAAATCGGAATTTAAGTGAAAATTCTTGATTATTAAACAGGGATTACCTTGAATTCAAACAGTTGACACGGAATTCCGAATACCACATACATTCAATTAAAAATTAGTTGAATTATTTCAAAATGAATTCATTGTGACTTGGATGTATAGTTGTCTTATTGGCACTCATACCACAATTTCTTATATCTAATTAATTTTTTTTTTTTCAGAGAACTTAGAACAAAACAACAAAAAATGTCATTTTACCTCGATCCCTTTTCAAGTTTTATTCAACATTTCGAATGTCATGGTTTTTTTTTCACAGCAGTCGATGGAGATTACTTTACACAATTATTTTCTTCAATAAATTGCTTTGAAATATCTCATCGTCCGTTTTTTGTTTGTTTTGAAAACATTACACTAAACCTGCACCGTCCCCACTTCTCGAATATTAAACTCGGGTAATGTAAAAGATATGAAATATTCAATAAATATCGGAGAATAGTATAAAAAAATGGACAACGGATCATAATTATCTTTTTTTTTAATAGAAAAAAAAAGATCGCTGTTTTTTTGTTATCCATTGGCAAATATTACACGCCTAGTTTTAACCATTAATCATTGAGTCAATGCAAATTGAATATTGACAGAATTAAATGATAAAAATTCCTAGCATACTTTATCTTCTAGTCGAAAAGAACGAAAAATGATAACTAGCGTCGAAAAGTCCATTATGTAGATATGTCAATCGGACTTTCGGATGACCCCTGTCTACATCTACGACAAAAGCATGAAACAATAAGCTCCCTGTAACCTTCTCTGAAAAAAGAACTTGTCATTGTATAAATAATAGTATTCACTGAAAAATTTGAAAGTTCTAGGTAAGTGACGATTAAATATATATACTGACGTTCATCGCGCAACAAACCGGCCTTCATTACACCAGCTAATAAACGACCTGGTACCATGCAGACGAAGTATACACTGGTTACAGTCATTACCATTCTTGTGATGGCTACTTCTTGTCTCATTCTCTCCCTTTCCAATTTTTCATTTGTCATCTTGCTCAAAATTTGGTTATTTTTTACCAATCCACAAACAAGAAGTATGTTCGTTACCAAAATAACAGAGAAAGGAATTCCACGAATTAGTATATAATACGGCACATACAAGTATTTATCGTAGAACGGGTCATCAAACTCGGTATACACGTGTTTTACAATAACAATTATTATCATCATGACTTGTATGACAACATATAGTTTCACCGTTAGATTGATCTTCCATGTTTCCTTGAATTTTAAAGGATTTCGTATGGCAAAACTTCTTTCCATCCCAATTATCATTGCACTGATGCAGCTACTTGTTATAAAAATATCTCTTACCAGAGTTGTCAGCCAATTAATGTCTTTGCCCAGGAATTTCTGTGTTTGCGTACTAGTGATAACGGAAGTGCGAGGGAATCGGACACCGACATAATCATAATAAGAATGTTAACTGAAGTCCAAAGTTTTCTTTTGAACAAAACAATCAATGTTATCCCATTTCCGATGATTCCAAAAAGCGATATTATCCAAAATATTATAACAGTTTGTAGCGACCGCCCGGCTCTACCGTAGCGTACTTGGAAATTTTCTGTTGAAGTGTTTTCAGTAACGCAAATGTTCCTCAATGAGTAATTCGATTCCATTAATTCAAACGAAAAAATAAAAACCCAATAAGTTCGTGTTTGTTTGTCTGTTTCAATTTTTGCACCTAGTGAATTTCTTATTAATAAAAGTAAGTCGATGGTCATATGTATATGATATTATCTTTAAATCTCGAATCTGTATGAAAGAAAATTATTTATATAAGTCTGTCTAAATCTATGTGCATGCATAAGTTAATCATTTTGATGTTCATGAAATTACTACAATTCTAATTTATTTTCTACATAGAAACGAAAAAAAACTGAGATATATTTATCATTACTTTAATAAATATGTATATCTAGATCTTAGTTCTGTCTTACTTTGATGCTCGCTGTATTATATATATGTTCTTCGAAATTCAATCGTCAACTCTTTTCAATTCTCAGCTTTTGAGAAAAAAAACCTTGTTAGGCGTAAGAAGATGAAAGTCTAGTAACAAACTTATAATCAAGATGATCCAATATGCCAATTAGACTTATCCTAATTTTATCATCTATTTTCATTAATGGAAAGATAAAAGATTAATTCTAAAATCTAATGACTGACTGCTTGCATTGCAAGTTTATGATACTTTTCTTTGATTTAATTTTGCAGTCTTTAAAAGTTTTTATGTTCAAGACAAGTATTTACGCATAAGAATCAGCCACAGCATGTGTATGTGACGCTTGTGTTAAACTCCCCGTTCATACTGATTGCAAACCTTTGCCATATGAATCTCCAACGAAACTCCATTGACCTTTAACGTGAAATGCACATTTCTATGTCGTGATCTTATGCTATTGTTTCAGAACTAGAGGCTCTAAAGAGCCTGTGTCGCTCACCTTGGTCTATGTGCATATCATAAACGAAGGACACACAGATGGATTCATGACAAAATCATGTTTTGGTGATGGTGATGCGTTAGTAGATCTTACTTTACTGAACATTCTTGCTGCTTACAATTATCTCTATCTATAATGATCTTGGCCCATTAGTTTCAGTGGAAAATAATAGTAAAAATTTACAAATTTTATGAAAATTGTTAAAAATTGACTATAAAGGACAGTAACTCCTTAGGGGGTAGTTGACCATTTTGGTCATGTTGACTTATTTTAAGGTCTTACTTTACTGTACATTATTGCTGTTTACAGTTTATCTCTATCTATCATAAAATTCAAGATAATAACAAAAAACGG
The DNA here is from genome assembly GCF_965363235.1 of Mytilus galloprovincialis. Taxonomy (NCBI): domain Eukaryota; kingdom Metazoa; phylum Mollusca; class Bivalvia; order Mytilida; family Mytilidae; genus Mytilus; species Mytilus galloprovincialis. The sequence continues at coordinate 27,370,328 of NC_134844.1, forward strand.
CAAAATTTCCTTAAAATTACCAATTTAGGGGCAGCAACCCAACAACCGGTTGTCGGATTCATTTAAAAATTTCAGGGCAGATAGATCTTCACATGATAAACAATTTAACTTCATCAGATTTGCTCTAAATGCTTTGATTTTTGAGTTATAAGCCAAAAACTGCATTTTACCCCTATGTTCTATATTTAGCCGTGGCGGCCATCTTGGTTGGATGACTGGGTCACCGGACACATTTTTTAAACTAGATACCCCAATGATGATTATGACCAAGTTTGGATTAATTTAGCCCAGTAGTTTCAGAGTAGAAGATTTTTGTAAAAGATTACTAAGATGTACGAAAAATGGTTAAAAATTGACTATAAAGGGCAATAACTCCTAAAGAGGTCAACTGACCATTTCGGTCATGTTGACTTATTTGTAAATCTTACTTTGCTGAACATTATTGCTGTTTACAGTTTATCTCTATCTATAATAGTATTCAAGATAATAACCAAAAACAGTAAAATTTCCTTAAAATTGCCATTTTAGGGGCAGCAACCCAACAACGGGTTGTCCGATTCATCTGAAAATTTCAGGGCAGATAGATCTTGACCTGATAAACATTTTAACTCTGTTAGATTTGCTCTAAATGCTTTGGTTTTTGAGTTATAAGCCAAAAACTGCATTTTACCCCTATGTTCTACTTTTAGCCGTGGCGGCCATCTTGGTTGGTTGGCCGGGTCACCGGACACATTTTTAAACTAGATACCCCAATGATAATTGTTGCCAAGTTTGGTATAATTTGGCCTAGTAGTTTCAGAGGAGAAGATTTTTGTAAAAGTTAACGACGACGGACGACGACGTTCGCCGGACGCCGCACGCCAAGTGATGGGAAAAGCTCACTTGGCCCTTTGGGCCAGGTGAGCTAAAAAGGGAGCAGGTTTGGTACCATTAAAACGTTTTATCCCGCTGCAAATTTTTGCACCTGTCTTAAGTCAGGAATCTGATGTACAGTAGTTGTCGTTTGTTTATGTAATTTATACGTGTTTCTCGATTCTCGTTTTTTAGAATGAAATTCAAAACAGTGTGACTGTGGCCATTGATTGACACATTAAATTCATCCATTGACTGGGACAATTTAGGGTCCTGGAGAATAGGCAAACGTGGCTGATAGGTACTTCCAGACATCCAACATGTAGATTATAGGACCTTCCCGTGTATCGCTTCAATTGTGATTGATGTCGATCCGTATTTCCTGTTCTCAGGGACTCACACTTGATAAGTGTTTCTGCAAGGCATTCTTAAGTCTCGCCATTGTCAAATTTTGCTGACACGTGTTTATTTATGAGTTTGGAAAAACCAGAGCAAAAAGAATCTCTGATAGCCAACTTCGATTATTTCATTAATATTATGAATAAGACAGGAAGGAACAAGCTAACATTAAAGAAGAGTAGAAAGATGGACAGTTCACATCCACCATTAAATCAAGAAGCACTCGCGATCGCTGCGAATGAAATGAATGACAGCGACTTCGATGATCTGGACCTAACAGATCTAAACGACAATACCGGACCACCACCTATTGATATTGCCTTTGAAGCCGTTAATAGAATAGAGGAAGTTATGGGCCAGAGATTAGGAATAGCCAAAGCCAGAGAAGGGATGGTGTACGGGAAAACATCCAATAATATGCCCCCCTTCTGTCATCTCAACATGAGATGCACCCCTGATCTGGGCAATGTTGAAATGAACAATTTGTTTAGGGATCAAATGAAGAACATCACGGAAGAGACAAGAAATACTTTCACGGACAGAATATAACTCTGTCACCGAAAGGGTTAGCAAATTTATTGATTACTTTTTGATACCTATAGTTAAAAGACAGAACAGTTACATTAGAGATAGTGGGGATTTCATAAATAAAATAGAAAATTTAAGGCCTGATAGGGATTGCCTCTTAGTTTCTTTTGACTGCACCAGCATGTATACAAACATGGAGTTCAATGAACTCATTCATTCTGTTGGACGGGCTTATAACAGTGCAGTAAAAGAAGATTATCCGATAAAATTACCTCGCTGTGAAACATTTAAATCGTTAGTAGCCACAGTGTTGAAAAACAATTATTTTGAATTTAATGACCGATACTTTGTACAGAAAATAGGCGCTAGTATGGGAAGTAAATGCAGCCCAGAAATTTGTGATATTAGAGCATTCGAAGTTATCAATGAAATTATTGAAAAATATAAGTATAAAAATAAGATCTTATTTTACGGAAGGTATAGAGATGATGCGTTTATAATAGCTCATTCATCACGAGAAGAAGTTGAGGAGATTTTTAAAATAGCAAATGATCATCACCCTTTATTAAAATTTACGTTTGAAATTTCAAACGAAGAAATTATCTTTCTCGATACAGTCGTACATAAAGGGTTGAGGTTCAGGAACACCGGTATCCTTGATATTAAGAGCTAAACCAAACCTACAAATACGTTTCAATATTTAGATAGGACGTCTATGCATAACCCAACAGTCTTCTCCGGATTTATAAAAGGGGAAGCTATTCGCCACCACCGAAACAACAGCAACACGCAAAATTTAAAAGATACTCTTTGTAAATTCAAAGGCCATCTTAAGCAAAGGGGATATAAGGACCTTGAAATACTTCGTAACTGTGAATCGGCTCTCAATATCGAACGACCAGAGTTACTCCGCTTTAAACAAGAATCTGACAAGCAGATACCACTAGTATTTGTAACTAAATATCACTTCTCGTTAGGAAATATAAATAAAGCTTTACGAAAACATTATAAAAAACTAGTTCGCAATGCGAAATGTAGGGAGCTATTTCCAAAACCACCAATGGTGGCGTATAGTAGACATCGGAACTTAAAAGAAATACTGACTAGATCGGTAGTCAAAGTTTAGTACAATATGAAGGATTGGGTCAGGACCCCTGATGAAGCACCCACCTTTCATATGAGCCACGGAATATTATAGAGTTTGTCCTATTCTGTACTGCAGAAACACGATGTGTTGGGTCCTGGAGAATAGGCAAACGTGGCTGATAGGTACTTCCAGACATTCAACAATCAGGGCAGATAGATCTTGACCTGATAAACAATTTAACCCTGTTAGATTTGCTCTAAATGCTTTGGTTTTTGAGTTATAAGCCAAAAACTGCATTTTACCCCTATGTTCTACTTTTAGCCGTGGCGGCCATCTTGGTTGGTTGGCCGGGTCACCGGACACATTTTTAAACTAGATACCCCAATGATAATTGTTGCCAAGTTTGGTATAATTTGGCCTAGTAGTTTCAGAGGAGAAGATTTTTGTAAAAGTTAACGACGCCGGACGACGACGGACGCCGGACGCCGCACGCCAAGTGATGGGAAAAGCTCACTTGGCCCTTTGGGCCAGGTGAGCTAAAAAGGGAGCAGGTTTGGTACCATTAAAACGTTTTATCCCGCTGCAAATTTTTGCACCTGTCTTAAGTCAGGAATCTGATGTACAGTAGTTGTCGTTTGTTTATGTAATTTATACGTGTTTCTCGATTCTCGTTTTTTAGAATGAAATTCAAAACAGTGTGACTGTGGCCATTGATTGACACATTAAATTCATCCATTGACTGGGACAATTTAGGTGAACGTTTGTATGTAACGACCACTGATCACTATGTACTTTTTAAAGACACTTAAACTATGGGGTCACCAAAGGTTCTCAACACCTCAATAAAGTAATTCGAAAAAATTAATCAGAAATAACACGATGTTTTGATTTATACCAATTATATAAATCAAAACATAAAGGTTATTCCTGATTATTTTTTCGAATTACTTTATAATTAAAGGCGTTAAGAAACCTTTGGTGACCCCACAGTTTAAATGTCTATCGTAGGTACGTCGTGAACAGTGGTCGTTATAGACAAACGTTCACGTAAATTGTCCCAGTCAATGGATGAATTTAATGTGTCAATCAATGGCCACAGCCACACTGTTTTGAATTTCATACTATATAGATTAGACCGTTGGTTTTCCCGTTTAAATGGTTCTACACTAGTAATTTTGGGGCCCTTGATAGCTTGCTGTTCGGTGTGAGCCAAGTCTCCGTGTTGAAGGCCGTACATTGACCTATAATGGTTTACTTTTATAAATTGTTATTAGGATGGAGAGTTGTCTCACTGGCACTCACACCACATCTTCATATATCTACATGTACATCTTCACGTGAAATAAAATCAATAGAATCTCACGTGAAAGTATAATCACATAAACTTTACAAACAAAGATTGTAAAAGTCATTAACTTAAATGTTCATTAAAATAACGCAATCCCCCCCCACCCCCTGGAAAAAATATAACAATTTTATAGTATATACACTTTATGGAAATAATTTGGACGTCATTTGAATGTATTCTGTCGGACATATATATTATACACCATAATCATAACAGAGAAGTTTCAAGTTAGCTAAAAAAAAAAAGAATTGCATTGTCAGTTTCAATTACATTATCTTAAACGATGTCGTCATCAGTCATCGTTTTTGCAAAAGAACGTCTGCATTTGAAACAAAATAACCGATTTGCTTTAAAGATGCTGGTAATTTCTTTGACCTTGATTCCATGTTCCTAGAAAAAAAAAGAAATCCAAAACTACTCACAAAACACCACCCCATTTTTCTAAAAAAAGAAAGAAAAAATGAAAACAAAATAACTGTTTATCTTTTTTGTTTTACGTATGTTGTTTCTAATTTGTAGCGTCAGGGCTTTTGATAGCTATTTCTTTCGGTGTGTCATTTTCTCGCGTTTCAAAGCCGTATGGCAACCTATAGAACCTACTACTTCATTTGATTTCTGGTGGAGAGTCGTTCATTTGTAGTAATCACACAATATCTACTAAGAAGCCACTATTTAACTTAAAAAAAGGGGGGTGCTTAAGTTTGTGTTTGTCTGAGTCAGAAATGAATGTGCAGAAAGCAGCCGGTTCGTTATTTGATATTCGATATTACAATTTAGTGGAAATTATCAATATTGAAACATTCAAAAACACAAACAGCATGATACAAAGAGTTGAAAGAGTTAGAAGTAGTGAAAAGATATGTAGGAAATCGTTTTTACTCTTTCAAGCAATTGTAAATTCTCTTTGTCTGTCCTCAAATACAAACCCTTATGTAAATCGCACATTTGACTTTATGAAATTTAGATTTTTATCAATAAAACAACATCAAAGATGTTCTTTTGTATATGATATTTCTAGAAAAAAAACCCGATCACTCTAGTAACATTCAAAAACATAAATATCTATAATTATGGACAGCCAAAATAAACAGAAAAATAAAGTGAAAACATACAGGAGACCACTTAAATGTCATTAACACCCCTCTGATCTCTCAATCTTCCTAAAATTAGACAGGTCGGTAGTTAATATAAAGATAAAATCGATATTAAAAGCAATTTGGATAAACATTTTGTCTTCTAAATTTACGCAGGGCTCAAAGATCCAGTTTGATATTCAAAATATATAGAGAAATTCTACTAGAGACCACTCAAATGACGATGAGATCCCCCTGGTCGTTCAATGTTCATAAAATTCAATGAACTTTTAGAAAATATATAATATTCGGATGTTAGCAAAAGGATTTCCTAGGATGATGCCATCTTCGATATCTACGGAGGGCTAAAATTGTCACTTTTCAGCTAACAATCGTCTAAAGATCTTGTCAGAAAGCTAATATATGTATCGTGTATAGTATACGCAGATAAAAATCATTACTATGCTAATTATTACACTAAATTCTTAGACTCATGTTTCAACTTTTGAATCTTGAGTTCGCTAAAATGATGAGATGTAGTAATTAAAAACGAAGATTTTGTTTGAATATAGTCATTTTCTTCTGTATTGAAATCCAACTAATTTTAAAATCCTAATTTTTTATTATGTTGTTGAGCGATTCTTGTGAGAATATGTCACCGTCCTAGCCTGACTTAAGTACTATGAAAGCAAATGCTCTAATCAATTTGTGCGTGTAATTTGTGTAAAATGTTTCTTTCTTACAGCATATCTCATACTTTTGCTTTTTGGATGAGTGGTACACAAAACATATAAACGTTGGAACTGACTTTTTTTTTTATTAATTGATATATTGCCAGTCAATCTTAATAAATTACTTTTCTTGTGAAATGATCGTAAGTAAGAGGATCGGTGTAATAGAAAACTTTACCATCTGAACAGTTGTACAGTTTAGGATCATCCACAGCAATATCGCTCAAGTAACTTTTCAACTTTTGTCCTTCAATTATGAACTGGAAATACAAAGATAATACGAAACTCTATAGTTTCAAATGCAGAGTGCACTTATATGAGTGATAAAGAAGAGAAAAAATCAGGAAAGTAACGAGAGTATACGAAAACTGAAAAAAAAGATATAGGGAAAAATACCAAAGGGACATTTGCACTCATAAATCGAAACCAAACTGACAATGCAATGGTTGATCGTTCCAGGTGAATGTAAATAACAAAATAACAAAAATGGCTCCTGCTGCATGAAATTTATAAAGTATTGCTTTCATTTCTTTTTGGGTTGAACCATTGGTTACTCTTTGTATGATGTCTACGGTAACAGTAAACTTGGTTCCAACCTGTGTCGGTAAAGCAAAGCACAACGTACAGTTTTTCACAAGTTCCGCCAAGCATTTTATTCATTCTTTTCAACAGGAACGCTCATAGCAATAGTTTACAAAAATGATGAATATGTATATAAATGCGTTAAGAGTTATGTATGGCTCGACTGGGTTGCACAAACGTCTATTAAGTTAATAGACTATTAACTTCTAATAGACTAAAATATCTAACTGACAATTAGTTAATAGAGTGATTTAATTTTCAAAGTTTGTTACAAATATGAGTTATACATATTTTGATCCAATCAAGTGTCTATTTGTTTTTTTTTGTGCTATTATCCCGTTAGCGATTGCTACGATATATTTGTGGGACATAGAATCTGATACAAGTTAAAAGTATATCTAAATAAAACCTGATCTAATTAAGAGATTTTACGCTTTTTGTAAAAAAAAAAAGGACAGTGCTGGTGCTGAAGTTATGTTGACGTTAGGACATCTGTGGGTAAACAATCAAGTTTGCTAATTATGGAAGATCAACATTTATCTTACCTCTTATACATTTCTATGAATATGAATTGGTTAACAGCGTGTATATTCCATATTAGGTTAGTAGGAAGGCGGGACTTATTTCAATACACGGTTAGTAATGGAGTTACGATTGTTTGGCACTATTTGGTTATTTAAATGTACTGGAAGTTCTGTTTAATATTGTTATATTAAGGTTGTTAATATTAAATTGTTATTGTTCACATTAATAAATAAATTTGGTGTTTTTACTATCTTCTGATTGGTTAAAATTCTTAGTTTTATTTTCAATGTTGTCAATTTTGATGGCGACACGCCCACTCTGACGTTGTTTATTCATACGTCAACATGTGTGTACGTTGTTATTGTTAATATAAATAATATAAAAAGTTCTTTGAGCCTTATTTTTGATAGAAATTTATTTATAATGAATGGCAATAATTTATTTTGATTTTATTGAACCATAAAACTAATTTTTGACTCTTCACATTTTACATAATCCGCTTGGCGGTTTTATGGTTCAATAAATTCAAAATAGATAATACCCATTCATTAAGTATTTTTGTGCAGACCAATGGAAGCAGGTTCTTAAAATTGAACACTTTGACACTTTAATATAAAAATAAGAATAGGTGGTATGATTGCAATGAGACAACTCTAATCAGTGAGATAAATTCGTTACACAGTGTGCTTTTGACCTGATAGCGAAGCTGGAACCCCATATAAAATTTACTGACCCCCGTATATATTGTATTAGGTCACTAACACAATAGGTAACTAATAGTATCTCATTGTAAAAAATGAATTGAATACGAAACTTGTATAAAACTACAATTTGTACATAATCATTATTACAAAATGGTACCACAACAAATCATTATTACAACAAAACTGGCCATTACTATCTAGGGTATTCTTGCAAATGAAAATAACTTTACTACGTGTGGTGTTTTCGACGGGCTTTTCTGGATTGACCTTCGTTAGTAAGGCACAAAAACAAAATTTGATTGTATTTATAGTATGAATTAGTGAGGAGCTTAATGGCTAAAATGGGACATAAATAGAATAGGCACCTAAAGTTAAATTACTTGAGAGTTGGAGTGTTGGTTCTAAATTTATCAAAAAGGAATTTGAGAACTGTAAGTAACCATTCAATATCTGCCTGGAGCACTTCCTGCTTGGTAGTATCGCTAATTTTCGTAAAATAAAAAAGAAAATAAGTTGACTAAGTGAAAAGTATTTAGTAAATATAGGTCCACGACAAAACTTAAAGAAATAAATAAAACAAGCCAAGGGTTATGCTGCATGATGTATGTCTCACAATTGTGTAAATATTATTGTTATCTCGAGTACCAAGAAAACGTTTTATTTTTTTTTATGGCGAAAAAATGGAGGTCTATGAGTGTTTTCTCTATTCTAACCATAAAGAAAATTCTAATTATTACTTAAGAGGGGCGTCACACTATTTTATCTTAATCTATTTGGTAATCTTGAATTGTATGAAACAATGGACAATGAAACAAAACACCCAAACAGTTATGTTGATGTCGATTGTAGCTCAAATCTTGATTTGTATTTTCTTGAGTGTTTTTTTCGGAATTAACACCATTTGTTTAAAAGGAGCTGTGAAATAAATGTTCATTTACATAAAACACTGAAAACTGAATTATATCGAGACTATACCGACTTAGTACTCAGTTCGTTGTACCAGGAATGTTGTTTTTGCAGAGTGATTTCATTTTTATTTTACATTCTTTGTCCGTTTTCTTTTAAATAGAAACCATTTTCAAGCTATAGATAAGTTGAAAAGAGATGTTTAAAACCATTTGAATAATTTCTACGAACATTGCACTGCTGTTTTGCCTCGGTCTTCAGTTTTCTTTCTAAGTCGTAATTTAAAAGAGGCGGAAGATTTCAAAAGGGACATTTGCACCTGTCCTAAGCCAGGAACCTGATGTACAGTAGTTGTCGTTTGTTTATGTAATTTATACGACGTCGTGTTTCTCGTTTGTCGTTTTTTATATAGATTAGATCGTTGGTTTTCCCGTTCGAATGGTTTTACACTAGTCATTTTGGGGCCTTTTATAGCTTCTTGTTCGGTGTGAGCCAAGGCTCCATGTTGAAGGCCGTATCTTGACCTATAATGGTTTTTTATAAATTGTTACTTGGATGGAGAGTTGTCTCATTCTCATACCACATTTCCTATATCTATTCAAACTCGAGAAAAACTGACATCGCCATTGGGAAAAAGTAAAAACAACGAAAAGTAAAACACGTTTATGAAACACAACTAAGAAATCTAAAGAACGTACAACAAACCCTAATACAACTGAGGGGATAACAGGTAATCCGATCTTATTTGCTAGTGGCAACTGTCTTATTACACATTGTTAGTACACATCATTTTGTGATTGTGTTTATGACAGCTGGAACATATACGTATAAAAAAAGAAGATGTGGTATGATTGCCAATGAGACAACAACGTGTTCACCAGTGACATTAATGTTTTAAAATGAAGTATAATAACTGTGACTACTGTACCTAAACAGCTATATTTACCAAAAAGAACATGTGGTATCAATAAAACCCATGAAGTATAACAAGCTATGAGAGTTGTGATCAATTGGAAGCCACTAGTATTTCATGAAATGGTTTTATAATTTGTTGACAAATGCTTACGGTTGTATCCAGCTGCTCCCCACATATGATACCACATTTCAAAACAAAGACCACCTGTTGTAGCGGGAAAGTACGGAGATAGTATTCTTGCTTTGTCATTTTCTTTCATAGGAGATGATGATTCCATAAACATATAATGCCCTGGAATAAATAAGAAATTTTATTCACTTAGCTGTTATATGAAGCAATTATAAATTCAAATAACATATAACTTTATATTTTGAAATATATATATATTCTTACTTAATTTCTTCTAGTTCATAAGGAAATAATTCTTTGATACATTTAGATGAGCAGATATGCATGTGAAGTTAGCAGCCAGTTTGTTATTCTTTATTAAATATTTAATATCCAACCGGCTGCTAGCAGTCGGTTGGATATTCAAATTTATTTTAAAATCATAAAAAGATATAAATATTTGATAACATTAAAAGCATGATCTTTATACTTGAAAGGAGCGAAAAGATACATAGGAAATCGTCTTATGACCCCATCAAGTTGTCTTAAAATCTCGTTGTCCTCGGATATAAACCCTTATCAGTTGGTAAATAAAGGCAACAGTAGTATACCGCTGTTCAAAACTCGTAAATCTATTGACAAAAACAAAATCGGGGTAACAAACTAAATCTGAGAGAAACGCATTAAATATAAGAGAACAACGACACAACATTAAAATGTAACACACACAGCAACGGACTAAGCATTAGACAAAATCCGATGAGAATAACAAATATAACATCAAAACCAAATACATGAATTTGGGATAGAAAAGTACCGTGACACGTCTTATAGTAATGTGAATTCACACTCAAATATAGGAGAAAACAAACGACACAACGGAAACACAACGTAAAAATGTTACACACACAGAAACGAATTATGACATAACAATGGCCATTTTCCTGACTTGGTACAGGACATTTTTAAAGAAAAAAATGGTGGGTTGAACCTGGTTTTGTGGCATGCCAAACCTCGCATTGTTAAATATAACATTAAAATGACAACATTATATTACAGGACTACAATACAAATAAATAGGAGAATGTATTAGGCAAAGAAACACATGAATAATAGATAACAAAAGGCATCAGGTATAAAATTCAATACGTCAAAAACGCGCCTCGTCCACACAAGACTTACCACTGACACCCAGATATAAAAGTTCGAAAGTCAAAAAAAAAGGGTACAAAGTTGTACAGCTTTGAGGATCAAAAGTTGAAAAAGGTTGTGACAAATACGGCTAGGGTTTTCTGCTTGTGTTAAGAACATCCTTATTATTTAGAACAATTTATGCTATTGCAAACAGTAAATTTTATCAAATGAATATAAAAGATATACATTATAAAATTGACGTCTTAACTAATTACAGAAAACAAAACCCGAATACATAAGAATACATAATAGATAATACATTGAAGACCAACACAGAAAAGTAAGTTGCATATTTTTCTTGATAATATATAGGTTTTTATCAATAAACGACGCATAAAATGTTATTTTATATGTAATATTTCTTACAACAAAAACTGACTCATCACTCTAGAAACATATAGAACTATAAATAGAAATAAATATGGAAAGCCTAAAAAACAGAAATATATAGTGAAACCCTACCTGAGATCGCTTACATGAGGGTGAAACCCTGCCCCACCAGGTCTTTCAAAGTCTCTCTGCATTGAAGACCTGTTGGTGACCTTCTGCTTTTGTCTTCTCTATGGTCGAGTTGTTGTCTCTTTGACAGATTCCCCATTTCTATATTCAATTTTATTTAGATAATAGGTAGATACAAACGTGACTAAAAGGAGTATATAGTGAAAACCTACCCAAGACCGCTTAAATGAGGGTGAAACCCACCTGGTCTTTCAAAATCCATAAAACTCACGTAAATCATGTGTTGCATTTTAACGTTGAGTCGTTTGTGTTTTCTCTTATTTTTTAGATAAGACGTGGCACGGTACTTGTCTATCCCAAATTCATGTATTTGTTTTTGATGTTATATTTGTTATTCTCGTGGTGTTTTGTCTATTGCTTGGTCCGTTTCTGTGTGTGTTGCGTTTCGGTGTTGTGTCGTTGTTCTCCTCTTATATTTAATGCGTTTCCCTCGGTTTTAGTTTGTTACCCCGATTTTGTTTTTTGTCCATGGATTTATGAGTTTTGAACAGCGGTATACTACTGTTGCCTTTATTTATAGAATCTGTATATATAAAGGTTGTTTCAAAAGGATTTCCGAAAATAATGTCATCTTCGATATCTACGGACTGCTTTGATTGTCAAAATTTCAGGACAAAGGGCACAGGGCACTGGTGAGAGCCCCAAGTTCTCTCAATCTTTCTAATATTATACAGACATTTAGATAATAGGTAGATACAAACGTGACTAAAAGGAATTTGGGTACACTTCCTGTCTTCCATGTTTACGGAGCACCCAAAGTGCCAGTTGAATTTTCAAGTTATTTAGTGAAAACCTACCTGAGACCGCTTAAGTGAGAGCGTAACCCACCTGGTCTTTCAACGTCTATAAAATTCAAGTAAATCATACACTCTGTATATATAAAGGTTGTATCAAAAAGATTTCCGAAAATAATGTCAACACTTTTAGGAAATTTGGATCTCAATGCTCTTCATCTTCGTACTTTATTTGGCCTTTTTTTAAGTTTTGAGTTTTAAGTTAGATAGTGGTGTAAATCATAGAATAATTGTTTTTATCACACTTTGTGTTTTTTTTCTTACAACGTCCATTATTTTGTTCGAAAACGAAAAATATAAGGATCTCCCATAATTGTATGTTTATTTTCCTACCGTTGCCACCTCTCCCCAAGGTATGGTCATATGTCGGACCTGTGCGTCGAGTAGGTGTAGTACCAGAATTCCATATCCATTTTGCTTGTTCATCATGTTGCCAGCCACACATATTTTCATCTTCAAAATCACAATAATTTACTGGTTCTACATCTGCATAAAAAATAAAGGTAAAGTACTACATATTAATATGATGCCTTGAAAATAACACAGGAATGCTTTATTCTCATTGTGTTATGCCAAATCTTAAAGCAATACATTATTTCGTTTTATGTACAGCAATGCCATAAAGTAACGCCTCAGTCAACAGGTTGAAATCTATCATTACAGTCTAGTCATCTATTGTCAAGGAAGAACAATAGAAACGATGTATTTTATATTATTTATTTCTATAGTAACTGAAGGGGTGTTTTGATGCTAATACGCCTTCCATTTTTTCTGTCCGTAGATAACTTAACCCCTTTTGATGAAATACATGGTTTTGCTAAGTTTTATTTTGAAAGAACACGTTTGCAGGAAAGACTGAAATATGATGAACACTTAACATACTTACATTCACATGTAGGAACTTGGTTACTCCAAGTTGTACCATCACAAGTGATCAGTTTCTCGCCTGTTAATTGGAGTGGTGAAGCACATGTGAATTCTAATACAGCACCGTCATGACTTCTAGTGACTGTAATATTTTCTGAAGATTGAATATCATCACAACCTTGTCCTGAAAATAAATAATTTTCTGGTAATATTTGTTAAATTAATGATATCTCGTCTGCTTTTCTAGATGATTATACATGTATTCATTAAGTAAATTTGCTTTCATTCATTTGTGTATTTAATCTTGAACAGTATTTTTGCAATTGCATGTACTTGACTGTATGTTTCTGTCTGATTGATTTATGTCTTGCCTGTGATGGAATTTATAGAAGCTGAAACATTGATGGCTTACGTTCTGTATTGATCGAATTTGTAAAATAGTTGGTTAAATATGTTTATATTGAACGTGTCTATACAATCGAAATTGAGATAAAGGATACAACAGATGCAGTCAAGTCTGCCTTATATTTTGACTTGCATATAGAAATTGACAATTAGGGTTGATTGCAAGCAAAACCCCACGACAAATGAGATGATTTCAGCTTCAAATTTTTTTTCCGATTTGTCAAACCTTTCTGCTTGTGACATCGATGAATCTATAGATGCAGCTCGAGATCTAGATCTTTGACTTGTTGTAACGTTGAATGATCTCAAGTCAAAACTCAAAAAAATTTCATTGTGACCTTAACAAATTAAGCGTAAAATTGGCTAAAACTGTCTGTTCTATGGTCGGGTTGTTGTCTCTTAAGTACATTCCCCATTTCAATTCTCAATTTTACAATTCAAAATTTCTCCCTTGTCAAACTTCCTACTGGTGAATCTACTTTTAAACAATATGTAATAAGAGCCTCACTCCAGACATAAATTTGATGTCTTTCCATATAGCAAAACTATCCTACATTCTCCTCTTCATTTCAATGACTTGTTTCTTTCTATCTCGAAGGTCAGATGTGGTATGAATTTCTGCAAGATTTATTTTGCATTTGCTTCTAAAAAAATCTATCACATTTTGTTTTCGACAAATTATTAAAGTTCAGATCTAAAAAATAGGTTCTGAATGTAGATACAAAAGATATTTTTTCTATAAATTAGGTGTTTTTATTTTGCTCCAACGCATTTATGTAGGAGAAACAAGCTATCTAAATGTGACTGTGCATTTTCTGAAACTGTTGCTTTGACCTTTGACCCTTATATATAAAAAAAAAGTGACCACGACAGACAACGACGACAACGGTATTTCGAGGAGGTTTGTTCTCTTCTTTCCAATGATATATAACATAGCCGTGTGTTATTCCGTTAAGGCCGATATCGATCAAATTTGTTGATTGGGCACCCTACTACATGTGTTTGGTTATTTATAATACGGTCGTTTCGATTGGGATATTTAGTTTACGCACGAGTGAAATCGGGTGGTTTACAGTCATTCGAGCCATTGCAGTCAAGGTGTACAGTAGCATTTTTCCAAGTAAAAATATAATTAATTAAATTATTTATTTTCAGATTTGTAGACCACTAGTATATGGGAAACCGGTACTAGCTTCGTAATATTGGTGTATTTAAAGAACACGTTATTTAAGGAATGACTGTAATATTTTTTCTGTCTATTAAGCAATAACTAAATTATGTCTATGGTCTGATAACAAAATAACGTCAGCCAATCAGAAGACGCGTTACATCCAAAATTAAATTATTGTTCAATAAACTGAATGTTACTTTTTTTCCTATGTTATTTCAAGCATTCCTGTAAATTTTTGTCATATGATCAGTTCAATAGGTTATTTGATAAATAGTTTATGTTCGTTTGAGTTTACAAATAAGATTTTAAAGGTTATTATCCTGAAATGATTAACCATTTTTGTTTTTAAATATCTCCAAGTTGATATGAAACCTAGTAAAACTGGTACAGGACATATCAAACTCATGAGAACCTATAGCGTAATTCCACCTCAAAAGTCTTCTCTTTTTTTATGGATAGTGTATTGTGTAAAATATTCCCTTGAATTTGGCAGTTGTAGAAAATTAATCCTGCATTTCAATGCACTTAAATTTTTCTGAGTCATAAACATGTATGTTGGGTGTCTGAATGCATCATTCCTTTTTTGTTTGATGGTCTTATAAAATATTTTGGAAAGTTAACGTTACATGGTTACCAAAGCAGGTAACCAGTAAATAACAGTGTAAAATTTGGGTTGTTTACTTCCGGTGATGGTTACTTTCTTATATGCAATGAAATGTAGTGTGAAATGTTCACTGTAGCACTGGAAAGGATTAAACTTTATTCATGCAAAGTATTTCTTTGCAGTCAGGATTCTACTTCGTCAAAACTATCTCCCCATTACGCCAGTTAATTTTCACAATCGTAGAAATGGAAGCCATTGTAGGGATGACGCGCTGCCAATTTTGCTCTTTGAAACCGATAAATTTATCCACATTGCACCATTACGATCGTTGTATGTCAGTTGTATTTTAAAAGACAAATGTATCAACTAACTGATGAGCATAAGTTAGTGATCTTGTCTGCATTGATTCAACTTCAAACTATTGTCTGATCGGTTGTCTGGTGGAATTTTCGAAAATTCATAAACATTTTAAAAAAATCTAATTAAATATTTCGTGGAGGGGCAGACTAGATTTTTTTTAGTGGTTGAAGACAATAAACCCTAGTTATAACACACAAAAAATTATAATTTTTCGAAGATATACATTTTCATCATCCAACTTGAAAGACTGTCGTCAAGTACTTTCAGTTAAAAAATAGCTATTCGAACACACCAACTCTGTTCTTGTGATTCATTAGATAGGTATTTTACTTGACCCATATATTTCATTTTTTAGTACTGTGATTTTTTTTATGTTATAAAGTCAACCTGTAGCTTTGATATATAAAAATGATAGAATCTGAAGCGAGACAATGTATGAAATATTCTTGCTTTGTACTTTTTTAAGACAAAATATTCAACTCAAACACGCCCTTACATAAACAGGTGCTCTCGATTTTCTCTTTCCGATACAATTGTTACCCATTATTTGGATTTTTTTCTTGCGTGACATTATTCAAGGGCTGACACGAAAATTACTGAACCAATAGATTTATATGTTTTCCGTCCGTGGTAAATTTTTTTGTAAGGTGGTTATGCATTTTCTACATCCAACTTGAAAGATACCCATGTCGCCGACTAAATATCTAATTATTCTGCTTAACTATGTACTAGATAAATTGAAAACTTATGCAAATGGTGTATTTAAAATAAAACACTTCGTAATTGAAAAGAAAATTGTAATTTTGTTTGTTTCTATTAACTTTTAAAATTTTTGTCACTATAGTAAACATTACAGTAAGCATTTATTGCCTTCTCTAACAGAGTTTCGATTCTTTTGTTCTATTTCAACCGGGTTTCCGACTGTGTGGTTCAAATAAAGGTAAATACTGTAAAAAAAAATTAAAATGCCAATTTAACAAAGACTAATAGGGGAAAATCAATGGTGGTATTACACCAATATAGCTTTCGAAGGACATGACGTTTTCAATTTTGCAGCATAAATTTAAAAAAAGTCTGTTGTATTTCGCCTGGAGTGCATTGTTGAATCATTCATCCATGCTATTTAATAACAACGTCGATTGTAAACACACAAACGTCCCTCACAAGAAGCAAAACTGGTGTTAGACACGGTCCACATTCAGTACAAGCAGATTCCTTAGACTGTTATTGCGTCTGGGGATCTATTAAAGATAATTCGAGAAAGATCTACGATAGTTTGGGGCATATTAGGCATACTCACGTATACATATAGGTGGTGGGCGACTCCATCTGTCGCCTGAACATATGACAAGTTTGGATCCAAATAACTTGTATTTACGATAGCATCTGAACTTTGCGACTCTACCTCTTGCTCGCAGTCTCACTCCTCCATGTACTGGATTTTCTAAAGTTGCACAATTTTGACCAAAAACTGAAATCAAATTTATAAACATTAGTAAAAGGAGATTTGGCAAATACTTTAAGTCCAATAGGACAAACTAATTCAAAGACTAATGTTACATTTTGTGACAGCATATACTAACATTGAAATAACCCAGAAGACAAATATGCTGTCTTTAATATAGAAAAAAAAAAAAAAAAAAAAAAAAAAAACATGAGAGACCAGCTTAGTTTAATCTATTAGCATTAAAATTAGCAATACATTTAATAAGAATCAACGTGTAAATATGAATTAAAAACACAAAAAACGTCACAAATTACTTCGGATGTAGTATAAAAAGAATTTACATGGACGGCCCTAATTTTGAGAACGTTTTCATCTGTTTTCTCTTGGAGATTCCAACAAGTCGGTTTGACAGGAAGACTGTTTTGCCCTATTGATTTTTCTTTAAAGATTATTTTTGCGCATTGTAAAGATTCATACTTATAAAGGGTAAGTATATGTCTTTGTCTATTAAGGAGTAGAACTTTCAATTTTGACGAGGTTCATTTTTCCAGTAGAAGGAGTTGTTACTGAAAATAAAAATTAGGAGATGTGGTATGATTGCCAATGAGATAACTATCCAACAAAGTTCAAATGAAGTATAGGTGAGCAATAAAAGGAATAAAACATCCAACAATGAGAAAAACCCACAACGAATGACAGGTATAAATGAGAAAGCAAACGACTTACTTTATAACAAAACAATTTACTAAAAATAAATATGACAAATATAAACCAAAGACAACCACTAAACTATGGGCGCTTGAATTGGAACAGCCACATATAGAATATGCCGGGTTAAACATATTTTTCAGTTCTTACCCCGACCCTCTATAAACAGGGACATTGGTGTTACAGCACAACATGAGAACACATTCCAAATGGGTTGAATACGCTTATTTCATCATATCGATACAAAGCAGAACAAATCTATCAAAATCATTTACTGGAGGTGGCAAGGTATCCATCTATCAAAATCATTTACTGGACGTGGCAAGGTATCCATAAATTCCAAACAACAAAGCAGACACAAAATACAAGTCTACGAGTTGTCTCAGTTACATACTGCTAGTTATTGCTTTAATAATACTGTTTTTACCATTAATTGTATCCATTGGCATTGAAAATTATTTAGGCGTCCAAAAAATGAAATAATAAGGTATCTGCAACCCTATTTATGTCTTCGATTTAAAAGAAAAGGTTACGTGCAAAACGCAGCATAGCCGAAAAATTGGACCTCGATGATAGAAAATTCAAGATGCAAAGGAATCCAGGTACTATAAATCTAGACAAATATTTAATGTTAGGAATACAAGATTTCTTAACTAGTAATTTAAACACTCTTGTAATATTCTTGTACATTTTTAGTACTACAAATATAATACGTAGTTAAGAGGCTTACAATGTAATATTATATCACGTTTCGTTAACTTGTTGACCTTTGAGATAATTTAAGTAACTCAAGCACTGACATCAAACACGCCGACGCATGCTTAAAATACATAAAACATAATTCTCAATAACTTAAATTTGTTGTCTTTATATCTTCATAGTTTGTTTGACTCATGTTCGCATGAAATATGTATATCTATTTATGTAACAAGTAAAATAACAAAAATCCCGAATTCGAGGAAAATTCCAAACGGGAATTTCCTAAGCAAATGACACAATCAACTTTCGAAATACATCAAACGAATGGATAACAACTGTCGTATCCCTGTACAGGTATTTTATTACGTAGAAATATGTGGATTAAACCTGGGTTTATAGCTAGCTAAACCCCTAACTTGCATTACAGTCATAAGCAATTCCATTATAATGTAAAATTATCCTTGATATTTCACTATAAATTGAAGGAACGAAAAAAATATGTCATAATTGACATGGATAAATACTATAATTTTCCCATAATCTGTCAAATTGCTGCTTGATATATCATTATAAGACTTTATAAAAAAATGCCCTGTCTGTATACAAATTCAGAGCAAAAATTTAGAAAGTCTGTAACGTTAGAAAAAAATAGTCATGTTTTGTTTTTACTTCATTTGAATACTGGTAGTTAATTTTAACCGCCAGTAAACATAATATTACACGTAGAAGGTGAATGGTACTGTATGGCTCAACTAATAATAAGTATATCTATAGCCTGATTCTCTGTTTCCGTTTTTTTGTATGTTGCATCACAACCATTAACAAAGCAGTCAGAACATTTGAAAAAAGCAAGATCACCTGATAATTAAAGTGTTGAAAACGACAAAAGCCCTTGATATCGCTTTTATCGAAAAGATGTGCAAAATTTCTAGACCTTTTAAAAGAAATACAATAGTTCCTGACACATGTTACTGTACACACTTTATTATCTCTAAAACTTTAAATTATGAAATATTAATTTTATTTTGATCAGAATCTTTCAATTTGCAGAAACTATTCCAAAGATCACTGGTGGTAAGCGGATGGTCGTAACTTTTGGAGATGGGAGACAACTCTAGGGATAAGTTTTTCTTTTCCGATTTTCGTGCAGTAAAAGGTTCATTTGAGTCAAACCGCTTGTCTCATACATACTATTCGGTGGTTCGGAGACATTGAAACCAAATTTGATGCATTAAAACATTCCAATTTTCGTAAAATAGTCATTCAAAAATTCGAGCATGATGGTCGTAACTAAAAAAACAAAAATGTTGAGGATGGTCGTAACAAAAATTTGTGATGGTCGTTACTCTGTTTTAAATAAGACCGAATAAGGCAAGTCAAGAGTTTTAAACGTGTCTTTTATTGTATGCATATATTATATGTTGTATTTCTGAAGATTTTTTTAAAATTTTACATACAACGTAAAATAAAGCAATTTCAATCCGTGTAACACTTATCAATAAAAAAAATTAAAAAAGTTTTCAAATATTAGTTTGGGGGAATTTTGATTCCAAATTTTTAAAATGTTTTGGACCGAACAAGGCAAGTCAAGAGTTTTAAACGTGTCTTTTATTATATGAATATATTATATTATATATTGTGAAGTTGTTTTCACCAATGATAAAATCTAAAGGGGTGAAGAGAGGGGTACCTGTAAAGTGCGAAACGGAAGAAAATTGGAACGAATCGAACGAAACAATACAAAATAAAATGACAGTCATGTATACTGAAAATATAATGTATAAAACTAACCAGAGACAAAAAGTTGAATTAATGTAAGCGATTAAATTCATTAACAATGTAAATTTCTCAAAAGTGGAGAATTCATTTTAATACAAGAAACACAGCCTTGGTTATGATAATTCTTAGTTAGAAGTAAAAAGCACGAAATGTATCAAATCATTTTTAATTACAAAATAAATGATTTTAAGGAAAGGCATTTTTAATAAATTGGACATCACATGAAATAACAGGTTTTTTTCTTCTTTGCTGAGATTTTGCATCTTTGTTAAAGATAAACATTGTAAAAACTTATTGAGGATGTACCTACTAGTTGATTTTTTTTTAAATCTACAATTGAAGATTGATACATTCAGTCGAAAGAGCATTAGTAAGGAGTCAAAATAATTTAAAAGTTAATATTGATAGGTTATGAAGGTCGTTATCTAGACTAGACCATTCCCGCAAATTCGCAGGTCCGTACCTGAGTTAAAGAACACGTACGCTTTATTTTTAGCCTGGATTTTTAGAAGTCATATTGTTATTTGGTGAAATCAAGCTGACAATAATGTGGACAGTTATGTCCATTACCAAATTCATGAGTAGCGTGTAGCCATTCATACAATATAAACATATAACATACACATAATGTTCAATCTGCATACCGTGGGGTTTGTATGTGATAGTTGCCGCAGTACATTTCGTTCTACCTAAGTCTTTGACATATTATCCTGGTCACAAGCTTAAGCCTGGCTTCAAACTAGTATTTTATTTTACTCTTAAAGTCAGCGCGTGTAGCAGTGTAAAATATATATATCAACAATATTCCTACTTTCGAGGTTAATACAATTTTCATTGCGACACAATGAATTCAATTTTCATTCCGTACCAATACTTAGAACTAATATCAATGATATACCGCCATATATATATATATATATATATATATATATATATATATATATATATATATATATATATATATATATATATATATATATATATATATATATATATATATATATATAATCGTTATGTAATCGATAAACAATAGACAGCACGTTAAAAAATCCTCGGTTGAGTTCAATATCGTAGCGGCTACGTAGCTGCTATCAATATTTATGTAGCAACTAGTCTATAGCTACACGTTCAATAGTCAAAATCTACGTAGTACTATACATGTACGTAGCTGCTACGATATTGAACTCAACCCAGGACTCCGAAGTGTATTTGTGGATTTAATTTCCGCATGAACCACCAAAAGCCGAATATTTGAAGGCCTATAGTTTATAAGAACTGAAATAGCTGATTAAAAGTTAAAGATGATTGTTCAGAATTGTACGTTTAATAATTTTATCTGCCGACATGATTGCAGAAAAAAAGTCGAAAATAAAAAAAAAAAAATATGAGGGAACACACGTGCATTTAATAATTTTATGCCTTAACGTACAGTTAAAAAAAAGTATTAATACTCAACCCTAACATACTTTTTGGCTTAATGCGAGTTGATAAGTTTTCACTGTTGCTCCTAAATGATGAGCGTTTGGAAGACATCAGAACTGTGTGTGTTTAATAATTTTCTAGCTCAATTTCTGCATACCATTATCATAGTAACAAATAATATTGTTTGTAACAAATCATATATGCCATCTGAGTTTATTACTTTTACTTTTAAAATACATTAATAAAAGTTTGTCTAAATACTCGAGTTACGGTCATCTTTCAAAGTTACGACCATCATCCAAAATATTATAGTTGAATTTACGACCATCACACATTTAAAGTTACGACCATCATGCTCCAACTTTTGAATTACTATTTTACGAAAATTGGGATGATTTTGTCTATCAAATTTGGTTTCAATATCAACGCACTCACGATAAGTGTATATGAGACAAGCGGTTTGGCTCAAATGAACCTTTTACTGCACGAAAATATGAAAAGAAAAAACTTATCCCTAGAGTTGTCTCCCATCTCCGGATAGTCGTAACTTTTAGTTACGACCATCCGCTTACCACCAGTGAAAGATAAAAGGAATACTGTCTAATTCAATTCCGAAAACAAAGAGCTCGATTTCTGTTTCACATACAATACATATATATTTCATAATCCTACTATTTCTTTCGAGTTAATTATATAAGTTGGCCTAACCAAATCTATTATTTTCCCACGCAGGGTGTTTGTCAAGCAAGATCACTTCGTGTATTACTTTTTCCCATGTGACTATCGACTTTCCGTTTTGAATTTTCCTCGGAGTTCAGTACTTTTGTTATTTTACTTTTTATAACCTATTGGAGGTTTTATTTTTAATCTTTATACATTTGACGGCGAATCACAAACACAGTGTTAAATGGATTTTAATATTAGACGCGTTTAAATGACGAAAAAATATCATAATAATGATTGGTTTGCTCGGTGTTTTGATAGGTTTAACCTGCTTTGATTGTATAAAAAAGGTGCTTCTTCCAAGTCTCGCGAGAATATGACAGTTACTTTCCATTTGTTCCGTTGTTTGATATTGTCGTTCGCTCGGTTTTGACAGTTTTTTTTATACAAAGATGCACTCCAGGAATTCTTACCTTGCAAAGAATCCATCATTAAAAAAGATAACATTAATTGCAAAATTTTATTCCTCATATTCTTTAATGAATTTTGCAAATTTCCATTTAAATAATGACCACAAAAATCCTTTTAAAACGCCACAGTCAAAAATCACAAGTACATGAAAACAGGAAGTTAGTATACTAGTACATTTGCATTATGTACTAATTGGTTACACGATATACTACTAAGTATTTGTATACCCTTCCGTTATAAACCGCAATTTACTCTTTCAACACAGAAAGTTAAAAATAATCTTTTATTCAAACTAATGCATCTTTTAGAAATTACGTTTATATATCATAAATAAATTGTCGTGTGTATAAACCTGCATACTTTTCGTTACATTTACTATACAATTATATCTAAGCCGAGTGTTTACTATGGAGTGTCAGACATGTACCGTATGTTCCATAAAAAAACCCAACAAATATTAGTATATTTAAAACTGACATCTTTTGTTTTTTTTTTTGTAAGCTGTTGTTACAATTGGTTATGCTTTTTGTTTGTATGCTGCGTCACTTCAAATGGTAAAAAAAGGGGGGGGAGATATCAATAACATGTTTATTTTGGTTGCATTATCATTTAACTGTCCAAAGGCAGGAGCCTGAAATTCAGTGGTTGTCGTAAGTTGCTGTCTGCAATATTTATTTTCGTTTATTGTTTTAAACATAACACACTACGTTGATTTTTTCTTTTGGATTTTTTGTCGTGGTCTCATGCTGGTGTCCTCAGTTAAGTATAGTTTACTATACCGTATTAATTTTGCTCAATATTAAAGGTCATACGATGAATTACATATGTCAACATCTTCGTTCTTTAGTCAAGGGTGGATAGAAATGGTGACAATCTACCGGAGACAGCTTAAATGATGATGAGACCCCTGGTCTTTCAATGTCCATGAATTTCAATGAACCTTTTAGAAACTAAATATATACAGATGGTATCAAAAGATTTTCCAGAATTATGTTAACTTTGATATCTACGTAGGGCTAAAATCAACTGAAAATCGTCAAACAATCAGGTCAAAGGGCATATATGGCGCTGTTTAGAACCCTCGGAAATCTCAATGTTTCTTATATTGTGCAGGAAGTTAGGTAATATGAAAATACAAACGTCCATGTCTTCTATGTTTACGGAGGGTTCAAAGTGCCAGTTTGTTATTCAATATATACTGGTCTTTCAATGTTAATAAAATCAATGAACGTTTAGAAAACATACATATGGTATCAAAAGGATTTCCAAGAATCTACGGGGGGCTAATATTGTCACTTTTCAGCTAAAAAATTGTAAAAATAATCGAGTCAAAGGTCATAGGGTGATGTCTAGAACCCTTGATCTTTCAAGCTTCCGAATATTGTTCATGTAGTTCGTAAACATAAAGATACAAACAAGACCAAGAGGAATTTGGATAAACTTGTTTCTTCTATGTTTACGGAGGGCTCAGAAGGAAATAAAACATAAGCCCCCTTCCCTTGATTCCCTTGAAGTTCAATGGTCCTAGATCTAATATAATTGTACGAAACAATGACACTACACATGTAACTGTTGTTGATAATCAATGTAGATAGGTCATTTTATGATCATTATAAAATATACACATACATATGAACGCCGTAAATGCCTTATGGTACTTCCTTCTTTACCATGATGAAGTTTTTCTTTATTATGATGAGATTAATTCCTACCCCCAGAACACCATCAATTTAAAAAGGAAATACAGGGAAAAAGGGGTTCCTATGTAGTTTTTGGGAGTGCAACGACATGGGAACTGTTTGGGTATTATATTGAAGAAAAAAATCATCAAAATAGAGAAATATTTCATCATGATAAAGAAAAACCTGATCACGATAGAGAAAAATCTCATCACAAAAGAGAAAAAGCTCATCATTATAATGGAAAATGTATACATAATAAAGAAAAGCCTCATCACGATAAAGACAAATCTCGTCATGACAAAGAAGGTGGTACCACAAGGCAGTTACGGCGTTCCATACATATATGTTATATTTATAAAACACTGGTATTAAGATAATAGTTTCTAACTATAGACCTTCGAAAACGCGTGATCTTGTGTCTACACTCATGTGAAGTGTTCATTCTGTTTTTGCTGAATACATGTATTTAACATATTAATTTTATTATCACTTTCACATGTTATATTCATCACGATGGCTGTTCAGTCATTCATTATTTATTAAAAGCATGTACACCACGGTTAATTTTTCAGTCACACAATTATTTCCATCAACAATGACACTTGTTTTACACACTCTATTTATCCACTTTTATTTATTAAGGTTGTGTTTAAACTTAATACTTTTAGAAGTGCACTACACATATATACATGCACATTACAGGTAAGTGACAATACAAGTTGAGTTACAAATAAACATTGACATACATGTATTTCATAATGAAAAAAGAGATGCTTTTAACAAATTAACACACATATAAATCGACTTGGCTGTTTAACTGTTGAAAGATGTGAATCTTTTAATTATCGCAGAGACGATTCTAAAATTTTGGAAGTGGGATAATATACTGCCTGCTATAGCAAGGCAAATAATTTTCATTGACGATTTTAGAGAAAAGTAATAGAGTTATATTTTGGCCCGGGGCGATTATAAAGGTAAAGGAAAGGATTCATACACCCTCTACTCCCGTTTTACCCATAACTATATATATAGCGTTGTTAACTTGCATGTCTATTTTATCGATATAACTTCATGATTTTGTTCTTCAATTCATAATTTAAAATTAGTGTGCACATAATTTTACTCAAACCAGTGCTATAGTAGCCGTTTTAATCATGCAGTAAGGTCCGTACGGGTTAAAGGCTTTACTCCGAACAGTCCCCTACCGATGAGTCGAAGGGGACCTCAGGTTTGCACTCCGTTTGTCTGTCTGTCCGGCAAATCAGTTATCCACACTTTTTTCTTCATGCTTGAAAATATTGATTTGATATTTTTTGCATTGTTTTATCACGACAAGTTACAGATCAATTTTGATTTATTCCGGTCTGATGATTTTGTGCAGAGTTATGGTCCTTCGACTTAGGAATTTACTAAATTAATAACTTTTCCACACTCCTTTTTTGTCATTCCTGAAGATATTGATTTGATAATTAGTACAATTATTTCATAACAACTTACAGATCATGTTTGAATTTTGTTCCGGTCTGATGATTTTGTGCGAAAAAATGGTCTTTGCCTTAGAAATTTCACTTAAGTAATCAGGTTTCAACACTTTTTTAATCATGCTTGGAAGATATTGACAAGTTATTTGTTATATAATTTACACCATGACATGTTATATAGGAAGTTAAAAATTGTGTTCCAATATAATGAATTTTAATTAGAGGGGGACTATGTATTGACATGCATTACTCAGATAATGCTTGTTCCTCTGGTTATTTCTTGCTATTTAATTAAATTTACGAAGTTGATAAATGATAATTTGTCGATGCTTGATTGTTGCTTGCTATATTGCAGTGCAAACAACTTCTTACTCATCTTGACCAGAAATTATTAAGTTTTTAATAAAGAATAAAATACTTCTTTTTGTAATTTTATTAGGGTGGAAAAAAACGTATTACAACAGTCTCCGGGACAAGTTTGCAATTCCGCTGAGTGCAAAAGTTGTCACCTTAATTTTTGGAGTTAAGTCAAAACAAAGTTGATAACTTGGTTGGTATTGGTTCTCTGATATTTGTCCTAAAATTTTTTGGATCTAGCACCACTGTTGAAAAAGTTATGCCCCTTTTTTCAACAATTTCCTCAGAGGAAAAGTACTTTTCCTCAAGGGAAATCAAATTTCCCTGAAGGAAAAAGATTTTTCCTCAAGGGAAATTGTTTTTTCCTCAAGGGAAAAAGATTTCCCTTAGGGAATTTGCTGCATAATAATTTCCTTTGAGGAAATTCTATTTCCTTAGAGGAAATTCTTTTTCCTTAGAGGAAATTCTTTTTCCTTTGAGGAAATTTGCAGCTTCAAATTTTCCTTGGAGGAAATACTTTTTCCTGTGAGGAAATTTGTAGCTTCAAATTTTCCTTGGAGGAAATACTTTTTCCTGTGAGGAAATTTTTGACAAACACTTTTCCTTGGAGGAAAATTCAAGACAACAAATTTCCTCTAAGGAAATCATTGTTCTTCAAATTTCCTCTAAGGAAATTTCTGAACATCAAATTTCCCTTAAGGAAATGTTTTCCCTTATTTTTACTTGTTAAACATTTCTTCACTACACCATGTATACAAACAGTATGAATATAATTATTACAAGACTGTATAATTGATGCAAATGATATTTAAAACTTTAATAAATGTTTGACTCAACATTTTAATGACATTGAAAATAATACAGTCTGACTGTTTAGATCTAGGTATTGTTTATACTTTTTATATAAATTTAACTTTGATTTATATTTTTTTTTTTGAGCAAATGCTTCTATTTTCTTTGTAATTGTTTCAATGCGATACATTAATAAGCAACCAATTTGAATGTCATACCATTTGTGGTGTTCTAAAGAATTTGTTTATATATTTGCAGATTAAATAATAAAATAAACACTTTTCGTGTTATTTTAAATTAGAATTTCTTCTGTTTCAGCTTGTATACAGTTATTCAATCCACTACGTAAGAATTCAGTGAATACATTATTCCATTCACTAAACAATTCCCTTCAATTCTAAGAGAAATCATTTTTGCAAATTGTTCTTCAATGATCTTCTTCTGTATATTTGATATGAGGGAGCGATGTAAATGAGTGGATAAAACTGGTGTTCCTTTTTTCAACAACAAAATAGTATTTGTTCAGCATTCTCCTTTCTTTTGATTAAGATATGTTGTTGCTTTTATGCAATAGTGTTTTTGTGTATCTATGATAGAACTCCATTTTGTTTATGGTCATTATCATGTGATAATGTTGAAATTTCCTATTTCTTTTTTGCAGGAAAGCACACATTCCATTTCAAATTAATCCAATTATGCACTATGTAAATAAATTTCAACTTTAAGTTTCCTCTTCAGTAATGACCTATTGATCATGAAAACCAAGATGTCTGATCACCTATAAATACACAAAATAAACAAATAAAATGTTATAAATGGAGAGAGAAACAGCAATAAATGTTTTTCATGTGTATCTTTCCTTATTAAAATACATTAAGTAAACTTGAACTCGAGAAAAATAAATAACTGCGATGTAGACTAGAAAGTATAAAATGCCAAATAAAGTATTCACGAAAAATTAGTTGATTTACAGAAGTCAAGTCCGTGTTTGCAGGAAATTTACATCATTGGTTGTCTGGTGGAGAGTTGTCTTATTGGCAATCATACCACATCTTATTTTTATATAACCTTGCCATATTCCTATTGTGCCTGTCCAAAGTTCAGAGCCTGTAGCTTTTGTCAGTTTAGTCTGACACTAAAATTTAGTGGTTGTTGTTGTTGTTGTTTCATACCGGTCATATTTATTTTTTTGTAATTTATTTTGTTATAAACTAGGCAATTACCATGATTAGTTTTACAGTTTGGATTGTTTCAATGTTTCATCTTTAGGTCTTTTATAGCTGCCTACTTTGACTATAGTATAGGGTATGGATTTTCTCATTATTGAAGGTCGTAACAGGCCTACAATTGCTTTCTCAAAGCCATGATAGTTTTCATATTTAATATACCATATCTTTTAATTTTTATAGTAATCATGATACTAGTAATCATCTTTCAAGTTCAATAACTTTTTTATATTAAAAGGTGCCTTACCATTTAGGTTTAGTTGGCTTCTGCAAATTTTACATTGCCTATCATTTCTGCTGTATATAATTTCTCTGTATCTTCTATAGTTCTTGTCCTATACATAAAAGAGTAAAAGTTGAATGACATCTTGCATCAATATTTTTTTCTGTTTAATGTACATTATGTATATTAATGTGTGTTTAATAAAAATCTAAACCGTGAGTGCTTGATAAGCTTCTTGCCCTTATAGCTGGTCTTTAAGCTTTAAATGAATTTTAATGATCGACTAAAAAACTATGAGCACTGTGCAAATAAGACCCCTGCCCTCCAAAAAAAACAAAACATGCACAAACAGTGGTATTTATTGACATAAAACATGTATATAATTTGGCTCCATTTATATATATATATCTCAAGTGACTATAAGTTTAAGGCTGCGATTTTTTTAACAAATACATAAATTTCTAAAAACCTTTCAAAGTTTTTGAAAATGGACAATTTTAAAATAACTTTGCAACAACTAAAGTTCCTTAACTCTGCATCTTATAAAAAATATACATGATAAATAGGGAATGATACTCCAGCTTGGGGTTCAGATGGGGGATGCTTGCCTCAGTCATGTTTCTGTGATTCCCTATATAATCAACAAAATTTTTCACACAAAAAGGGGGGCAGGGATTTCTCCTTAATAAGAAATCTCTATTTTCAGCATAAGCTCATATAAATTTGCCTTTTGAAGAACTGAAATAAATATGAGACGGCTAATGATTTTTCAGATGCTTTACATTAAAATACATCCATGTGACATTCACAATTATATATAGATCCAAATTTAAAAAGCTATTTTTTTCAATATTTAAATAATGTAGGATCAAATCTTGATACATGTATGTAGTTGAAACTGTTAGCTTTAAACATGTTAAACATTAAAAAATGAACACCCAAAGTTTAAACCATGTTTAAACATAAGAATGACCATGTAGTCTTTATTAATGTATGCTATTGCTATAAAACTAGGTCATTGTAGGTAAACTGTCATCTATTCCCTTAAATCTTTGTTCCCAGTCACCCCAAGTTTGATTTAAATTAGTCAAGTATATATCTACTCTATTAGGTCTCTAGTTTGGATAGTTAATAACTTGCAAATTAAAATCATACTCCTCCCAAATTTATTTCTTTAAATATTATGGATGAAATACATGTAGCAAGTAAGGGATGAAATTAAATTGGATGAAATGTGGCATTTTTTTTTGATAAAGTAGTATGTCTGATGTTGTCAAACTTAATTATAGACCCTTAAGGGGCGGATCCAGTCATTTTAAAAAGGGGTGGGGGTGGGATTCTAACCCAGGCCAAAAGGGGAAAGGGGGGGTCCAATTACATGTCCCTATTCAAATGCATTGATAATCCGAAAAAAGGGGGGTTCCAATCCCTTGAACCCCTCTCTGGATCTGTGCCTGCCCTTTAAAAATAAAATTATCCTTATTTTGAGTTAAAGCTTATAGATTTTTCTATAATGCTTCTCAGGGGCGGATCCAGCCATTTTAAAAGGGGGGTCCCAACCAAGAGCAAAGAGGGGTTCCAACTATATCTCCCATTCAAATGCATTGCTCGGTAAAAGAAAAGGATTCCAACCCTCGAATCTATGGTCAGGTTGTTGTCTCTTTGACACATTCCCTTTTTCCATTCTCAATTTTATCATGTAGTCGTCGTTGTCCCAGGACATTTAGTTTTCGCTTAATTACTTTAGTACAAGTAATAGAAATCTATGAAATTCAAACACAAGGTTTGTGACCAGAGTTTTTGTTCAGAGTTTAGGAATTACATGAATTAGGGGCCAATAGGGGCCAATAGTAAACTTTGTTTGATTTTATAGAAAATTGAATTATTGGAGTTCTTTGATATGCCAAATCTAACTGTGTATTTAGATTCCTAGTTTTTTGGTCCTGTTTAAATTGGTCTACCTTAAGGTCCAAAGGGTCCAAAATTAAACTTATTTTGATTTTAACAATATTTAAATTCTTGGTGTTCAGATTAATATGCTGAATCTGAATATTTACTTAGATTTTTTTATTATGGGCCCAAATTTCAAGTTGGTCCAAATCGGGGTCCAAAATTTTACTTTGTTTGATTTCAACAAAAATTGATTATATGAGGCTCTTTGATATGCTGAATCTAACCATTCATTAAGATTTTTGATATTTTGGCCCGTTATCAAATTGGTCCACATTGAGTTCTAAAAGGTCCAAAATTTAACTTTATTTGATTTCACCAAAAAATGAATTATTGGGGTTCTTTGATCATGTTGATATGCTGCATCTAACCATGTATTGAGATTTTGAATATTGGACCATTTTAGAGGTTAATTGTCAATTTAAAATTTTTAAGTACTTGGACCGCATTCATTCTGTGTCAGAAACCTATGCTGCATCAACTATTGAATCACAATCCAAATTTAAAATTCAGAGTTTATCGAGCTTGAATGTTGTGTCCATACTTGCCCCAACTCTGTTCTGGGTTCAACCTGTACGTTTGTATCAAGCTGAGCCATGCATAGCATTTTTATTGGTTATTTATATATTAATTTGAAATTTTGACAAGTGAGACACATACAGATTATACTGTTAACAATATTTCAGAGTTTAACGTAGTCAAGCGAAACAAATTTTAGAAGAATAGTTGAATCATGTCTTTGTTGTCAAATGAAAAATTAGTACGAACACAAAGAAAAAGTATGGGAATGTTTGTTTTTTAAACTATTGACCAGGGTGAAAGTCTTTGAAAGTCATGACTGGCAAAATGTTTGTGAAATGAAATAGCACAAATATTCCATTCTTTTTAAATATAACTGAATATAAAGAAAAACACAAACTGATGTTTTATAATAGTTTTTACCCTTTTTATGTTTTATAGGACAAGAAATATAGAAAAATAATGAAAAATATAAACAGTTACAATAGAAATGAGCGCAAAACAAGATAAACAGAATACAACAAGGCCTAAATGGTAAGACCACTTCTATATACTGTAAATTCAGATTTTTCAGGGAATGGACAACTTATTGTGATTACAAAAAAAATCTGCATAAAGATCTATATAGTTACATGATATATATATATATATGTTTCTGTTTTTGCGATACTCACCCAGTCACATTATTCGCATTACTGAAAAGTTTCGATAATTTCTGAATTACAGTAATAAAAGAAATTGCCTTTGAATGATGACTCATATAAAAATAAGAAAATGTGGTATGGTAAATGAGTGACTTATCCACCAGAGTTCAATGAAGCGGATGCAAGAAATTAAAGGCCAATCATGGGCCTGCCTTCAATAATGAGAAAACACTTCCTTTATAGGTCATCCATTAAAGATCTCAACATATAAAGATTTAAACAATCCAATTTAGTTCAACATGTTCAAAGTCAATAACAATTAATAAAAAAAAATCATGCCTAATATAAAATATTGTTTGTTTCTCCAATCCTGACCGACCCTGCAAAAATGGCCCTACTCATAAAATTTTATTGTCAAAACTAAGCCAAATATTATTTTATTCATTTCTGATTTTCGGGCTTGCCGGATCATCCGATAATATTCAGGCTTTTGGGAAAAATAAAATTATTTACCTACCTAACTACCCACACCTGGCTGGTCAGAATAGGGATTAGGGAAAAAAACAATATATTAATTTAGGCCTCATGTCTGTGAGCACTCAACCTGACCATAATATAGGACAGTGGTTCAAATATTAACACAACATATGAACATTCTATAACAACTATTGCAAGTGGCTCAACTTTAAATATCACTGCAAGGCACTAAACAACGAATATTAAATCTTTGACACAAAGCACTGAAATAAGAGAACTCATAAGCATGACAAGTAAGAATATCAAATGAAAGTTTCTCAAAATGTTCATTAAAACATGATAAAATAAGCTTATTTATATTGCTGTTTTTTTCTCCATTTATAACATTTTTTTTTTTATTTTGTGTATTTATAGGTCAGATATCTTGGTTTTTATGATCATCAACAGGTCCTGCAGGTCTATACTGAAGAGGAAACTTAATTGTTAATACTTTTCTACATAATGTGCTAATTGGATTATTAATGTGAAATGAACTCAACTGTGTGTTTTTCTGGAAAAAGAAATAGAAAAAATCCTACAAAATTGCTATAAACAAAATGGAGTATTATCAAAGAACACAATTGTGTAAAATGTAACAACCTACATTCATATTAACTGATGGATTATGGAGAAATTAAGAAAAAAAATGGTATCTTTGTCATGTTTGTTATGAAATAAACACCTGCTTTATCCATTCATGTACATGGCTCCATCATATCAAATATACAAAGAAGATGTTTGAAGAACATATGTTGCCAAAATTTATTCAACCAATTGAAGGAAGATGTCTTGTGGATTGAATTATTTATGCACTGAACAGTTATGTAGGGGGTCGAATACACAGCAGCTGAAACAGAAGACAAGTTAATTTGACATGAAAAGTGTTTATTTGATTTAATATGCAAATATGAGCACAATATTAATAACATCACAAATGGTATATATGATATTCATAGCGTTTTGCTTATTATTGTATTGTCTTAAACATGATAAACAGTCAGCCTTTTGTTTTTGTATGTTTAATACTCACCATGAAAATTTGTATTACAGTATTAAAGTTTTAATTATCTTTTGTATCAATAATTCAGTCTAGGAGAAAATATATTAATACTGTTTGTACTGTTATGAAATTTCCATAGAGGAAAAACATTTCCTTAAGGGAAATTTGATGTTCAGAAATTTCCCTAGAGGAAATTTGAAGATCAATGATTTCCTTAGAGGAAATTTGTTGTCTTGAATTTTCCTCCAAGGAAAAGTGTTTGTCAAAAATTTCCTCACAGGAAAAAGTATTTCCTCCAAGGAAAATTTGAAGCTACAAATTTCCTCACAGGAAAAAGTATTTCCTCCAAGGAAAATTTGAAGCTGCAAATTTCCTCAAAGGAAAAAGAATTTCCTTTAAGGAAAAAGAATTTCCTCTAAGGAAATAGAATTTCCTCAAAGGAAATAATTATGCAGCAAATTCCCTAAGGGAAATCTTTTTCCCTTGAGGAAAAAACAATTTCCCTTGAGGAAAAATCTTTTTCCTTCAGGGAAATTTGATTTCCCTTGAGGAAAAGTACTTTTCCTCTGAGGAAATTGTTGAAAAAAGGGGCATAACTTTTTCAACAGTGGTGCTAGATCCAAAAAATTTTAGGATAAATATCAGGGAACTAATACCAACCAAGTTATCAACTTTATTTTGACTTAACTCCAAAAATTAAGGTGACAACTTTTGCACTCAGCGGAATTGCAAACTTGTCCCGGAGACTGTTTTACACTAAAGTACATTTTGTATGAAACATTAACACATTACAAAAAACAGGTTATAACATACATTTGATATAGCATACCAGAAGATTTTTAATTGATATTTTAAAACGATCAAATAAAAAACATGGAAATTCACAATTGATATTCCATTTTTGATTTCAGGTTAGTCCCTTTAATGGTAACTGATCCATATTTGACAACTCAGTATTTGCATGAAGCTATGTGGTTTTATGTCATTACTTCATTTATAGTTCTGTGGTTTACTTGGAGATGGCTCCGTAATCGTCAAAAAGTAGGAAACTATAGACATCGTTATGTGGTGATTACGGGGTGTGATTCTGGATTTGGTAATTTATTAGTGAAAAGATTAGATGTTCTTGGCTTCCATGTATTCGCTGGTTGTTTTTCTCAACAAGGAATAGACATGCTTAATAAGGAAACTTCCGATAACGTTAAAGCAATCCAACTAGACGTCTCCAAAACTGAAAGCATAAACAGGGCTCTAGACAATGTCAAATCCTCCTTACCAAAAGATACAGATGAATAATAGTATACTTCATTTGTGAGTTTTAAAAAACGAAATCATTATGATTAACATTGTGAGTTTATATATTCAATATTTTATTAAAGTTTTACCATTTGTATAACATTATACATTCCAATATACATATAAAACATTGCGTATAACATATGTCTAGTAAAATATGCAAAATCGTTTCTACAGATGAAACTGACAACGCATGATTCTTCTATTTAATCATCCTTATTTAACTTTTTTCATTCGAGTTTTACTGATTAGCCTTATGAGGACGAAACGCAAATTTAATCCTGGCACTTAAGGATAGAAACCTATTTAATGGCGATGTCTAAGGGCACCAACTAAGATTTTTACGGTTGTAATGTGTTAAAATACATAAATTATAATAATTTTGATTGTTACAGGGATATGGGGATTTGTGAACAATGCTGGGATAGTTGGTTCACCAGTACCAGTAGAATGGTTGTCACGGGAGAAATATCAGGAAACTTTAGCTGTAAATACGTTCGGAATGATTGAGATGTGCCGAGTTTTTCTTCCATTACTTCTGAAAGCTAACGGTCGTATTATCAACATGTCAAGCATTGTGTGGAGAATAGCTATTGTCACGGCACCTTATACGTTTTCAAAATATGCAGTCGAAGGATATCCAGATGTATTAAGGTAGGCTAAGTAATTATATATATATATATACTGAAACAGGGGCGAAAGATACCAGAGGGACAGTCAAACTCATAGATCGAAAATAAAACTAACTAAGTGTCTAACTCTAACTATGTTTATAGCTGACTATGCTGTATGAGCTTGAATCACTGCTGAGGGCCGTACGGTTACCTATAGATATAAATTTCTGTATCATTTGGTCTCTTGTGAAGAGTTGTCTCATTTGCATTCACACCACATCTTCTTTTTTTTTATTTCATATGTGTGCAAAATTTTGAAATTCATTAATCTTTTCGCTGTGAATATAGTTAAAATAGCAACCCGATCTTCTTCAATGCTTATTACTCTTTATGACTTTAAGTTGTCCGACATTATATTATTTTAGTCACATGATATTTCAGGTATTTTTAGACATACCATTGAAGGTAATGCATGTAAGTGAACCTATATATATATATATATATATATATATATATATATATATATATATATATATATATATATATATATATATATATACAACTCGTCTAAACATCAACCCAACAATGTTAGATCCCTCGCCGGGATTCGAACCCATGCTACTGTGTTTAGACGAGTTGTATATACATAATGTACACAGCCATGTATCACTATCATTGATGGCGATCCGATGGATACATCTGTTGTAGAGTTGTCACTGACTCAGACGTACTTATATATATATATGTCAAATGAATCAATTTCAATTCAAATTAAGACTCTATCAAAATCTTGAAATTTCTACAATTTAAGCAACCATCACAGACGCTGGTATAATTTAAAATTTCCAAACACGGCTCAAAGACTACAAAGTTGCTTAAATTGTAGAAATTTCAAGATTTTGATAGAGTCTTAATTTGAATTGACATGATTGATTTGACATCGTGCTGTTACCGAGGAAGGATATCTGTTATCCGAAATATCTAACATATTGTTCGTTTTATTGTGTTTTTTGGTGATGTTGTACCCTTTTAGACTTGTTATATATTATATTTTGTAGCTAGTGTACTGAATCATAATTATATGATCCATCGCCCCGTAAGATTTATCGTTGACTATTTATTCAGTCATTTTATATATACATATATATATCCGGATCTGGTGTACAAAAAAATATTATCACCTTATGTTTGTGGCATAATATCGTGGCCACAAGTTAATTGTTTTCTGTTTAGTATTAAATTTATATTAAGATCCATTTTGTTACATCTTGTGATCAATTTTATTTGGCAATCGCCAATGGCAGTCAGCAGGGTTAAAGAACATCAATTGTTCGACCTGTAAGTCAAATGCGTTTTGTTTAAATATACTTTTTCACTTTTTTGGTCTTTTGGAAAATGTTGTTTGTGCTGTTTTTAGACCCTTCTACAACGAAATTTGTTTTACATGCACACGTATAAAAATTGCGGTTTTTATCCAACACAATCATAGGTTTGAACGTAGTTTTCAATTTAGACTCGTTTATATTTTTTC
Source organism: Mytilus galloprovincialis (assembly GCF_965363235.1). Classification (NCBI taxonomy): domain Eukaryota; kingdom Metazoa; phylum Mollusca; class Bivalvia; order Mytilida; family Mytilidae; genus Mytilus; species Mytilus galloprovincialis. Next base: position 27,407,021 of record NC_134844.1, read on the forward strand.
GTTTGAGCTTGTATCATATTTTCCCTCCGGTTTATATGATCCATTCATCCTATATTGACTCTTAAAATTCAAGAGTCTATCTAAAAATGAGGGTACTTTTCATATGGCCTTCCAAATACCGTTTCGATCCCTAACATCACTGAAGAGACATTTATTGTCGAAATCCGGATCTGGTGTAGAAAAAATATTAACACCTTATGTTTGTGGCACAACATCGTGGCCACATGTTAATTGTTTTCTGTTTAGTATTAAATTTATATTAAGATGCATTTTGTTACATCTTGTGATCAATTTTATTTGGCAGTCGTTCGACCTGTTAGTCAAATGCGTTTTGTTTAAATATACTTCTTCACTTTTTGGTCTTTTGGAAAATGTTGTTTGTGCTGTATTTAGACCCTTCTACAACGAAATTTGTTTTACATGCACACGTATAAAAATTGCGGTTTTTATCCAACGCAATCATAGGTTTGAACGTAGTTTTCAATTTAGACTCGTTTATATATATGGAAACGCCAGTAACTACACATATTTAGGTGGTGGTGATTTATTTCCCGTTTTGATAAATTTCCATTATCTCAAATCTGAAATAACTCGTTTATTTTCACTCTTGAAACTTTGCATACCCTTTGTCGTACCCTCAATTGGAACTTCTAGCTGATATTTGATCATTGATACTTAAAAGCCATTATTTAAGTGCATCAATATTTGATTATCCGGTGCGTTTAATACAATTCTGCAATCAATCATTTAAAAGTGACGATCTGTTAACTTAGAGCAATTTACATATAATGGACATAATATAGATTGATATCTATTTATTTAAAGGTAAACAACATAAGAGGAGATAACTAAGATTAAAAAAAAAATACAGTGGCAATACTTAATATCGAGGTTTTGTAGAAAGGAAATGAGACCCGTTATGTATAGCTTTATTATTTTTCTAAGAGCATCAAGATGTGACAGATACCAAACAGACATTCAATTCTAAAGTCGAAAATAAACTGACAACGCCATGGATGAAAGCGAAAAATGCCACCAGACAAACAACAGTACACAACATGGAGAACGAAGGACTGAGACACACAAACCCCACCAAACTCTTTTGGTGATCTCAGGTGCTCCGGAAAAACCAGTAGAATCTGCTGCATAGGTTGCAACTGCCGTGTTGCTGATGTTAAAAAACATTGTTGTCTCAGTCGGTAGATCACATTCGGGATAAAGGTGACCAGATTGTACACAATTTAAACATACTAGTATTGGTCATCATCTGTGAAGCAGATGTATTCCATAACGGGCAACGCTCGGAATTTCTGAAGGCGTCTGTAACATTTATGAAGAGATGATTTTAACTTCAACAAGTTTATTTTTTTACGGCTTGCTTTTGAGGATTTTGGGCAGAAGCCCTATATCACGGAAATCATTAACTCTGTATGTAGGCGCCACAGGAATGATGCTACATAGAAATGTAAAGTTCACAACTCTTTTGTCTTAAAGTTTGGTTTTCAAACGACACTCATTGTCAAGTTCTAAATGTTAATCAAGATAAACATACTTCGCTGTATCTGTTGTATCCTTTATCCCAAGTTCGAAGGAATAGATGCTTTCAAAGTATTCACCAAATTTGAATATTTAGTGGGAGAACATCACCGGTACGGTAGAAAGTAAAATTAAAGGATACTGCTAGGTTCTAAAGAAGTCAGCCTCATAAATAAAGGAACAAGTCGACAAGAAAATGAGCACAGTTAGTTCCTATTGTAATGCAGATTGTTGAAGAACACGTCCTCCAAACGTGACAAATATGTTGTCATTCAATCTTTTCATTTTATTTATTCAACATTCGTATTTCCATGTCTAATCTGGCAAAAATGCACAACTTGTGGCTAAAAAATGAGTTCCGTCACCAATACTTTTTATTCCATTCTTGAAAAAAAACTGATACGATAAATTTTAAAAGAATGAACTGAATTAAGACTGCATAATTTTCGTAAATTATGGTTATAATTGAATAATTGAATATTTGAATAATTTTATTATAGACGTGAGCTTTATCGCAGAGGAGTAACAGTGCATATTATAGAACCTGGACACTTTAGAACAAGTATGTCAGATCCTGATACAATTTGCAATGCAGTAACCAACAAGTTTAACAGTTTATCAACACACATGCAGATACATTATGGAAAGGAGTATGTTGAAAAAGGCAAGTAACTAATTTTTATAATAATATTTAAAAAATCTGATTTAAAAAAAAGATTATAACCGACAAAACTGTCTTAAATAAGGAAATACATTTCTCAATCCTGTGTAAACAATGTACTATATAATTATACGGCATCAATTAATGATATTATCAAGTTCTCACCATTCATCATATGCAATAAAGAGTCAAGGCTTTGTTGGTAATACGAAAAAATATTATTGTTCAATGATTTGACAGTTTACGCTCATAGGCTGCAGAAAAAAAGACAACAGTAGTATATCGCTGTTCGAAAGTCATAAATCGATTGAGAGAAAACAAATCCTGATTATAAACTAAGATCGAGGGAAACATCAATTATAAGAGGAAAACAACGAAACAAAAAAAAAAAACTGTCCTCCCTATCTCTCTGTTGAGTCAATTTTGTTTAAAGCGAGGATAACATTATTTTTCCGTTTATTTTCAAAAAAAAAAGTCATTCGGACAGGAATTGATTACATAGGTTCACCAAGAGTGAACCTTGTCTACGAAGCTTATATTGATGCGCTTACAACAAAACACCCACATCATCGATATCTAGTTGGATATGATGCTAAACTTTTGTTTCGGATTCTTTGGAATTTACCAGAATGGATGAGTGATTATGTACAAAGTCAAGGTAGACCAATACCTGCAGCTGAAAAAAACTTAATTTATATTATCAGTTGGCGTTAAATTATTGTGAATCTTGCTTAATGCATAAAACATGTTAAATATAGTACTTGTTTGAATTGTACAGTTTGTATTTTATTAAAATCAAAAAATTTCTTTTCGTTACATTTCAAATGCTTTTGTATGCAGTTTGGAACAGAACTTTTTTCGTTAATTATGTTAAATCACGAATATTTATAATAAACTGCTGTTCAAATCATTAAACACTAGAACACACCCGCGAAATCGCGGGCATATACAGCTTGTGATCCACTGTTGTAAGATGATTTTTTGTAAAAGATATTATGTATGGAGAATTTCATAAAAGGTATCAAAAGCCCTCTCCCTTTTTTCAAAGTCTGATATTTGTTTCCTTTCTGTTAAATTCAATTATTTTCATGTTTCTGGCAATAGACCACAATTATTCTTTTCCTTTGCTACAATGCATCTTTTAGTAAAAGTCAAATTAAATTTAAAATTTGCACCCCTTCAAACATGAAATAAATGTAACTGCTTATATATAGACCATTATTAGTCTAATAAAATATGCTTCTACGACAATCCATGAGTGCTTTTTCTTTTGAGAGCCTTGTTAACATGCCAATGGTAGGATATGAATCTTATATAAATGACTAAGACCGACTAATGCTAATTTGAGGGGTAGTCGGAGGGGTCCTGATCCCGAAATCCCGGGCTTAAAGACATGAAATCCCGAGATGCAGAATTAAAAGTAATTCATATCCCGAAACCGAAAAATATATTCCCGGATCCCGTAAGGATCAAACCCCAAATCCCGAGCTTACAAACACCCGATCCCGACGTCCCGAAGAAGGTCCTGCCTCCTTCTAATCTCTACCCTACTTTATTTTTTGCCAAATCACTTCTTTCACTTTCAACAATAAATTTGTATATCCCATTTATCGGCATTATGTTTTCTAGTCTGTGCATCCGTGCGTGCGTTCGTTCGTCTGTCCCGCTTCAGGTTAAAGTTTTTGGTCGAGGTAGTTTTTGATGAAGTTGAAGTCCAATCAACTCAAAACTTAGTAAATATAGTGCCGATGTGGCATCCGTGTACTATGGAGACATTCTTGTTTCCACATGTTTTACTTATTTTAATATACATATGGAACTGGTATGACCCCATAAATAGTAATCATTTCAAACAAAACAATAGACAGAATACAGAGAGTCTCTATATATTAAAATAGTATAATAGTAGTTTGCATGTTGATAAACGCGAAAAATAATTGTCCCCTCTAAGGAGGTATAATAGTTGTGGTTCTTGCGATCTAAACACCATGATATGGAGAATGCTCTGATTGGCTTATTTATTTTTCATTTTTTTTATCTATCATACGATTGGTTGTACTTGTGCATGTTTCAAACCGGAAGTCTTATCTATGACTAAATCTGAATAATCATAAGAATGGATGACAAATGCGACTATGCATGCTACCTTTAGAACACAGAGACATCATGATTAATTTATCGTGGAAGGAAGAGAAGCGACACACAAAATGAGGCCTTCTCGTTTAATAGTATAGATGCACGTTGACGCATTATAATGTGATCTACTAGAATCTATGTCACTTCGCCAAATATCTGTAAATTCTTAGTTTATTTCTAGTTCGGTTCTCCATAAACATACCACTTTTAGAGTGTCTGTTGTAGTGAGTATACGGGAGTATACTCTTCATCGTCACATACGAATAAAATGTAGAATGAGGATTAAGTCATCGTCACGTAGAAGTAGAATGTAGAGAATGGATCATGTAATCTTCACATATAGTCCATCAGCTAGTTTTCAAAAGCGCTCTAGTTAAGGAGTTTGTGTTACAACTTACACCCCATGGTACCGCAATTTTTTTTTTTGATAGAAAACAACACAAACTTAAACGATGTCACAACAAAACATACATCAAGATTACAAAATCTTCAAAATCAAATGAACATAATTAGAGATGGAAAAATACTTAAAAATTATTCCTTATTAGAGGAGTGCCTAAATGTTGTCGAAAATCGCCTATCCGAGAAATCGAACTTAACTTCCGACGTTACAAAATTGTCGCAGTTAGTAAGTGATTTAGCGAATTCTCTAGCCGACTTAAAGCAAGGACAGCAACAACATGCCAAGGACATAACGCAATTAAAAGCCTCGATCAAAGATTTACGCCAGGATGTAAGGAACGATTCTTTGCGTGTCAATACTATAACAGATCGAAGAATGACCGGTGTATGCGCACTTAAAGCGAAAGTTGAACTTATAAATGAAAAGCTTAAAGATAATGATCCGGCATATGAAAATCTCGAAACTTTGGTAGCCTCGTGTAGTAAATCAGTGTCCGATCTTAGAAAAAAGTAAATAATGTAGAGAAAAATCTGAAATCTCGTGATGAGAAAACTTTTGCAGATGCCATAAAAGCCAACCTACGTAAAGAAAACATTGACTGTGAATTTGTCCGTCAAACCCCTGAGGTCTTGAACACCAATAGTGGGAATAGCAATGCAAATCAATCAACCGAAAAGTTTGTTCATGTACCGATATCACAAGGCCCGCTTCGTGGACCTATACACACAACAAGCTTGCTTAATGTTGAAAATAGTTATTCAGTTTCAAATGCTAATCGTTAAACTTTAAACTCGAATGATATGCCTCAGTCGGAACAAGTTGAAACAATCCTCAACAAAAGTAAAACTGACATGACGGGAAAATTACAAAACGACCCCATACTTCAGAAAATACCAGTACATGTTGCAAATGACGCCAATATGGTATCAATTCGAGAAAATCCATATTTTCAAGGTAGTCGAAAAAATCGAGTCGATCGTTATTTTGTAAGTGGAATCAGTTTAGAATCAACTGAACATGGCATGAAATCGTTTCTGGCAGAAAACGGCACACGTTACACGTTTATGAGATTTTTCAATAGCCGATATGGATCATCAGTTCCGCTCAACTGAATGTGGTATGCAATGACAGCAGAATAGTTCTTGATCGTGCTTTTTGGCCTACTGGTATTCGAGCTAGACGGTGGATTCCGAAAAGTAGGTTTAACGTGAAACATGAAAATGTCAAAGTTGACCAATACGGAAACTCTGATGGGGAATAAGCAACTCACGAAAATCTAAAGATATGTCAGAAAAAATAAACATAATGTGTGGAACTTAAAAGGCGTCATGTCGGCTGTTCCTTATTTAACTAATTGTTTGGAAAAATACGATATTAACATTTGCGCATTATCTAAACACTGGCTTCGTAAATGTAACATACACTTTCTATAACAGATTGATATCAAATACAAAATTTATGCTAAAAGTGTTGACGAACTTTTACCAACGACACAGAAATGTTCTAATTACAGAAAAGGTGTTGCATTGTAAGTCTCATCGAATATCGATCGTTATGTTGTGCATGAAATTGATGTCGATTCAGATAGGATTATCGGTATTAAAATACATCTGCCTAATGATGTGACTATTTTCTTCTTCTGTGTATACTTACCCGCTGCTTCTGTCTCTGTTGATTTGTTTAAAGAATATGTAGATTTACTGCACGAACTTTATTCTGTATATAGTCAAAATGGCATAGTAATTTTTGCTGGTGATTTTAATGCAAAAGTTCAAGGACCACGTGTCAGCGGTATTCAAGACGACCAAAGCAAAATACTACGAAGAGTTTTAGATGAATTTTCCTTAATTTCGTTAAACACACAGACTTTTTTGTAAAGGACCTATACACACTTTTCAGGGCTACGAAAATGGTCCTTGCTCAACAATAGATCATATAATTGTTCCAGATAACCTACCATTCAAACCGGAAAATGTAAATATTCTTGATGACCATGGATTGAACTTATCCGATCATTTTCCTATTATATGTACGTTTAACCTAGGCGACTCACTTACTCGTCCAAATCTGTCTACTTCTTCAACAAACATAGCATGGAATAAAGCTCAGTCAAATGGTAGTTTAACCGATTATGCGTTTGCTGTTTCACAAATTGGACAGTAGATACGAATCAAACTGATATAGAAAAGTATTACTCCGAAATAGTCAACAGTCTTTTTCTAGCTGCAAGAGATACCCTTCCTATCGTCAAGCATAAAAGACATTTGAAACCATATTGGAATGATCATCTAACGGAGTTACATGATTATATGATTCAACGTCGAAATGTATGGATCAGTGAACATAGACCGCGTGGCGAAGAATATGAGTCGTATTTATCATTTTAAAAATTCAAAAAACTGTTTTAGGAATGAACTTCGTAGAGCCTATGACGAGTATGTTACCAAGATGTCTAATTATATTGAAAAATCTATCGACGTAGATCAACGCTTAGTATGGTGTATTATCAACAGTCGTCGATCACGGAATACATCTGATATCCTACTTAAACTGAACAATAAACTTGTAAATGATCCCGAAAGTGTTTGCGCTGAATTTGCAAATCTTTTTTAAGCAATTGCCAAAATGTCCGATCATACTGAAGACAAAGTCAACAACAAACTTTTGAACCTTATTCGTAATCGATGTGACAATGACCCGATTAGACCCGTGTTTTTTGAAGAACTATCAAAAATTGTGACCAACTTGCCAAATGGAAAAGCGAGTGGGCTTGATGGAATATCCTATGAGCATATTAAATACGGCGGAAAATTATTATTGAGACATTTGTGCAACCTTTTTAATCTAATCTTTGATCAATGTAAAACACCGTTTGATTGGAAAACAAGTGTAGTAATTCCGTGGAAAAAAGTTGAAGTCTGATATCGAATCATACCGTGGTATATCTCTCATACCTTGCATATCAAAAGTGTTCGAAAAATTGCTGGATAATAGACTAAATGAACGACTGATAAATTTCCCGAATAATCAACAAATGGCATATCAAAAGTATGTAAGCAGTATCTACGCCTCGTTTAATTTACAAGAAACCGTACATCACTATAAGGAGAGGAATAGTTCTATTCAAGTGACATTGCTAGATAGCAAAAGGACCTTTGACACGGTGGACCATATTGGACTAAAAATTAAGATCAATGACCTTGGAATTAATGGTAATTTGTGGAAATTGCTAGATCATATGTATAGGGATCTTAAAAGTTGTGTGCGATGTAATAACGTAACCTCTAGATTTTTCAGCCTTGAGAGAGGCATTCGACAAGGTAGTACTTTATCAGCAAAACTTTATCTTATTTATATAAACGATCTTATTGATATACTTTCTACGTCAGGGAAAGGAGCTGTTATGCTAGATTTAAATGTTGGATGTCCTGTACAAGCTGATGACATCTCTCTTATATCGCGAACATTTTCCGGAATGCAATGCATGATTGACATTTGTTACAAATACAGTGTTAAATGGAAGTTCGAGTTTTCACCCAGTAAAAGTCAAGTTCTTATATTTTCTAAAAGAACCGAAACCTATAGAGATTTAAAACTCAATACAGATATAATTCCAGTGTGTAATAGTGTGAAACATGTTTGTATTGTACTTGATGCTAGATTTAATTCAACTGAGAGAACTTTAGCAGCCTGTCGTACAATACGTTCTGTTTGTATGTCTATAATCAGAATGGGTGTTCATCCGTCTCTACTTATTCCAATCACATGTAGCAAAATTATTGTCCAACTATGTTATAACAAAGGCCTGTATGGATGTGAACTGTGGAACAACTTGACTAAACACGAACTATTATTACTTGAACGAACGCATCGGTATATTTGCAAATACGTACAAAAATTGCCTAGGTTGACTAGAACTGACAAGTGCACTTATTTGCTAGGGTGGATTCCTATTGAAAGTATCATTAACATTAATAAGTTGTTATTCTTTGGGAGGCTGTGTAATATTCCATCTAAATATTTGCCGAAAAAACGTCCTTATGTCAAGACTTTTGGTGTTTTACCACAAATGTACTGAAAATAACCTTGGTTTTGTGAATGATGTCATCCAGATTATGCAGAAATACGATTTAGTAGGCCATATTGAAAAACTAATATCGACAAGTAACTTTCCTGTGCAGAAGCAATGGAAATCGATAGTTAAAAAACGTATATATGAGTATGAAGAGAACGTTCTTAAACAACGCCTAGATAGTGACAATGACTTTGAATATTTTAAACTTATTAATAACTCTATTAAACCAAATCGTGCTTGGACCATCTTGCACCAGTATACATCTTTGAACTTTCCAGCAAAATTTGTCATATCTCTGTGCGCCCTGGTTAGGCCGCGCGAAGCTAATGCTGAATTACTGTTATGTCATAAGTATGGTTTTTTCTATGACAACGCAATTGGCACATTTTAATACAATGTTGTAGTGTAGCGTATACAAGAGACTTGTTTTGGATAGATCTGATAAATATTGGACCCATTGAGTTTAGCCCAACGCTCCATGCTACATATACATATACTTGACACTAACTCTGCTATCATGTAATAGTGACAATTGTTTCATTCTTGAAAAATCAGATGCAGACAGTTCCACCCACTCATGTGTAAAGTTGATATATAATTTATGTAAGGAATATGACAGTTAACTTGATATACAACTGAAACATCTTAAAAGACATTTTTCTATTCATCTGAACATTAACTTATCTATTCTATTTATTCAATTATCTATTTAATAATTCATTAATATAAATATTTATTTATTCTTTTATTTTATTCAAATTGTTATTTAAATTCTCATTATCAACACTCTGTATTATACCACATTTGTATTTATGTTCATGCATATTCATACTCTCCTTAAGGAGGATAATATTTTAATATAAAGCGATTAAAGAAAAAAGGATAGGTATAAACAACTATAACAGACATATAACTTTCAAATTTAATGTAACACTGAAGATTTTTTGCTTAAAAAAATGTTTATTTACATTACAAACAATCCGATTTTTTGGGTTAAAATTAAGGCATATTTTCTCATTTCATACAGAAATTGATCAGTATGCAATGTATGCAACTATTTGCAGTATCTATATATCGTCTTAAATATGAATTATTCAATAAAACATATGTACGTGCAAATACTCGTGAAATACCGGAAATCATCACATTACCGTCTACGATTTAGTCTACAATATATTCATACCTGAGTGCACCCATAATCACTAAGTTTATCAATTTGCCACTGAAAACTAACTTAAATTGTCGATTTATGTTGCTTTTGTGAGACGAACTATTTGATAAAGTAAATTTTAACGACATGTTTGTAAAAAAATGACAAAATAAGGTTAATTTTCTATGCGTTCTGAAAAGGGTGCACTCTATCGAGTTCTTCAACTTCTTACATTTTGGGCCTTTTTAACTTGTTTGGATTCAAGCATATTTTGCAGACGAAACGCGCGTCTGGCTTAAATACAAAATCCAGTTACATTTTATGTTTTAGCTATGTAATGATTGAGTTGAGATTGTTTCGTTATTTAATCGAAAAACATCGCTTTGAACGAAGGTCAATTAGTCAGTTGGGGAATTTGTTCTTTAGCACAACACAATGTCGATTTTACATACCATCTGGTTACTATTTATTTGCTTTTCGTAATGTATACATTGTTCCTCATTTGATAGTGTTTTTATGGTCTTTCCACTTTTTGTGGAAAGACCTTTTGTTATTCTTCTGATTATTTTTTTTTCTTCTGCCGTCTGAGATGCTTTTTTGTCTAACAACATATCGAATGGATTTTTGGCCAATGATGTTGTACAGTAATAGGGGTTTCAAAACTCACCCTGAGTGACCGAACACTTATTCTTACAGGAGTTATCTCCCCGCATCCCCTTTTTCTTGTTATAGCTATATCTCTAAAACCGTAAAAGATTTTAGCAAACTGTTTTCACCAAATTGTTCGTCTACTCTTAAAAATGATTTGGTTAATTTTGACTTGAGTGATCGGAAGACATCTTATGGAAGTGATTTCCCTGTGAAAATTTAAGATAGGCGATTTGTTGGATAAATTCGTACGTTATAAGTCGTAGAGGCCTACAGAGGCCTATATGGAGTCCTTGGTCTATTTGAATGAAATTGAGGTCAAGATCAAAGGTCAAGGTCATGTTATCAATTTTGAATTTTGCTTGTTATCGTTATTCCAAAGAAACTGTGACAGTAAATGATATGATGTGTTTGCCAAATAACTGTTTACAAAAAGGCGCAACTTGAACCTATTTAAGTCGAAGAGGTTTGGTTAACCCTTATAGGAGTTTTCTCCCCTTTTGTATTTGAAATCAGTATTACCCACAACCATACACGTGGTTGACCTGGGGTCTTTTGATTTGAGATAACTGACCTATGACCTCAAAATTGAGGTCAAGGTCAAAGGTTAATTTGACGTTCTACATTTTGACCTTTGCTTAAAATTCTTTCTGGTTCATTATAAAACAATTAAGTCTTCTGCATGAACCTATCAATCTATTTTTTTTTGTATCAGTTTGATTTACCACATTACATCAACACGGAGTGACATTTTCTAACATTGTTTTTTAAATTTCTTTATTATTATCGAGGTGGAAAGACCTTCATATTTATTTTCCTTCTCACTTGTATATATTGCTTCACTATTCAATGAATTTACTCGTGTTTTATAAATTTTGTACATACTGTCAACTAATTTTGTTGCTTTGTTTGCATTCCGTTTATTGATATCTATCTGTGCATTTGTTGACACGTTGTACATGTCAGTGTCTTTGCTTAATACGCAAAATCTGCCAAAATCTGGAATCCTTACATAGAAATGGTGGAACTTGTATTGTTGTTTATAAGAGCAACAAGGGAAGCTAATTGGGATCTTCATTTGGCATGTGCTGAAAAAATGTGACCATGTTTTTTTTTTGCATATGACCGTCAAAACTCTTCCCGATACATGTCAGTTCATTTGCTTCATATGAAAAATCCACCATCTAACCATCCTGATGCCCATGTATATACTTCATCTGGTGGTTTTTATGTTCAGAGAAGCTCTCATGGATTTTCTAGATCTCCAGTTGACCACACAATCGAGCAAACGTTGAACAAGCGGTGGCATTGTTAGTTTCAGTTTAAATAAAGGTTCTGTTAAAAGTTGGTTTGTTAAAATAAATACACATGAAAAAGCTTCAATATCGTCAACATGTCGAGATTTGGAGGTTAACCCTGAAACATCCGCACAAAAAGATTTTAGGAAAACTCAAATGAAGCGAGATGAAACTGACGTTTTAAAATTGGTTCAGACACTGCAAAGCTGGGCAAGTCCATTTGAAACATCTGAGCAGTTATCTGGCTTGTCCTTGGATACTGTTGCATCTTCGGGATGAATGTGCGGCCTTCTCAACGCCTATATGAATAGGGAAAATTAGCGTCAGAATTTTTCATTACTGAACGGCTTATTCAAAAGTCAACCGATATCTGCAAACAAATCAAAAGAAAATCATGGCTTACATATTCAACAAAGGAAATACAAGGTCGCCTGTTTGTTATAGTCCATGCAAGACAGTTGGATATGAGAGATGTACTCCAGTTTGAATTAGGTCCTCTTCAATGGTCTCTTGCAAACGTTGATGGTACACCTGTAAAGACAAATAAATCTGTCATGTGTGGTCTTTTAAAAAAGGGCGTTGAAAAAGTGCAAGCCATTCCTAAGGAAAGCATATGGATATTTGATGACATGACAGTCATTCAATCGAGGTGCTTGGGAGGGCAAATTATTACGATTATTTTTAGACCATCACAATCATGTCTTCGGCAATGGAAGAAATTTTTGGCAGTTGGTAGAAACAAAATTGCTCTTGTTGAATTCCTGGTGTCGGCATGGAATAAACAATCCTATAAATTTACACTTAAAGGTATTGATTTATTTGTATCACACAGCAAAAGATCTTGAAACATGCCAGGCTCCATACGCATGAATCCAACGAAATAACCGGCAGTTTTCCGTTCCAACTCTTGCATCATTGTACTATACTGCCCAAACATCAGGCGCCGTTCGATTCATGGCTTAACACACCAACTTCGGGTGTTCCTATACTGTTCAGGGGCTCGAATCAACGCTACCGGGACTATTTTACTCTTGTTGGATTAAGGCAAGGCGCCTATTCAACCTGCCGAAAATAATCGTTCCGGTGGAAAAGCCATCCTCTTTAAACGGTAGACGGTATGCTTTTCCAAACATTCATTTCCGCCGAATTGTATTATTCCAAATAAAACATAAATATGCTGCACGACGACAGACAACCAATCCCGTGCGAGCATCGTACGAAATTTGGTATTCGTGAGACAATCGTGCGACTGTATCACGAGTGTCTTGCGACAGTCCTGCGACGATTGTTTTATTAAAAAGGTTTATGTTGGTACCCACGACAATGTGTTTATCGCACAACAGTCGCACGACTGTGATAAGACACTCTCACGACAGCCAAAAGACAGTGATACGACAAAAAAATCGTAGAGCAAAAAAGGTGCACGTCCAATGTTCGTTCCACGACACACGACAGCGCCACGATGCTCAAAATATCGTGCAACTGTCGTGCGATTGTCGTACGACGATCACAAATGACCCACGATTCGACCAAACTTCATTTCGTGGAGCTGTATAGATGTGTCGTTGTTTCATTGTGACCAGGGCTTAAAGGAATCGCAAAGTTTTATTTTACGTGTTAGAACATAAAATTTATCATCAATGCTCTTCAACTTCGTACTTTATTTGGCCTTTAAACTTTTCGAGCGTCACTGATTAGTATTTTGTTGACGAAACGCGCGTCTGGCGTAAATGCAAAATTTAATACTGGTATCTATGATAAGTTTATTTAGAATCTTAAATCAGAATTGGCATGTGACGTCATTTGGTCTCTTGTAGAGTGTCTGAATATCCATAGGGTATCAATCTCCTCTCTTTTGTCTCGTTAGCAATCATACTACTTCTGCTCATATATATTTGTTTATAGAAAATTCATCACGAATATACGATAAAAAGAATCACTTAATATAAAAAACGTCCTATCAAAGTAAGAATACATAATAATGCAGTGGATTTCGCTTGTTGTATCTAGTATGAATGATTTCTATCTGGAAACAATATATTCAAATACTGATATTTTTTTTTTAAAAAAGACAATCCTGTTTTACAGGGATAGGAACTCACTGGATAGAATACGCATTCCTGGATTTCAAATTATATTTTTTTTTCAGTTGAAACTCCGAAATTATTCTAGATGAGTTCGGGCATTCTGATTTTTTCTTATTTGGTCATATATCTCCTGATGTTTAAGCGTATAAAAGCGTCCTTATCTTTCAAATGTATAAGTTTCAGTGTTTCTGATAAATGTATATTCCAAAAAGTGGTTCAGACGCACTGAAGTGTTGATTGCATATACCAATGCAGTTTCAACGAATGGAGTCCTTTAATAATTCTATTATATTTTAAATTGAATATTGTAGGTATAAAACAACTTTCATTGAATCATCCTGGAGTCTGCAATCAGTATATTGAAGAATATTAATGTTAATGGTTCGAGCTATTTGTTGATTTAAACCAGAAAGTAAACGAATTAATGTATTCATACACAAAACAGCAGAGCTTCCTTTTGTGCTGGTCATTACCATTCAAAAACTCAGAATACAAGAGGGAGTCTAGAAGTATATCTAGAAGCAACAGTCTGCAGTATATATATATATATAGATCCTAACATCTTTTTATGATCAAGTTCAAGACGAATACTTAAATAATAAAATCATCAAAATTTCTACGTTACATAGAAAAAGTGACAACTTCCTGTTTTCCTCTTGACACTTCTTCATTGTTCTAGACAAATTCAAATAAAAAAATATGTACCACATACTGAATCGAGGAAAACGATACGTACACGACAAATGAATCATACTTTTTTGACAGCCTATTTTAATTATATGGCTGTCCATTATACCTCAACCTTATCCCTTGCCACTGTAAGTTAAGCAACCAACCAACAATCAAGCAATTATGAAATGAACACATACTTCAACTGAACAATGTTGAACGAAATTTGATTAAAACAGGGGAAAAGGCGAGTTTATTTTATTGTGCCGAATTGGTTTTGAAAATTAAATTTTTAATATTTTTTCCTTTGTCAATTTTCTACGTTGAACAATTTACCCCGAAACAAATACAATAAAACATGATTCAACTTCAGATCATATTAAGGAAGTGCTATAAAAAAAAATAGCCGGCTCAACTAAACATGTCTCAAAAGAGGGACGAAAGATACAGTCAAACTCATAGATCGAAAATAAACTGACAACACTATGGCTAAAAACAAAAAGACAAACAATAGTACAGAAGACACAACATAAAAAATAAAGACTAAGCAACACGAACCACACCAAAAACTTGGGGTGATCTCAGGTGCTCCTGAAGGGTAAGCAGATCCTGCTCCACATGTGGCAGCCGTCGTGTTGCTTGTGTTATAACAAATCCGGTAAATAGTCTTATTCGGTTTGTCGCATTCATGAAAAGGGAAGGATATTGTAGTTACGACATAAGTAACAAGGAACCTATATGATCAATTATTGTAAAACGTTTGATAAATTTGATATTACATCATTGTACTTTAATAGTTTAATGTATGTCCTTATTTTAATACATATAGTAAAAAACAAGAACATACTTCCTTGTAATGTTTTCCTACATACAAGATGTCACCTAAGTTTCATACTTTTAAAATACAAAAATATTGTATTGCATAATGTGTCTACATGTTTATTAGTTCCAATGGTAGAATAATGTACTCTTGTTAAAGTACCTTACCGTAAAATACAACGTCGCTGGGCTTCTAAAATGTCGTATATGACTTTTTTGGCTAAAAATACTTTTTGACACCAATGGTCTGGGCGGGAGGAAATCTTTTGTATTACAAAATAGCATACAGTTAGACCAATCAAAATGTGTGAAATAAGAGATATTACAAAAGTGCCAATGTCAGTTGTTTGTAAAGTTTGCTTCCAAAATGTTGTATGAAAATCGTTGTAGAATGGCTTTGGGAAAAAAATAATTGTACATTTCTTTATTTCTGTGAAAATAATTTAAGTTCTTGCATAATCCAGAAATGTCAAAGTTTTTATTTCACTGCTATTTACAAAAATGTTCAAGTTCACACGACATTTTGGAACATGCATTTTGCCAAAATTTTCAAAGGCTGTTTGTGAGATATTTTTTTTCTTGAAAAATTTGTAATTTACAACATTTTAGAAGCCCAGCGACGACAAGCTATACGTATTGCTATTTTTTTTTAATCTTATAAATACTTTAAAAAACATATTGTTGCAGACACTGCAGCTGAAACCTCTCTGCCTGTCTTTATTTCTATACATACTTGCTAGATTTTTTATTATTATTTTGTAGTGAGGTATAAACGTTATGTTTGTACTTATGAATGTTGCGACATTAAATCGTTTGGAAACTTTAATTGGTTTACAGTGTAAAGTGATACGGCTTCAAATGAAGACAAAACTATTTCTAAATCAATTGACGAAAATGTGAATAATTACAGGTCATCGTATGGCATTACACAATGAGAAGAATGTATACAGTTTACTAACCAGGTAAACAGAATGCTAATGACAAAACAATTGAAATCATTCAAACCAGAACAATAATAGACTGAATAAAAGTACAACAATGTAGGACAGCAACAAGCTACACTCTCTGTATCTCATGGTACTGGTCTTGGATTGCCACATTTGTGATTGCTGAACACCTTCTAGTTTAGGAAATGGTGTAATAACACAACACAAAACAAAACAAATTGTTTACAGAAGTTGGAACGTAGTTGACTTATATAATTTAAAACAAAAAATTCAAAACATATCAATCTGAGAGAACTTGCATTTACTGAAAGCTTGTAACAGATTTATGTCCAATACACATCCGAATAATTGAATGTTAAAACAGTAGTTTATGAATAAAATTGGACTATTATTGTTCAATTGAATAATCGGATACACAATGAAATCAACTACAATATTACCTTTATCGATCAAACAAACGGTGATCTTCGAGGTCATATCAAAATACTACATAAATAATAATAGAATGAAGCACCTTAAGCAAAACTTTGTGTGCTTGTTTCAATAATTACATTGTATAAGGCCAGGACCCGAGAAAAATCAGTATTTTTTTCTAGCTGTCTTTTAATTTGATATTCGTAATTGAATAAAAACAAAGTAATAACGTCCCATCCGCCATACATGGGTGTAAAAGCGTTGATCGTGCTTCATACAAAATGTACTTCGATCAACGCTTTTACATCCCAACGAATTACAAAAACAAACATTCAATTTTTAAGTGAATGTCATATTGAATAAATGTTTGACTTGGCTTATGGAAACTTAGAACAATTGAAAGGGAGCTCATGTTAATAGACATCATGTCAATAGATATAAGCAATTCAACAAAATTTCTTGCAAGTTTGGTGAAAAGATTCTTGAGTTGTTGTCCGAAAACTGGAAAATAATAACGTTTGATAAATTCAATATTACATCATTGTACTTTAATAGTTTAATGTATGTCCTTATTTTAATACATATAATAAAAAACAAGAACATGCTTCCGAGAAATGTTTTCCTACATACATCATGTCATCAAAGTTTCATACTTTTAAATACAAAAATATTGAAAAAATGTGTTGAATAATGTGTCTACGTGTTTATATGTTCCAATGGTGGAAAAATGTACTCTTGTTAAAGTACCTTGCCGGAAAAGACAAGCTAAGTGTATTGTTAAATTTTTTTATTGAATGAATCTTATAAATATTTTAAAAAACATATTTTTGCAGACACTGCAGGTGAAACCTCTCTGCCCGTCTTTATTTCTATACATACTTGCTAGATTCTTTATTTATATTCTTCCTTAGTCATAGTAACCTTCCATCATTACCGAACTGAACAAAGAAATAACACGACGGGTGCCGTATACGGTGCAGGAAATGCTTACCCTTCCGGAGCACCTGATTTCACTCCCGGTAATTAGTGGAGTTCGTGTTGTTAATTATTTCTTATTTATAACTGTTGATGTACATGTCCTTTGGTTTTTAGTCTTTGTTTACTCCTTGGTTTTGATCGTTATTGTCTTATATTTTTGTAGTGAAGTATAAACGTTATGTTTGTACTTGTGAATGTCTCGACATTCAATCGTTTGGAAACTTTAATTTGTTAAAGGGAAATTTCGCAAAAAAAATCAAAAATTGATATTATGTTCATTCTGTATAAAAATGCTCAAATTCATAGATATTAAAGTTTTATTCCGCTAGATAAGCGATCACCATCGATTTTAAATTTAGAGTA
Source organism: Mytilus galloprovincialis (assembly GCF_965363235.1). Lineage (NCBI taxonomy): Eukaryota > Metazoa > Mollusca > Bivalvia > Mytilida > Mytilidae > Mytilus > Mytilus galloprovincialis. Next base: position 27,425,205 of record NC_134844.1, read on the forward strand.
TCAATTCTCTGCGTTCGGCCATTTTGTCTTCTTTCCCGATTAATAACAACGATATGTCTATAAACCACAAAGGAACAAAACTACAGTAACCGATGTAGTCGTAATTGCGTGTCGATATCTTGTCAATCGTACGGTTGTTTTATCCGACTAACTAACTTGATACGGAAAATATTCTTATTTTTTTAAATTACCATGGTCTGTTGTTTTTAAACTGTTAATATTGGAATTAGGTAAAGAGTCAAAGTTGAAATCATAAATAAGTGTTCCGTGAAAATTGTTTTCGAAAATCTAATTTGTTCATAATTCTTTACAGTAATAAACTTTTTTCAAAAAAATTCTGATCTTCCCTCATCTGATCACCAGCATGGCTAAAGGTATTACTTCCAAAGGTATTGTGAGGGGTGTGAGGTGACACGTCCAGGTATTCAAGCGATTTCCTGTCGGGAAAATCGTTTCACTTCTGCAGGTATTGATCAGTGTACACGGCCGATAACTTATAACTTTCCATTTTGAACTATCAGATGTATAATATACAACTCTGTCTTACTTGTCATTACTAAACTCATACGCTTGTTTATAAATAACATTTCTGGTGTAAAGAATATTATTCGTAAAAATATAAATAATACCCAAAAAATAAGATTTGATGAAATTAAACTCTATTTAAATATTTTTTCCAAGGGTGAATTTGGGAAAATGTAATATATACTCATTGTCAATAGTGAAGGACAGATTGGAACAAACCAAAAATATTGATTTAAAAAAATGTACGCACTTGTCGATGATTCGTTTATACGACTGGGTAGAAAGTTACAGAACTATAGCGCAATTTAAAATATATACATGTATACATTGAAAATAAGAAAAAAACATATATTTTGAATAAATTGGGGTAAAAGATTTGTAAATAGACTAGTCCACGTATGCCAACAGTATGTTATCATCGAATGTCGATAGACTATTGTATACCAGAAGAAGAAGAAGACGAAGAAGAAGAAGAAGAAGAAGAGAACCAATTTGATTTAAATAAAGGTCGATGTATAATTTGCTTTGGTTCATCGAAGTTCTGGACATAGTAAAATCACAGATTTATATTTCAATAAGATTGTTCACGAACAAATGAAGGAATTCGTCATCACAATTGTTATATATGCCACTGGACGAACACTGATTATCCCCAAGGGATGTGAATATTTTGCTGGGAAACTATAGAGTATCAAAGTTTCAAATTAATTTCGGGATTTATTTTTTTTCTTGGTATTCAATAACAGAAAAAAGAATAAATTACTTGTCCGCTAAATAGGGGTATTCTTGTCAGATAAAAGACTTTTAGTTATATACAAAAAATAGGGAAATATGACATTAAATTGGTTCTGTCTTTTTTTTAAACATCGTTAAAACGATGTGTGTCTAAGGTGAACGCCACAAGAACCCTGTAATACTAGTACGAGAGTATAGCATGTAAACATTCCTTCTCAATAATATGGTTGTATTGGAAAGCTTTTCATACAGATTGACAACTCATGGTCCGATATACATGTAATATTTGCCACATGACGCCCATAGTTCTTTCTACCATCATCATCTTATTCTTTGATATTGCTGTAAACATCGATGGTTCACACCCAAACAAAATGGGAGTAATGTACCTTCAGAGCTTCTCCGTGTTATACACTTGTGAAACTTAATATATAGACGAAATTTCTGTATTGAAATGAATCTACATCTCACAAACAGGATTTTCAAATAACGATTTTGAGTAATCACCTTATAAACGTATGGCAAGATATAACCATGAAGGAATTTAGTTTTTGTCAGACGCAAGAACTCATCACTATCATAAACGTATACGTATATATGCATGCAGTTTCAAATATCAAGAACAAGCGGTCGATGTCGATATTCCGTTTTCTAACTGTTCAGAGTTAGACATGTCACTTGTTCATTCTTGGAAGCCTTCATATTCCCCGTCCAACGATGGGAACTCTTTCTGGTTGTGTTGACTATAAATGCTTGTATGATAATTCTGTCGTTTATCTGTACAAGTGGTTGCATTTCCTCTCCTTTCCCAACAAACAAACTAACGAAACGCTACTAGTCTGCTTTCTCTAGAGCTCATCCTCAATGGCGCTTATACGTCAGGAAACTTACATGTATACTAATAACGACTGTTTCAAGAACAACGATGTATGGACGAACTATTCTAAATTCGTCAATATCAGTTATGCATGACTAAAATATAAGTTTTATTACAACTACTGTATTACTTATTTGGATTAATGACGGCTATCATGTTCAACATTGCACAAATATTATCATAGAATTTAAAAAAAAAATGTACAAAAATCCTCAAAAAAAATAATGCCTTAGCTTAGATAATTGGTATTCTTTTCACAAAAAGTTCGTGTAAATAATTGTCAAATGAATTTAATTATGTAAGAATGAAATGTTAAAAAGAAACTAAAAAAAAAAATCATGCATGTTGTATGTTGTATTTTTTTTCAATTAAAAACTTTAAAATTGCGATAGTTTTAATAGCATTTAAACACAGCCAGATTTGAATACAAGTTAAGAAATTCCGGTAAAGTCAATGATATCAAACAGATGTGCAATGGTATATCAAATAGGGTAATATTCCATTTAGTTTTTATTAAAGATTTAAACTACTATTTTTTACTTCATATTTGAATCTTTACGCCAATTGCCGCTAAGAAAGTAATAAAAAATTGTTTCCTTTTATTTTTATACACTTTCGGAATTACGAATCTGAATTTTATTTTCAATTAATTTACACAATTTAATTATTGTATCTTTATTCTCATCGTGTATTAAATCTTAGTGTATTAAATACAGCATACTCTTTCTAATCCTTTCTGTCAAGTTATCCTTTCCAAATAACAACATTCATACCTGTGTACGCTTGAACTCACACCTGCGGCTAAATAGCTACAAGGTAAACGAATTGTCCTCAAGCCGAGAAATATACAGTGACCTTTACAAAATAATATACACACTCTGCTCACATATTAGTTGCATTGAAATGATTATCAAAACAATAACGGTAAATAGAACTGAAATATTTTCAGTTCAATATCAGTAAAAATGTTAAATAAATATTTTATGAAAAAAATCTCAACAATAATTAATGAAATTTATTCGAAAACATTTACTAGAGATAATTTTATAGGAGTTTAATTCAATCAATACAAAACGGTATATGCGTATTCATTTTCGTTCATTCTTATATTGTGGTTAATAACTACGACCATTCGTCAGCTGTGCGCTTTTAATTACGCATATTGTCGATAAGCTATAAGAGTTAAACAGATTTTATTTTTTCCCAGAATTCAACACATCGGGCTAAAACGTCACGACCCACTCGAGAATTCAACCAAAAAAGTTACAAATACTTGATTTTCTCCGTTATTAGAAGGAATATAAATTAAAAACTTTGCAAATGTGTTTTTTATGTTAAGATGAACATAATTAGATGATAAGTAAAAAATCGCGGAATTTCCCTTTAACAGTGTTTATAGTAAGGTGACCAGACCAAATATTTTTTAGATTTAATCGTCAAACATACTATACGGCTATACTATATATCATTGGATTCGGAAAGATGAGTACTATTGAAATATTGATGTCGTCAAAAAGAAATGTGGTAATAGTTTTGCATAAAATAAGGTCAAAGATCAAATTCTGTTTTTATTTGTTTTCTTCCATACTTTCAAGATTTGAAGATATATACAACAGTTTAGGTTAAATTTCAGATACAAACATTTTTTCAAATCAATTAACAATGAATTATCTCGAAAATATAAAAAAAAAATGAATAAGAAATCGATTTATTTTGGAAATTGACGTTTTCTATCATACTAGTATATCTTATCTATCTATTATACAAGATCAACACATATTCTGTGAAAGTAACAGTAGTTACCTTGCCGGCTGACGTGCAACCTCATTAATAAATGATAAATATTATTTTTAGGTGAAGCCTACTATCATGAAGCGTATTTAGCATAAGCTCATTCGTGTAATTCATTAAAACTAAAAAGAACTAAATACCTCGAAAACAGTTACAATTCAAACATCCAATCAAAGAAATCCACACAACAGAATTATGCTAGGAGTATCTTCTTGTTCATCTGTCAATGTGTCAAGGAACATGATTGGAAATTTCCACATAATCATGATCCTTTACAGGAGCCAAGCTCCGAACATGTAAGGTTTTGTTGAGAACAAACACATGACTTTTTTACATGAAGATTTTCCCTTCAGTGAAAACACAAGACCCTTCAAGAATTCTGCGGACATATGTCTTTTAAAATACACGGGGTGTAATGAATCATTTAACTCAACCGTTTTCTAAAGGTGACCAGATGGGGGATAAGCAATTTGTAATGCGGTCCCAATTTGTATAAGTTTGAAACTAAGTACGTACAAAATGCTATTTCAGTGCCGTCTCACAGGGAGATAACCTGACCAAACTTACATCTTTACTGGTGGCAAGCTTGAATCATTATTATGATGGAACGGTCAATTGTATTTGACAATTTTGGAATTTACAAAGTTCTGTCTATCTAATGCTCATATCAGGTTGAATTATAGGCCGGATTTGTCAAAGTTTTCCAGTTAGGAATACTTCTCCCCTCACTAATCTAATAAACTTTGGTGGAAGCTGTAGTCTTTGTGTGGTGTTCCCTGTCGGCAGACTTTATAGAGTTGTTCATGTCGTAGCGGGCAAAAACATCTGCTAGTATGTGCGCTATAGAAATTCATTGGGACATATTTTTTTAATAGTCAGCTGCTAAGTCACCGAATGTTTTCCCTTTCTTAACATCAGTACATTGAACCAATACAATACCATCTCTGATGTAAGTTGTGAGTGATGGTACAAAGGAAGGTAGGGAAAGTGCACAAGAGACTTCAGATTCTAATTGCTTCACCAAATCCAACTTGCATGATTTTCTCATGATGCTGTCATCTTGAAAAAGGGAAATTAAAATGTGACAGCACATGTTCTATAGCAACATCATCTCTTCATTTTGCCAAAATCAGTGCACGTCTAAATAGAAGTTATGGATTTATGTGACCTGAATTTTTTCCCCTCCGATTTAAATTCAAGGTTTGTTTTTGTGGTCATGTTTTCAAATGTTTTTATTTTTGACCTTTATATTGGACTATAAAAACTCCTTGACTTATCTAAAGAAAGAGCACTAGTGATAAAATGTTTAGACATGTTCAAGCCTTCACAGCAACACAAAACAAAACAAATTGTTTACATAAGTTGGAAAGTAGTTGACTTATATAATTTAAAACATAAAAGACAAAACATATCAATCTGAGAGTACTTGCAACTCGGAAACGTAAATTTTAAAATTGATAAAAAACTAAAGGGAGATTATGTCAAAAGATAAACAATTCAACAAAGTTTTATGCAAATTGATTACATCGTTTTTGAGTTAATGTCCGACATATTGACGACGGACGGACAGACTAACAATGGTATAGATTAATACGTCCCTTAAACGGGCGTATAAAAATAATATGTCTTTAACATGTGGGTATTGTCAATAGTATATCACTTATGTAAATCGTTAAGTGGCTGAATATGCCAATCATAATATTTGATAAATTTTAGGCCCCTAAATATTGCTTTTATAAAAATAAATATTTACCAAAGAGTCTCAAACTGAACCAAATATGTGTCTTCAGCATTATAATAGTATTTCAATATTCTTGTTTACAAGCCCACATTTTATGTCGATACAGCATTAGTTTTAACTTTGTTGTAATGATGGTTACAATATATAAGGTCGTTTCTGGCCTTGACAAATGTAGCAGTAAATGCATTCCCGTCATATTACAATGTATTAAGTATTTTTATTTCATCTTTCTTTTAACTTCCCAATGGATATCATTTTGAAAGAAAAGATAAAAATAAAAGGAAAAACATAAAATCCAGCCAACAAATATCGATCTGACGTTTTTGAAAGCTAAAACTATATTAATACATCAGCATGTCTCAATCATTTTTTAAAACATTTGAACTTAAAGATGAAATTATTTTACTTTCAAGAGTAAGATTACATCATTTTGTTATCATGAGTTAATTTATGTATTAATTTGATATTTTGTTCTCCTTTTATAGTCTAGACACCATGTAAAGCCCGTATTGAACAACAGTAACATGGACATGTCATAAAGGTGAAAAACGAGGAAAAGCATCTTTGGCAGTTTGCAGGGTTGATGATTTGAATTTGTATTCAAGTCAGCTTTAAAGGTATGCACAATGAAGTCAAAATACTTATATGAGTGAACCGTTGGAAACTTCTGTCTTTCATTTCGGCGTTCTAAATATCGTCGTATCATAAATTTCACCAGAAGAAACTAATGTGACAATATTTTGCCAAATACTTAGAGCTTTGCCTCTTGTGGTGGAAAAGGAGACATTTTAGCTTTTTCCATTGGACCCCAAAAATCACACAAATTAATTTAATGCATGTTGCCAATAATGCTACATCGTTACTTTACATAATATTTTCATAATTATATTCAATGTGACATATTGTGTGTAGAGATCAATCAAAAGAAAATAAACAGTTTTGTTTAACAGGTAAAAATATATAAACATAAATTAAAATCTTAAAGTACAAACTTGTAAGCCCATGGGTTAACGAACGTTTACAATAGAGAAAACTTGCGAAACGTTTGAAAAAATTAACAGTACATACAGTTTTGGCTGATACATGAAAATCGTTGGATGTAAATTTCATTTGTAATATACAACAGGTAGTTTAGAAGAAAAGATTCCGAATGCACGTTTTTTCATCACGATAGATCAACATAAATTAGTTGGCCTTCACAACGAATCCTCATTTAAAGATTTTGTTATTTGTGATCAAAGAAAACATTGCCATACGTAAATAAAAGTTTCTAAGTACTTCATATTTATTCAAAATAAGATCAGAATTAGTAAACCAACATACCAAAGCGTGTAAGATTTAATATAAAAGCCGTATTATGAATATTGTTGGAACGTACTATGCCTAACTAATCTCGAAACGTTTTAATCACGTTTTAAAAAAAACAACGTTCTTTAATGTTAATAGCAGTGTGTGGTCCGAATCCTAACTTGAGATGAAAGTAAAAACAGTTAAAAATCAAATAGACCTGTGTTCAAATCGTTTTTAAATCTTAGCTATAGTTCATTGTTTGTTTTTTTGCAGTGTCAGTTACGTCTTCGAGATTCTGATAACATTCGGAATATTTCATCAAATGCGTAATGCTTGCAGATTATTCTGACATCAATTTAGTTTAGAATGACAATCATACAAAAACAAATGAATAGAAAAGCAATCCAACAAATCCAAAACCTCAGTTACATATAAATAAGAATGTTCTTTTAAAGGGAGTTAAGAATTGATATTCATAAATTAGTTTATTCCTGTGTTCATGATTTATATAGTATACATTTGTTTAAACACAATGCGTTCCATGATTACCTTCGCAGCGTATTAAAAAAGATTAGAGCCTGGTTTGATTGTAAAGACGAATCGCCTATATTGAAAATAGTTATGAAATTTGCAAGCGCACGGCTATATAGATACTTGCATTATTACAGACGTTTATCTAATATGATTTGTAAAGTAATGTCCACTTTCTAAATGTAGATTTTCAACTTTCTGTGAATCATCAAATCTTGATCTTGTCCCGATGCCTTGTTTAGATCAATATGTTTTTTTTTTAAATATGGACTATTTCATTTTTTACATGCAAATACGTATTTTGAATATTAATATTAATTTGTACATCAAACTCTGGATAAGGAAAATTTTCTTACTCGAGTTTGGAAATTAAACCAAAATATTTGTTCAACAGGTCACACTTCTCATTATCCTATCATACAATATCACTGAAATCCTCATAGATATTTTGTACAGGAGTAATATTATTTGAATCCTTATTAGACTTAATTAACATTTTTATTATTTTCAATAATTGTTGAATTTGGAGAATAACCCAATTAAAATTATCTAAATTAGTGTTTTAGTTGACAATTAAGGAACATAGCCAAACACTTTGTTATATTTCCCGTCGCTATATTACTCCCTCTTTTCTTTTGTTTAAGATATTATCGAATGCGAACTCATCTTAATTTAACATGCCATGATGAGTGCCACTAGCGAAACATGAAAAACCCCACCCTTCCGGAGTACTATAGTTCATCCCTAGTGTTTGTTTGGTTCTTGAAGTTCAATCTTTCATTGTCTGTTAAGTGTAATGTGGAATGTTGTTTGAACCTTGTCTTTTTTGTATTGCTATGAGGCTGTTTTTTTGTTGACTGATGGATTTTATTTGCCCTTTCTATTGTCTCTTCTTCTTTAAAAGACCATAGAGTAACATGAATATAACCATAACGATTTTATTAAAGTTTCCTTAACCAATGTCAACTGGTAAATTTTTATCGACATTCTGACAAATTTTATGTTCAAAACAAGATGTAACAGCTTCAACATCATACCACGCACTACGTGGATGGATATATGTATATATACCTGGTTCGTCATATCATCATATCATTACAGATGAGGTAGATATAACGACGAAATTTGAATTTCAACTTTAAAATTTTCAAACAGGTTTGTTAATCTATAAATTATATTTCTATTGTGAAGAAATTTGTCTTAAATGATGTCATCTTTGATCTCACAATTATATTAAATAAAGGGGAAGTTTTTGACGGCTACAAAAATCGAAAAAAAGAAATTTGATATAAATGTTAGATGTTAGATTTATAATTATAAATTTTGATATAGATTAGACTGATTTGATTAAGATAGAAGATTGCAATAAGGTATGGGCATTTGATATGATTTTTTTTTTATTTATATACAAAAATGTAAAGATTATTTACTACAAAGAATTGCGAGAGACTGATATTTGCTAAGTTAGTGATTAAAAATTTCACCAAAGTACATCCAATCCCCTATATGTGATCTTTAAAGTAATTTATAATATGAGACAAGAAAATCGAGAAGAAACATCTTACCTTACATAATCGCAATTTCTACAAAGACAAACCAAAATATTTGAAACATATCAGGGTTATTAACTATTATCATCAATTAAAACCAAAACATAAACAGGCGGTCTGTTAACAAGACACCAACTATCCACGACATTAGTTCATTGATGAATATACCAACTTCACAGGATATTGTACTGAGATGAAAATTATCAAAAGATGCCTAAATCTGTAGCATTGTATAAAGGTTTTATCAAATTTAGTTTTAGATTATTCTGAGATATCACCATTAGATTATGAGATTTTTGTAAAAAACACAGATTAAATGATGCCTCATGTCTAGGGGTATTAAGTAATAAGAGGCATGTTATAGATATTGTAAATTTTATGTCGATTTCAGAAGAGTGATTGTTTTGAAACATAAAGATGTATCGAGTGTTCATTGTCGGTGCATTTGTTGGTAAGTTGATAATGTGACTAATAAATGAAGTCGACAATAGTTTACCTAGGTTCAAATATTGTAAATCGATTAGGAAACGACAAATCAAGTAAATTTCAATCACTGAAGGCATCACACGAACCCTAAGAGGAACGAGACAGAATACGTCGATATTATAAGCGTCAAATGCTATGAAAAAAGTAAAATCAGAAAAATACCGATCTCCGAGGAAAATTAAAAACAGAATGTCCCTAATCAAATGGCAAAATCAAAAGCTCATTAAACGAATGGATAACAACTGTCATATTCCTGACTTCGTACAGGAATTTTTTTTAATACAGAATATGGTGGATTAAACCTGGTCTTATAGCAAGCTACCTCTTTCTTGTATGACAGTCGTTTAAAATTCCAATATATTGACAACGATGTGTGAACAAAACAAACAGACATTATAGGTAAACATGTCAAAATTGGGGTACAACAGTCAACATTGTAATATAATCCTCATCATTATAAAAACAAAAACAATTGCAACAAAGAAACACAACAAAGAAACACAAATAGACAAATCACATAGCAAAAACTGAAAGACAAGAATACAATGACGGGATATATAAGTACCGAGCCACGACAAATGGATATCACCAACACTAGAATAAACAGTTCAAGTGATATTCAAAAAGACAAATAAAGCAATACTATTAAACGCTATTTAGATGGTAAACAACGTCAGTATCCAGAATCTATACTTCAAGACTATCGTGTATTATTTGTGAAGTTGATACGGAATATTTATCATCAATGTTTTGGTATCTTCCGATGAACTTTTCTTTAGAAAAAGGACGAGACGTTCCTTGATAAATCCTTGGCTCATTAACTTTCTGCTCAGACACTGGTGAGGTTTTACAAAGTCTGAGTAGCAGCTGCAAGCTCTTGAATGCATCACACAAGTAAATGAACTTGAGTCTTGAACAGCCATTTTAGTCCTGACATCATGTGAAAGTCTGCACAATCAAATATTCAAGTATATTCAAGCGTTCTGCGATTTTTCAGACATACCTACTGCGATAAATTCAGTACTGGTCAGACCATTCGCTTTCAGCCAATTTCAAAAGAGAGGCGATAAATACCCTTCATTTTCAAAGGTAAAAAAATAACTGTCAACGCCCTGGCAAATAAAGAAAAAAACAAAAGAAAAGCAACCGTATACATTCCACAAAAATATATAGACTAATCAACACGTAGCCCAACAAAAATATATAGACTAATCAACACGTAGCCCAACAAAAATATATAGACTAATCAACACGTAGCCCAACAAAAATCTATAGACTAGTCAACACGTAGCCAAACAAAAACGTAAGTGCAATATCGGTGACAATTAATATTCGAACGAATACATTGTAATAATAGTAATGAAAATAATATATTATAATAATTATAATAATGATATTAATTCAAAACATTTTTATGTGTTTGTAGTGTTCTATATGGCTACAGTAAGTATTTAAATATTATTCCAATATATGATGAATATAATGCAATTTTTACAATGTGTTTTAACTAACATCGGTTTTCAAAGCAAAACAGCAAATGTTCTCGATAATTGAGTGAAGGCGATTGCTGTGCTATATAAGGAAATCACTCATTTTGGTGATTTTATAATCGTTATAAGGAAACTGATTTGACTTAAAGACTTGATGATGATAATTGTACAATAGCAATAAGCGAACTCTTTTTACTATGTAATTTGATGATGAGCATTGTACAATCGCTATAAGCTGTCTTTATTCGGTGATTTCATGATGACAATCGTATTATCGTTAAAGGAGAACTGTCCTAAATGATAATTTAAAGATAACAATTTTAGCGGTATTTTTAACATTGCCATATTAGCGGGAAGTTTGGCTTGCAATTAAAACAGTTCAATCCAACATTTTTTCTTAAAATGTCCTGTACCGAGTCAGGAATATGGCAGTTGGTATCCCATAGTCCGTTTATATGCATGTTGGCGTTTGTTTTGTAGCAGTTCAGTGTTTCTGTTGGTGCGTTTTGCTTCCTCTTATAGTTGATGTGTTTCCCTCAGTTTTGTTTTGTAAACCTGATTTGTTTCAGTTAAATCGATTAATCACTATTGAACAACGGTCTACTACTATTGCCTTTATTTGTCATCGCTATAAAGAAACAGTCTTGGAGATTTATTGATGACGACAGTAGCATTTCCTAAATTTTATGTATTCACCTGGCACTTTATAACAAATATATATCTTAATACTTTAGGTTTGTTCGGCTGATACAAGTGTAAAGATTATTAATGGTGACAATGCCAACATAGAAGATCATCCATGGATGGTCAATGTTCAGTTCAGACAAAATGAAAATGCTAATTTTACCACCTTTTGCGGAGGTGCAATTATTGACAAAAGTTGGGTTCTTACAGCGGCACATTGTAATGTGTTCAATACTGGAGGACCGTAAGCTATCTTATTTACAGTTACATTGTTAGGTTGATTTTCTAGGCACTTATATATATTTGGCAATGTTATAACTTTTCTTGCTAATTAATTAATAATGTACACTGTATCAGAAACTATACATATATATAATTAGCGTGGTAGACCATCGTACTTTAACCAGACAGCTAACAATGCAACTTTAAGCATCAAACTTTGCGGACCACACCATCCATTGTAAGCGACAACCATCACACTTTAGAGTATAATGTTATATATTACATATTATATCGTAAATGTGTTTTATAGCGAAGTTTCGCTTTTACTCTTTTCTATCCGGTATGGGTAACATGTGCTAACTGATCAATTCTTTAGTCCATAATATAACATGTGTAAGTATATATATATATATATATATATAGCTAATTTTTTTCCCTGTTTAGTATTAAATTTATATTAAGATCCATTTTGTTACATCTTGTGATCAATTTTATTTGGCAATCGCCAATGGCAGTCAGCAGGGTTAAAGAACATCAGTTGTTCGACCTGTTAGTCAAATGCGTTTTGTTTAAATATACTTTTTCAATTTTTTGGTCTTTTGAAAAATGTTGTTTGTGCTGTTTTTAGACCCTTCTACAACGAAATTTGTTTTACATGCACACGTATAAAAATTGCGGTTTTTATCCAACGCAATCATAGGTTTGAACGTAATTTTCAATTTAGACTCGTTTATATTTTTTCGTTTGGGCTTGTATCATATTTTCCCTCCGGTTTATATATATGATCCGTTCATTCTATATTGACTCTTAAAATTCAAGAGTCTATCTAAAAATGAGGGTACTTTTTCTAAAAATTAGGGTACTTTTTATATGGCCTTCCAAATACCGTTTCGATCCCTAACATCACTGAAGAGACATTTATTGTCGCAATCCGGATCTGGTGTACTAAAAAAATATTGACACCGTATGTTTGTGGCATAACATTGTGGCCACAAGTTAATTTTTTTTTCCTGTTTAGTATTAAATTTATATTAAGATCCATTTTGTTACATCTTGTGATCAATTTTATTTGGCAATCGCCATTGGCAGTCAGCAGGGTTAAAGAACATCAGTTGTTCGACCTGTTAGTCAAATGCGTTTTGTTTAAATATACTTTTTCACTTTTTTGGTCTTTTGGAAAATGTTGTTCGTGCTGTTTTTAGACCCTTCTACAACGAATTTTTTTTTTACATGCACACGTATAAAATTGCGGTTTTTATCCAACGCAATCATAGGTTTGAACGTAGTTTTCAATTTAGATTCGTTTATATATATATATATATATATATATATATATATATATATATATATTAGTTTATGTCGGTTTATATAATTAGAAAAACAATTTTGGTCATTTGTTTTGACAAGACACAGAATGTATCAGAACCTTCTCATGTCATAGCATTTACCGATTTGACCGAATTGAGACACATCATCGATGGTCTTGATAGGGTTTACAGATTATCTCCCTCATTTTAATGGTTGAACTATATATTTTGGGGAGTAGTGAAAACTAAGCTGTTAGTTGACGCCGAAAGTCACTATTTAAACCGGCCGTAGCTGATGATTTTTTTAAAAGACGAAAACTACAAATGTATATTTTTTCAAACAGAGGGTACTAAACGGGTTTAAATAGAAGGTATGGCGCGTTATACAAAAATATTCTAATTAATTAAAACCGCTATGTTTTCTTCCATAAGACACCTGATTGAATCATTTCCATTTGTTGGGCAGGAAATTTACAAGTCTTTAACCATAAGTTATAAAAATCAATGCTTTTGATAATGATGAAACACTGCTCAATTACCTAATATTAACACGACACTATGGATAAGAAAAAAGTCCTTCTACATTAAAGAACTTTGAAATAAGAAGATGCTTTATATTAATTATAGACAAAATAGTCTTAATGCTTTTGTCAGTCAATTCAAGAGGTCAATTGTACTATAAACTAATGAGATTCTCTCATCAGACTCGATTCTATATAACTCTTCATTTGGATCTTTTGTTCATTTTAGGGCTAAAAATATAAGAGTAGCAGCTGGAAGCTCTTTTTTGAGTCAGATGAAAGTAAAAATACCTGTGAAAAAGTATTACGAAGTATGCACTTTTCGTGAAATATATTATACCCAATTATATAAGAGAATTGAGGCAATATTGCATCATTTATAAAAATATAAGTTCATGTCGGTCAATTTGATTAGAAAAGATTTATTCTGTAGTTATTTGTTTGTTACTGCCTACCTTTTATACGACAAGAAAAACCTAAAAATATGCATTATCGACTTATATACCGTCAACAAATAGTATTTCCTTCGAAAATTTGCAGGATTTCTATCCTATTTTACCGACCATTCTTAAGTGGAATATTCGTTTCTGATGTGTTCTGGTTTTAATACACCCTACGGAACATTTGTAACGTGAAATAAAACTCACTAATTTATCTAGATTTTAGCTTTAGCAATCATTATCCAGTTGCAATAGAAATATTACGTTAAATGCATGAAGCAAGACACAAATGAATTGTAACGGTGTATGAAGCCACTTTGTAAGGAATTTATTTTTTTTTCCTGACATTTTCATCAAGAAGCAGATTATTTTGTTTATCAGTTTTTAAAGAGGTATTCAGAATTATTGTTTTCTTCACTTTTGAATGGCAATACACTTTTTAAAAATAGAATTTAGTCAATATTAAATATTATATCCCCTCCCCAAACCCAAACCTATCACAAAGTAGGTGACTGTTAATCTATAGAAATTGAAATATTTGGTAATTTGATCATTTGATAGAGTAAAAGGTACAGGTATATATAGATGTAATAAATTCAGAGCTAACACAAAATATGGCACGAAATCGTGATATATGTATATATTACACGAACAACGAATATCAATTACGATAGGTCATTGTATGATTTCAAATACGTATACAGTGCGACTCAATAAGATTTCTAAAATCCTACTCACGAATATGTTAAATCTGGCTTGTTCTAAAAGTGTTATGAAGAAGAGTTTTGCATTATCAAATTCATTTTAAATATTGTTCTTCGGTTGAAGCAATAAATTAACCAAAAAAAAATGACAGTATTTGTTTCGAAAGGTAAAATGTGCGTCCACGACGATTTTGTAATTCAACCAAAAAAACGGAAGAGAGGATTATTTATGCCTTTATCCACAGCACACGAAAACTTTCAAATGAATTAAATGCTTAAGTAAATCATAGTCTGCATTTTGATCAAGGAAAATAATGACCTTGCACAGGTCATAATGTTATGCCTTGAAGCAAATTTCATTGAAACTTGGTATCGTCCGGGTTGATTCTTCAAAAGAAAGACCTGTCATTCTGAAAGACAATAACCCCCACATAGGTATATAATTATATATATATATATATATATATATATATATATATATATATATATATATATATATATATATATATATATATATATATATATATATATATAAGCCTGTAAAAGACAATTCTTAATACAAACTATCCCTGTGAATAGTTATCAAAGGTACCAGGATTATAATTTCATACGACAGACGCGCGTTTCGTCTACATAAGACTCATCAGTGACGCTCAGATGAAAACAGTTAAAAAGCCAAACAAGTAAATTTTGAACAATAATGGTTCCCGGAAGACGAAAATCATCAATATACTGATTAGTTGAATTGTATTTAATTACTTTTAGCACGACAAATGGGATCTATACACATTGGAAAATGACCTTATGTTACTACAGCTTCAGAAACCGCTTAAATTCGGGTCTACAATCAATAAAATCGACATTGACACTGAAATAGGCAAAAATTATACAGGAGACCTGTGCACAATAACAGGATGGGGAGATACAGATGTCAACGTAGGTATGTCTTATCAAACATTAAAACTTATTTCTATGTCATGGCCTTCTGCATTGCTAAGATATTGTTCTTCAAAATTCAACTTTAAGATAGTTGCAGTAATTAATCATTTGTAGCTGGTTTGGTAATTGTAACTCATTTATAGAAATTCATTGTTTTAATCTGTACGCAGGCCTAAACAATAGGACAAATTGATCTACATTTATCTCGCAATTAGTAAACATTAAATTCTACAATACAATTGATCGAGAGCACTTTGCTATATTCTAAAAACTGTAAATGAAATAACCTCGCAACAAATAACAATTAAAAGTAATTAAGGTGGTACCCAACACCTTAGCTAAAATCAATTTGGCTCGTTTAATTTTCTTAAAATTTGAACCAAGTATTTACTTTGACAAAAATATAAAAAATTCAAAAAATTTGAACCAACCGTTTAATCAGAAAAATTACGCTGGTTATATAGTAGTTTGACAAGACCTTATTTTGATCATTGAGAAGCTTGATATTCCATTCACAACACAACGTAACTAAAACGTTTTGCTGATTTTACAGAGTTATCTCCCTGTAGTGTTAGGTACCACCTTAAAAATAAAGCGTTTTTAATTATTATGTACAGTAAGTTAAATTGTCGTTTTGAAATGTATTTATGAATACTTACTCAGCATTGGATCGGAGTATTTGCATGAAAGTTTAAAAAGACAATTCTTGTTTTCACTTATGCACTGCTGAATTTGTTTTCTGAATTAAAAAAGATTAAATGAATGCAAAAAATAATGCAATTCCATGTTGACCCCTCCCAATGCTAATCTTAACAACTGTAAATGGACATTTCGTTGTTAAGGTTTTTGCCATTCGTCGCTCAAATTGTAGTTTATGCCATACTATGTAATGCAAAATGACTTCTGCCCAATTCTAAGGGAAGTTAAAAAGAACGACACAAACCAGATTAGTCTATACATGACAAAACTCTGCTTATACTTAATTTGAATAGATTCCAAAAAGGCTGTTTGGATTTGTAAAGAACCTCTGACAGGCAACCAATAAAAGAAGATGTGGTATGACTGCCAATGTGACAACAATCCACCGCTGTGAGGATGGCGTAAATGTCAACAAATTGGTCATCTTTCAAACTTAAATAATGAGAAAACAACAATACCTTATAGTCAGCTATAAAAGGCCCAAAAGGAAAAATGTGACACAATTCAAACAAAAAAAAACAAAACCTAACGGTATAATTCTTTAACAAGTAAAAACAAATCCGACAGAGATAAACCAACGACAACCACTGAATTACAGGCTTTTCACTTGGAACAGACACATGAAGATGTGGCAAAATTTAACATGGGTCTTACAGAACAATCTCTAAATCATTCGTTCAAAAATTAGTAAGTGTGTCTAGGTTATTAATAATTTTGACTATTAAACCTTATCTGGTTACAGGAGGCAAATTTCCTGATCGTTTACAAGTACTGTCTATGTCTGCTGTCTCAAATGAATACTGTGGAATTAAACACCGTATTTCAAAGACATATTGGAACAACATACTGTGTCTGCAAGATAAGGATAAGGATTCTTGTGAGGTAACTACATTTCATTTGGCTCATACCTTACAATCATTGTGACAAACGCACATTTGCATCTAATATTGGTTTAATAAATTTCAGGCGAAGATAATATTTTGATTAATAATATTCTCCACTCATTGATATTTGTCAAGAGTGATTCGACATTTAAAGACAGTCAGAGTTCTAAATTTTTGACATTGTCCCAAAGTACGCATTGCTTTAAACAATAATACATATAAATTTGTAAATTTAACACTGGAGTTTTTAAAACAGTATACAAAAGTGGAACATAGAAATACTACTATATTAGTTTCTAGTAAATTGAACAACTCTGACAGACTTTAGATATTGTAAATAATATGCTTATCTAGATTATATGTAGTTTATTTAACTAAATCTGTTTTCGAGATTTGAATTCACAAAACAATGGACATTTTGTATAGTTGGGATTCTTGTGTGATCTTTTCGTCTTTGCCATAACCACACATAATAGAAAAAAAACCCATTTATTTGAGAATTGGAATAAATGACAGAAAGGAAATATTTTGTAAAATGATAAGTATATGTATGAAATCATCTTACAAAATATGTACATAGCATGAATTATACAGATATTCATTGTAGGGTTTACTTATGTAGATTTCTATCTGAGATTAAAATTTCTTCTGAGTTATCTCCCTTTGACCAGATAGTGAATATCCTATACAACAACAGTGAATGTCTCACAGTGCAGATTTATTTTTTGATTTTAATGTTTGACTCTCTCGTTCTTGAATTTAATGCTTTCATATATATGCATTTCTTGTACATTACAAACCTGTTTTAAGGTGTTACAGATATTGAAAATGATACAGATTTTACAAATACCCTGGTGCATTCGTGTATTTTCACTAATCATTAGAGTAATAGATATTGATACAGCTAAACACATGTAAAAAGGGTGAAATACTTAAAATAGTTTATGATAATTGTCAAGGTCTTTATACAAACGAGAAACGGAGAGATGTTTTGTCAAATTGAATTATTTGAAGTCAAAGAATTTTAATATCTACTGTCTTCAGGACACATATTTTACAGAACGAGACGAATTAAACATTAAAATTCAGTGGAAGAGAGAATGCATTTTGAATTCATTTACATCCAATCCGCCAGGTGTGTCCATCTTTTTTTAATGAAAAATTTTATCTTTATATACACAAAGTTATGGAAGATGATGGCGGTAACCTTCTTCGATAGTATATTAAAATTGAGGAACAAAAGAATTACCTTAGTTAATATTTTCGGACAAAATGTAGACACTGCTTGCTCTTATCAAAAGGTGGCAGACATAATGGATGAATTTGATATCCAGTCTTGTATTCTTTGTGTTGATTTGAACCTAATTCAAAGTTTCAATCTTGACACTCATAATTATGTAAATATAAAAAACCCAAAGTCTAGAGAAAAAATACAGATATTTGATTCCATATCTTGGTCTTTTCTTTTTTATACATTAAGATATATTAATTTTGGCGATTCAGTTTTATCCTTGGTTTATACTTTCTATAATACTATAACAGTTGAAGTGACACAACACAATTTTTTGTCAGAATTCTTCCCTGTAGAGAGAGGCTGTTGAAAAGGGGATACTTTGTGCCCTTATATTTATATTTTCTTGCAATGTGGAGAAATATTAGGCATTTTAGTAAGAAATAGTAAGGAGATAAAGGGCATTACTATAGGTAATACAAAATTTGTACTTTCTCAATATGCAGACGATACATCATTGATATTAGATGGCTCGTCAGAATCACTTGATGTATCTCTTCGTGTTCTTCAATTTTACGCTGAAATCTCGAAACTATATATTAATATAGAAAAAAAAATATTTGGATAGGTAGCATAAATCATAGCCAAGATCAAATGTTTGTTAAGTGTGGGTTGAAATGGGGCACAAGTACATTTAACCTCCTTGGGATTACCTTTTCAGTTGACCTAAATAGAAAAATTATTTTGAATTATAGGCCAGTGTTAAACAATATAGACAACACTTTGAAAAAATGGTCATAACAATATCTCTTCCCCTTTGGAAAGATTACCATTAAAAACTTTGGTCATATCTAAATTAAATCATCTGTTTCTATTTATCCCTAGTCCAGATGAAAATATGTTACGTAATTGAACAAATAAAATGATGCTTTTATCTGGGATATAAAATCAGATAAGGTCAAGCGAGATATTTTTTGTCAAGATTATTATATAAGTGGTTTCAACAGATTAGGCCCTATGGTTGATCAAATTAATTTTATTAAAATAAGTCTCATTGGTCCTATGAGAGTCATCAAACTTTTGGCAAGAGGTTTTTGAATGATGCTTGGAAAACCCTTAATCAAATTAGAAAAACCAAGACGCATTGATGAAGTTCTGTCTTATCATTTATGGGAGGGAAAAAAACATTAAGATTGGTGGTTTAAGTATCTACTATAAAAACTGGACTGAAGCTGGAACTTGGACAGTGCATGACTTGTAAGATAATCAGGGCAAAATTATGTCATTTCAAAATTTCCTAAAATTATATCAATTTAGGCCATTTTTTTTTACATTATTTTGGTATAGAACATTCGCTTAAACAGTGGTTAAATTCGATCAATGTTGATGTAAAGGAGAAAAAAATTCAAATTATGCTACCTTTCAATATAATTATTTTCTTTGAATCAAAGAAAGGGTCAAAGGACATGTACAAAATATCGAATGAGAAATATATTACTTTTGCTGCAAAAGATAAATGGTAAAACCATCTAAATATGACTGGTGATAACTAGAAAAAAATAAACACTTCATGTACGAAATAAACAAGAAGCACTAAGCTTTGCTGGTTCCAATATAGAAGTATTCCTTGGATTCTGAGAACTAATACACTACTTTGCAAGATGAAAATAAATAGAAGAAACATATGTAAATTTGGCAAAGACGAATCAGAGACCATAGAACATCTATTTTTGAGCTTTCATTTTAAAAACCTCTCTGGTGAAGATTATAACAAATACTGGAGCCCCGGGTCCCTTTTATATATTAATTAATAAATGTAGAATTTTGGTTTAATTAATTTTGATTTAAACACCACAAAAAGATATTCCAAGAACGAAATAAGATTCCATTACAATTAGATGATTATTTATGTTTAACCTAATGTTGCACCATTATATATTCGATTGTTGTTTTGATTTAAAACATCTTTGCTGTGAAAATACCATTCTGTATACCTTTGTTTATACATTCTGAGTTAGTTTATGTTTTACAATTAAGAAAACTCATTATAAAAAAATACCATTCTCCGGTTATATTCGCATTTAAAGCATGTGCAAATGATGCCAAAACTATCAAACGTTTTGTCGTAGAAGCCTGAATATTTATCACATATGTTTATCTCAAAAACCTCAAAGTTATCATAGCATTCCAACACTTCTCGTCTCTTGTTTCCGTACATAAATTGATGTTATTTTAAAGTGATATATTAAAACTTATAAGTTGAAACAAATGACAACGCTATGACAAGAAACGTAACACAATGACAACTCCATTGCATCATCCGTAATAGACAAAAGACAAACAACAGTTGCATAATGCTTCGTTATCTGGAATGATTATCTAAATGGAAATACACGAAATAAGCAAGGCAAAATTATTGATCAATTGACAGTGTTTTTTTTACCATCCATGCAATAAAAAAAATCACATTTCCTATAGCAAAACTGGAGGTTTAATCAGGCACATTTTATGACCCATTTGACGTTTACAGGTTGCACTTTGTAAATACAGCTGTTTCTAAAACCAAGCCTCTTTTGGGGAGATCTTGAATATGCATAGAAAATTCGTTGTTCACAAATATAGTCCCTAGTGTTGACAGTGGGTTACTTGCCATTAATTTTATACCCTTCCAAATTTATTTCTCCATGTTTAATGCCTCAAATTGCAAGAAGGGGGGTGAAATTACACTTAAAAAAAAATTGGGTTCAGAATTTTAAAAGTGATTTGGTCCAGCTGAAAAAGGTTGAAAATTAGCACTTAGGAAGCTGTCAAAAGATTTCAAGACGCCCTAAACATAAAATTGTCCATATTTTGAGTTACAGCCAATGAAGTTTTCTATAATTTTGATATAATTTGTCCCAAAAGTAGTATAACACACTGTAAAAATTTCATAGAGAAATCTTCTAAAAGAAATGCACTACGAAATAATTGTGGTCTCTGACCAGTTCAGAAAATTAGTGTCAGTTTAAACTCTGAGAAGTTCAGGGCATATACACGTTGAAAATATGCCGCACAGCCCTATATTTTGACCTTTGTAAAAAAGTGTAGTGCATATGAACTTTCAATTCTAGGTTAAAAAAATTTTTAAAACTTCATAGTAAAAGTGGTACAGTTTTAGCCGTAAAAAGGAGTTTCTATGGGAAATTGCATTGCCAATATTTACAGAAATGCAACTATATAGGGTGAAAAAAGAGAACATGCAGAATATAACCAAATTTGCCTTTTCTCACAGATTTTAAAGAAATTTACTCAATTATAAAGTTTTATAAGAATTTCCTGAAGATTGATAGAATCTTGGTCCTTAGATATGATGACTCAGCATTAATTTACTGTTGACAGTATGCATAGTTTACTTAAACATGTTAAAGTCCTCAATACTAAATTAATTCATAATATTTGCATATATGTAAGTTAAATTGTTAAGAAGTGCTTATATTTACTCTTCACAGTCATAGAAACTATTAGATCTTTCCTGAATATTATTTACGGGGTGTTTGTGTCCTGTCGGTAGCCTAAAAGTAAGCCGCAACACCTAAATCTGCATTTTTGTCACCACGGCCTAAAAAATACAAGCTAGAAATACAAAAATATCTCAACAAAACTTACAATAGTGTGTTCTATCCTAAATGTGTACTAAATATTCCAAATTGTTAGAAACAGCAGAATAATTCAGATAATTAGAGGCCCCAGGGGTCACAAATATAGAAAATTGCCTACCCCCGGGGTCTTAAAACATATAACTTAACTTGTAACTGCTATGGTTTTATGATTTTAAAGTTCTTGATATAGACAACCATAACTATGCTTTGAAGTTATGTAAAAATCAAATGTTAGGAGCCATCTCTATAACATTTTAAGTGAATTTATGTCTCCGACTGGTATATGCATACATACAACTATTGCAAATATGGCTTTGTTTGAACACTTCTATTAAATATAGTATCTAAATTGTATCAGATATATGGTTACAAATGATACTGTTGCGACAAGAATTCTAAATTGACCATTTGAGACAGAAAATATGAACTTTAGTTGACAAATAGGCATACAGTAAGATGTGGACTGGCGACAGAGGCAGGATTGGATACTTTATGTTATCTTGAATGTTGTAATGATTGACTGCTAAACATTTATAGTATGCTGATATGCTTTCAATATGTAACCAAAATGGTTTTAAACAGGTTATAGGCATTTTATATCAGAAAATGTGCAAATAGGGTAAGCTGGCAATAATAAAAGTCTTATTTTTCAAATTCTTTTAAAAATTAAAACAGGGGAGGGGGTATCAAATGTACAGTAAAGAAAAACTAAGAGTATATGCAGTGATTTCTTTATGGTTTTACTTCTGATAAATGAGTATTAATGTGAGAAAAACTGATTGTAGAGAGTTTTCTATTTGAATAAATGTTTGTTGGCATGACACGGGTTATGTTCTTCTCATATATGTTATGATGGTATGATACTAAACCCCTAACGGGAAGGATTGTGCCTGATGTTCATATGATGAAATCATAATCTTTCAGTATATTTAATTGAAGTCTGGAGCTGGCATGTCAGTTAACTGCTAGTAGTCTCTTGTTATTTATGTATTATTGTCATTTTGTTTATTTTCTTTGGTTACATCTTCTGACATCAGACTCTGACTTCTCTTGAACTGAATTTTAATGTGCGTATTGTTATGCGTTTACTTTTCTACATTGGCTAGATGTATAGGGGGAGGGTTGAGATCTCACAAACATGTTTAACCCCGCCACATTTTTGCGTCTGTCCCAAGTCAGGAGCCTCTGGCCTTTGTTAGTCTTGTATTATTTTAATTTTAGTTTCTTGTGTACAATTTGGAAATTAGTATGGTGTTCATTATCACTGAACTAGTATATATTTGTTTAGGGGCCAGTTGAAGGACGCCTCCGGGTGCGGGAATTCCTCGCTACATTGAAGACCTGTTGGTGACCTTCTGCTGTTGTTTTTTTCTATGGTCGGGTTGTTGTCTCTTAGGCACATTCCCCATTTCCATTCTCAATTTTATTGTATAGGTTGCACTTTGTAAATACAGCTGTTTCTCAAACTACGCCTCTTTTGGGGAGATCTTGAATATGTAAAGAAAATTAATTTTGTTTACATACTGGTTCCCAGTTCTCCTGACCGTATTCAATCTCACAAAGACATAACTTGGTAATGTAGCAAGTAAATATACATGTGCATATTGTTTATATTGAAATGTATGGTAAACCATCATTCGAGGTAGGGGTAGTTCAGAAAATTAGTGTTAGTTTAAACTCTGAGAAGTTCAGGGCATATAAACATTAAAAATATGCCGCACAACCCTATATTTTGACCTTTGTAAACAATTGAAGTGTACATGAACTTTCAATTTTAGAATAAGATTTTTTTCAAACTTCATAGTAAAAGTGGTACAGTTTTAGCTGTAAAATGAGTTCCTATGGGAAATTGCATTGTAAATATCTACAGAAATGCAAGTTACAGGGGAAATCACAATAAGCAAACCGAGTTGTCTAATATACCTCTATGAAACAGTTACTACTAACAATAAAACAAAATTCAGTAGTACATCAATATCAAATTAGAAAAAAGTAGAAAATATGCCCTGTGTCACACTTTAGAATTTCAAAGTTTAGAAGAAAACGAGTGAGTGAGCCTTTTAAGATCTTTTATCCAAAATCCACTAAATTTCGTTAACAAATATGACAAAGACAACGACTAATAAATTTCCTACCATTTACTTTAAAAATGGATTAACATGAATAAACAGTGTTGTGCTTATAACAAATGTATAATATCTGTGCCAAATCTTTTACGCAGAGTTTACTGACAGTCATCGACAAAAGTAAGACTGATGAAATGAGCATTAATTTAAGATTGTGGCTATTATTTCAAGTTACTTTTATTCTTTCAGAATGATAGTGGTGGACCCTTGGTTTGCAGTAAAAAACTTGTAGGAGTACTTTCATATGGTATATCAGGCCCTTGCGATGGCTCTTTTCCAAGTGTGCATACAAGAATTTCTGCTTACTTAGACTGGATTAAAGACAAAATGAATACGAAAAATAAACAAAAGCAGAAAAAGAAGAAAGATAAGAAAAAGAAGTCCAATACGAATGGAAAGGGAAAGAAAAAGAAAAAAAATAACAGAAATTAAAATTGTAACTACAATAAAGTGAAATAAAGAACGTACGTAATTAATTAGGTTGCTGTTAACTTGTTTATCGGAGATTTTTGAATTTCTTTCAAAAGAAAAATTTATTAATGAGGTGAAAAACTAAAAAGCACTTAAAAAATAGAAACTACCAGACTACCAGACTACATTGCGAAGGATGTACGATTAAGTTTTGAACATGTATATTATAAGTACCTTCAATATTTTCATATATGGATAAACATTTACTTTCTAAACAGATGATATGTTATAAGTAAAAGTTAGTAAACATTTTGTGTGCTTTTTTTATCAGCGACTGCGTAGAAGGTCAGTAGGAGGAAATCAAGGTCATAAAGCAACTGGTTGTTTGATCTCTTTTAAAATGTAAGGACAGGTATGATACACATACCCAAGTAATTATTCTTTTATATAAACTATGTCTTCTATCAAAATATTAGTTTTTGTTCATAGTAATGATCTCGAAATCACAATGTATTTAAAATGTCCAAAATGTTTGTTTACACCTAAAACCTAGATTATAAATTTATATTTGTGAATACTTATGGTCAAGATGGAACTCGTAAGGTAATTCAATATTTCTATTTCATCAATTATCTTTATGTGTGATAAACATGCACCTAAATAATTCTCTTTGATATACGGAATCAATGCGTTATCTAATTCTGTTGCCAACATTACCATTACAAACTTTATTGTATAAGCAACGTTATTTAGTATTTAAAGAAAGATAAATTATTATTTGGGGACTCTTTGGATATGCCAACAAGAGCACATGAGCTGCGATAAGATTTTCCAACGCAAGCAGATGTATTTTCTTTTGGTTTCGAATTACTAATTCGTAATACTGTTTCATTTCCTATTTTGACTCTACATACGAAAAGAATTAAGACTTTACCAATTCGTTTATTTTTTCTTGGATTGGACTGCGGACTTGGATGTGAATGAACTTGTGATCTAGACTCTAATGCATTAACTTTAACCCAATATATCATATTTTGGTACCGAATCATCTAACCTGATGTTACAATTGTTTTATCATGTAGTATAATTACAGCCGATTACAGAAACAAAAGCTAGTTTCCCCAGCATCTACATCCTCACAGACGGAATCCCACTTAAAGCCGTTATCAAATTGTTTCTTCATATTAGAATTAAAGGGGCTAAACAAATGAAATCTACTTATATGAAACTGAAACAAAAAAGCAAAAGCAAAAAATAATAGAAAAAGTTCTAGAAAACATATCCGGGACGTCAAATTAAAGAAAACCAATATCAACATCGTATAGTTAGCTCCAAATTTAGGTTAAGCAAAAATTAAAAAATATTTTAATATACAAGGTCAGTAGGAGTGAAAACGAGGCCATCAATCTAATGGTTAATTGATGTCTTTCAAATCTTAAGGGGACAATTATGATATGCAAACTCAATGAGATTGCATCTTGATATAAATATGCTGTGTTTCGTCTAGATTTGATTTGCCTAGTCAGATTTTTGTTTTCATATTAAAATTATTGTTCTAGTTGTCTGAAACTGGTAGTATATTATCAACAACGATATAGGTCAAGGTTCGAACTTATTCTTGTAAGGCAAACACTATCTACCCTTAGGATATCAAAGGGTTGATAAAGAGTTGGTCGTTCTTGCTCGCAATTTTGTAAAAAATGAAATAACAAAAATACAAAAATCAGAGGTTAATTTATAATGTCAAATAAGTACACATCTTTTTACTTATAAACATATGGAGTATGAAGTATAATTGCCAACGAAACATCTATCCACCAAAGTTCAAATGAAATGGATGTTGAATGTTAAAAGGTGGCCGTTATCATTATAAATATTTTCCTTCTTTTTTGGCATGTGTCTATTGTGTAGAAAAACAGAGAGGGCATAGACGCTTGTCTTACGATAAAGGTCAAGTTTCGAACTTATTTCTCCAAAAGTAAACATTCATACTTGTTGCCTCTTTCCAACGTCCGATCTTATTCAAGTAACTATGTTTTCCAACGTTTGTTTTCGGTTGACCGACTTTAGTTAGATTTCGTCCTGAATATGCATGAAATATTTGCAACTATTTGAATCAACTAGATTTCCTCTTTTCAGATATTTGATTTTTGAATTTTTAAGCGAAAATTTAAGATGTATGACATGTTTGAGTTTCCTTTTACATGGGGAGGTCTTCTATTTCTATACGAAAAATTTGGGTAAATTGTATCAAAATGATTGATTTGGTTAAATATGAAATTTAAAGCTTCTGGTGGCTACGAAACTTTCAGCTTCAGATAGTAGACAACTTTGTTTCGGATATTAAATTGTTCTTGTACTAAAATATAGCAACAGATGGGACTTATTTCTTTGCAGGTGGTTGAAGCCTAGTAATGTGAATCATACATGTAATTAAATCGTTAAACATGAAGATCTTCCAGACATTTCCTTTTACTTTTAGTTAAACGTTAACTTCAGCTTTTCTTATTCTTTTGTCTTATTCATTTATACTAGCTTGTTTTTAAGACAACGAAGTTTTTCAACCTTACTTTTGACCCGAAACGTTGTATAGATGACCTAACAAGCTAAAACGTTTGATATACAATATTTCCTGTTAAGATAATTTCCAAATAATTTAGTCCTTTTTTAAAATATTCAAATGGACACTTTACTATCAACAAAGATCTGTCAATTCTGGTGTTCGATCATTATAGTACTACTTGTGAAGTTTACCTTTACCTCCATCCAAAATTAATGTGATTATTCTGCAAATCAAATCCAGCCGAGATTGGGAAAAATAGAATAGAACTGAGAAAAATCGTCAAATGAAGGATGAAGACTTTCATATCGAACAAATAACGATCGCTGTCATATTAATTTATTTGCATTTCCTATGTAGGTGATTTTACCAATATTTGGTGTTTCAAGATAATCTTTATCTTTTATGGTTGTCTTTAATACAACATCGGATAAATATTTCCTTTGGGGAGATAGTTTCTATAAGGAATCAGCTGATGATTTCATCGTTTTATTAGTATTGGCATCTTGTCTTGCTTATTGTTTTTGTTGATTCACGTTTCTCTCTATCTTCAAATGTCATTGCTGAAAACGCAAGAATAGGACTAAGATCGTCAATGAAGGTGACTGATAATTTCAGCTATCCGACTTCTTTGTAGACAGAGTTTGCTATCCACAGTTTATCTCTGTCTATTTCAATTTATATGACGAATTTAACGGCTAAATAGTGGCATCTTTAAAAAAGAACAATTCTTCTTATAATTAGTCGACCTACATTTTCTGTCATATTGATTTATTTGAAGATCTTGTTTTGTTTATTACAGTTAACCTCTGTCTGGTATATTTTTGGCAAGAATCAATAAAACTATGATGACTTATACATCAATGAATTGTAGTAACACCTATTAGGATTCAATTGCTGATTTTTGTTATTGAACTTGTGTTAATATCTTATTTTGCTGTTGGTTTGTTTTATTAGAAATTCGCCCGCAAACGCAAAACTGTAATATAAAACAGAATAATAATAACAACTAAAATAACATGAACAGTACTATTTTTTCTGCACCATATGCGCATTTCGAAAATCAATGTCTCTTCAGTGATGCTCGAGGACAAAAAAATAAATCCAAAGCTTATTTAAAAGATGAAGAGATATAAACCAAACAAAATGACAAAAGGTATAGCCAAAGCCAGGCAAGGAATCAGAGCTTTACATGAGGGAGATATATTTCTGTATTTAAAACAAGTTTTGTAACAGCAAATTTTAATCACACAAAATCTGTATTTTCATGCCAGTACCGAATTACTTGCTACTGGGCTGTTGATACCCTCGGGGTCTATCAGTCCACTAGCAGAGGCATCGACCCAGTGGTGGTAGTTAAAACATAAACGGTACCATTTTTTCTGCACCAGATGCGCATTTCGACAATCAATGTCTCTTCAGTGATGCTCGAGGCCAAAATATTTGTAAACCCAAAGTTTATCAAAAATATGAAGAGCTATCAACAAAAAAAGGACAAAATGTATAGCCAAAATCGGGCAAGGAATCAGAGCTTTGCATGAGGGAGATATGTTTCTGTATTTAAAACAATTTCCAAAATTTGGTACATTTTGTAACAGCAAATTTAAATAACAAAAAATCCGTATTCCATGCCAGTACCGAAGTTATGGCTACTGGGCTGGTGTTACCCTCGGGGACTATCATTGTTGCATAATAGTAGAAAACAAGACCACAAATACACAATACTCAATTGCGTTTCTATGAAATATATTCTAAAACAAATCTGAACAATTATTTACTTGATAATAAGGCAATTATTTGTTGAGAGTAAGTATTTGCAAACACTAAAAAAAGAAACGACAGATCTACGGACTTTGAAATACCAAATAATAATATATATTTAACACCAATAAATGCGCATAAACACTACAAATATTTAAAAAAAACATGTTTGGAATCTAAATGATTTAAAGCTTGGCATATTGTGCAGACACCTGTATGTTGAATTAAAAATTATAGTTGATTGATTTTTTTTGAAAAAGGACTTTTATGAGATATTGAATTATCAATATTTCAGAATATCAGTAAAAAATATTGTTAATGACACTGAAAATGCTATAGATTAAGCGGCTGTTTGGCTTAGTGGTTTTTCACCATTTACTCTGTTTAAAATGGAACTCATCAGTAGACTTCGCAATTGTTATTTGAATTATTCATACCTTTACTCAAAGAAAAACTGGAATTGAAAGTCTAGATAAATTGACAACGTCAAGTAAAAAAAAAACCCAGAAGACGACAAAAAGACAAACATATTCACATGAACACTACATCAGGTGTTTCGTCGCATTATAATAGAAAAACCAGTTAGAGATATCAATTAACAAACATTGCAATGGTCCATTTATGAATATTCCATCTGCTTTGCATACTAATATACTCAAGCCTACATGAGTATGGAATATTATTATGCAAAGAAGATGGAATATACATAAATGGATAAAAAGATAAAACAACCCCCACCAAAACTGGGGGTGATTTCATGTGTTTTTTGAAGGGTAATTGCTTTACATGTGGCTTCCTTCGTGTTGCTTATGTTATTACAAAGCCGGTAAATAGTCTAATTCGGTAGATCACATTCGTGCAAAGGAAACGATATTGTAATAATGACATAAGGACAGTATATAATTTCATCTGTATAACGAATATTCTATTACAGGCGACCAACTCGTGATGGCGTCAATAAATATTTACGAAGTGATGATTTGAGCAATACAAGAGATCGACATTGTTTAGACAATAGTTATTAAATTATTCATCTTATTGAAAACATGAATCAACTATGCATGCAACGTTAGTGAAGAAACAGTCCACAAATTATATTACTATTGTGCTCTAGACACCCATCACTGCAACATAGTGTCAAACTCAAAGTGTTTAATATTTGTATAGTTGGAATGATGGTGTTTACACATGATCTGCAAATTGGTCAATGTGTCAGCAATCAAAATTGCTTCGATAATAAATTCAGCGTCCTTCATTGAGGATTTTGTTTCAAGTTTCATTTTTTCATTTTCCCCCAATCAGATAGATTGGATATGTAGAAGAATCACATCACCCATTAACTTGGTGTTAAGGTAAACGTCACTAGAAGTGCTGCAATTATCCGACAACAGAAATTACCAAATATAAGTTCAATAAAAGGGCTTCAATTCAAAGAAGACAAGCGTTGACCTGTGCAGTGCAGTTTCTTTTTGTTGTTTGCTTGTTTACTGATAAGATGTGGTATGATTGCCAATGAGACTACTCTCTTCCTGGTACCAGAGAACATGTGACACAAAAGTATTTAGCAACTGTTAGACCTTCAACAATGAGCAAAGTTCATGACAAGCAGATTTTTGAAGACTTCAGAGACATATGTAAAACCAAACAAGAAAATTAATTACATAATTTATCATTACATTAAATCCATGATTTAAAAAGCAATAAAAGAAAAACAAATGTGGTACACACCAACTACCCACACTGAATTTTCAGGCTCCTGACTTGGTACAACTAACATGTACATGTACATATGGCATGTGTCATGGTTTAACAGGTTCATATATACATGATTTTATTTAGTTCTATTGTCATTTTTTTATCACTTGTTTCTAACGTGTCAGTTTTGTCTCTGGGCATGAATTTATGCAACCATATTATGGCCTGCTCTTTCCTCCATGGCCAGCAATTAGTTAAATTAATGCGTAAATATTGAGTCATCAATTATTAGAAACAAAAACAACAAATGATATAAAAGACAGCAACCACTGAAAGACAAGCTTCGGAATTCGATAACAAGGTATCGATGTATCCAAATAGTCAGACAGTCAGTATACGACTTTGGTGGCAGGATGGGAAATCAAATATTCCTATTTCTTGTATAGTTGTTGTGAGTAGTTCCAGTTATTTTCAAGGAGTTTTCTGGTTTTGGTTTTGATCACTGCTTAACCTTTTAAAATTTGAAAGGCATGCATGAAAAATTGTCATTGACTTTAATCCAACAATCAATGCAATCAAGTTCCAAAGTAAACATATGTCGTACGGTTTTTGCACATAAAGAACACTAAGTAAAGGAAACAATGCAAGTTGTTATCAATAAACAGTATTTATTTTTCAAACAATAATCAAGCAGTAAACATTTGTACAAACAATATATTAATTTACTCAATTTCTTATTACTTGTTTAATTTTTACTAAGTCAGAAAGAAAAATTAACAGATTTCCTCCAATTTAAAGTGAATTCTACCACACAAATCTTTAGTTATTTACAATAGTTACTTCCCCTATCGAAGAGTTGTCTTTCTGAGGAATAGGTATTTTGAAAAGATGAGGGGTAATTTTGATATTTCAATCCATCAATAAAATTTTCTATTTGATAAATTAAACACAAGCACTAATAAAACATAGTTCTTAGCTGATAAGTACATTTTTGTACACACATAGACACATACAGCACTATAACAACAAATATTAATGTAAATCAAAATTAAACTGTGTTATGAAAGGAATATACCCTAAATGTACTTTAAAATTATGTCAACAACACTTGCACGAAACACCACATGGTCTATAAATAATAATGTGATAAGATGCTTTAAGGATGGCATCTCTTTTTGAAGGAATTTTGAAACTATATTTTTGGATACATTTTCAATAAAAGTCTTCTTCCCTTCCTTTGTTTAAGTACTCAGGCTCTCTTCAATGTCATTCACTGAGTGCATATTTAGCATATTCAGAGCAGCAAGGATGACATACCCTTGTGTCACAAAACGCAGGAAGTCCAGACAACTATTTACAGCATTTTTTACCTGCAATACAATAATGGTACATATCAAACCAAAAGGAAAAGATCTGGTCTGAAGAACATATTATTGCTTTTCTTATTCCAATTAAATCAGATATCAGTGTGATGTAGATTAATTATTTATGTAAACGTACATGTTTAAGATACCAGTCATCTGATCATCAACTTTGGTCAAAGTAAGAAATATATATATGACAATGAGATTAAGAACAGCAATAGAGGGAGAGGGGCTGTGCATGTACTGATTTTGAATTACGGATGGATACCACTAACCTTTATCTTAAGCATAGTTTAATTCCTAAATTTAACAAATATTTGTTCTCATAAAAAATATTTATCATAAAAGTGTTTGTTAAATCAATTTTTCGCAAAGATCACTAGTGAACTCTACTTTGATAACTTTAAACGTACAATTTGTGTCTGTGATGTTTCCTTATCTATATACATATACTAATACATACCTCAGACTTAACACCATTGTGGTCAAAAAGGTTCCGTAACTGAAATAAGGTTCACCTTTCTGGTGAGGAAGTGCCATCAAACAGCTGGTTGAATGTGTCCTACAGGTAAAAATGTGAACAGTTAGTGGTATAAAAAGTAGCTTTGAAAGGATGTTTCACAATATAACTTTAATTGAATCAGAATGGGTACCATTTATCAATTAATTTTCCTATTCATTGGTCAGGTGATATCAAATGTCATTGAACAAGTTAAACAAAGAATTGCACGGTATTGTACATGCATTCAGATGCTAAAAGTTTTTATGGAAAAAAATCACTTATAATTATTTATTTATACTTGTTGTCTCTTTGGCAGTCATATACAACTTATCCATCTTTTATCTATACAATGAAAAAAATTAGTTCTGTTATTTGAACAATAAATTACTTGAGTTATTAAAATAAGTGCAATTTACTATAAGTTTAAATGCTATAGTGTGTGATAACATTGTGTGAGGGAATTCGACGTTTGATGTACCACTGTTCACTCCAGTGCAATTTATGACAATACCACTGCATCAATCAGAATTATTTTTTTTGCAGTGTTTTAAGAAATGATTTTGCTTTGTTGTCGCGTATTATTTGTGAAACATTCAATGTTTTAAAAAGGCGAATTTTCTTTATAAAGTCAATGATTATGTTGACTTTTGAAGGCCAAACTTTCTACAGCCTTAAATACGCTAATGAAAGATCCAAAAACTATACCAATACATAACGACATGATTATGAAATTATAACAAATCTATTGGTTAACAAATTTTTACTCGTTATTGCAAAATAATGAACTTAATATATCTGACATGTTCTCCCTACCCAGTTTACCCCTATACATTTTTATGATGTGGACTGGTCATTGTTATTGAATCGTAGGCAATTTGATTGGATTAAGTTGTTATTAGTTTACCTTCAAACTTGTTTATGCTTTTCATACATGACTATTGGTTAATTAGAACGTGCATGAATGTGACCGGTAACTAAAATGACCTTCAAACTGGACACTGGACGAGTCAATATTATGTTTTATCAATGAAAGTTAAGGTATGAAAGGTAAGAATTGCCACTTATTCGATTTTCACAAAATTTTCGGAATATACAGTTGGAAAGGTTATTTTTCAAAAGCCTATTGTGAAGAGTAAAGAGAAAGTTTACAAATAATACGTTTTGTTCCATTAAACAAGTCATTTTCGTAAGAGAAATACCGAAATATATTTTACGCACGACTACGGCAGGTAAAATTATTATTTATCATAATAAAAAAAAGCATTTTTCAGTCTCATGGGAATATGTTGATTACAATTAATCCCAAACTTAAGAAGTAAGTAACTAAAGTCAAAATATGTCCGATCTGCCTATTTCTGCACATCAAAAGTCAATACGATCGTTTTAAAGTCAATTTCGTCTACCTCACAAAATCTTGTTAGGCACTATATTATAAAATACTTTTCGCACCTGCAATGATATGACATGGGCATGCCAGTCTTCGCTTTTCCAAATAAAACCTTCTAGGCGATCTTCTTGTGAAATCCCATCAACCCTTGCCGTCTGTGCTCCTTCCTCTCTTTCAACAGAGAGTTCATCACCTCCCATCAAAATTGGCATCATCTTATCGTAGCATTAGGCGTATACTGTTGTAGATGTTCTATAATTTCTATCATTTCTTCAGTTTAATTTTCGTCTTTCTCCAAAATGCCAAGTGGTATCTGAAAAATGTTATTATCATTCATTATCAACTATGCACTCAAAAATACACATAATAAAAACATGAGTTTACCTTTTTTTAATGTTTTTCCTGTTTAAAGACATGTATTTAAATTAAACTTGACTTGATTGTAACCATTAAGCTTATTTATCTTTAAATTATCTCATAGTTATAACATATATAACTTCAGCAGCAACAACTTCCTTTCTGTTAAATATAAAAAATACTTAATAGTAGCTCAGCCTCCTAATGCTGATAAACTGAACATCTGTTCGAATTAAGACTGGTTTAAAGTACTTTACACATTTATCAGAAAAATAAAACAAATACATGGACTTACCAAGCAACTTTTTCCCCGAATTCTTTTGAAAACTGATCCGGTATATGATAAACAACGAGTTCCTTGCAATTTTCAACTCTTTTATGTTTCCAACAAGAACCCTTTGTATTAAAATGTTGTGTTCCTAGTTTAGTTGAGTGTAGTCCTCTTTACCTGGTAGGAAAGCTTCATTTGGTATAGTTAAGATGTCAGCCTGAGGTACACAGTCCTCCAGGTCATGTGCAGAATTTCTGTTTTGAACAGCTAAAGCATGAACAAGATTATGCATTTTGTTAGACGTGTCTTCTGTTTTGTGTCTAGCTTTTGTCATGATGTTTAAGTTGTTCATAACAATTTTGAAAGAAGATATGTCCTCTGTTTCTGTCGCCATAAAGGTGGTGTAAGGAGACCCTGTAAAGACTTCTGCTGATGTACGATCAGGTGTATCTATATCTGTTGAAATCAAATTGTACGAAAAAAAAAATTAAATTATCAAAGAATATTGATATAAGAGTGCTGTTTGTATCAAAACTAATAACTTGACTGTCATTACTTCTTTTTGTCTTGCTTATTTTCTTTTTTACTTAACGGTTTCTACAAGTCCATGTGTTTTAACATCAGGTTATATAACATGTAATTTCTGTGTCATTTGGTCTCTTGTGAAGAGTTACGTCTCATTTGCAATCATACCACATCTTCTTTTTTTATATGTAAATAAATTTCTATCAAATAAATTGTGCATTTCAACTAAAGGCCAAGAATTTGAAGACATTTTAATTACCTAAATGTGCAGTCTCTTTCAATTTTTTGGTGTAATGACTGGCTACTCTATTAGTCCAATTCCCAACCGGCTGGTCAAAGTTTTGGCATATCTGGTCTACATGTCTGGTGATAGATTTGTATGAGCTGCACAAACCTGCACAGTTAAATGTAGTGTAAATCTGAAAAACAAAACATATCAAATATTTAAATTGAAACAATTCAACGATCAGTATAAATACTGATTGACAGAAACTCGTTTTTCGTTACATACCGGTATATCATCTATATACAAGTTTCTTGTTTAAACTATTTTAACATTTCTCATATATTCAGGCCTTTTATAGTTGACTTTGAAGTATGAATTTGTTTATTGTTAAAGCTCATACAGTAACCTGTACCATGTATATAGTTTTTAACTCCTATGTCCTTTGGTCTTGTGGAGAACTGTCTCTTGAAAATCATACCACATCTTTTTAATCTATATACATGTACATCTTGAAATTATTTCTTTGTGTGACAAAGCTCCTCCAGATCTGTAACACAAAACATTTCTTGTTCCACACTTCCTAGATTGTACATGCATATGTTATCATGAAAAGATGTATTTACCGTGGTGCGAATGTGACCCCTGAACATCAGAATACTATCAATGGCTTGTTTTGCACCCATATGTGTGTTTCTGTTTAAAAGCAATATGGCTATGCTGAATACAAATCTTGGTATCTGTTTATTCTTATTTCCCGCAATCAACAACATCAACTCTGTTACCAATTGACATGTTTCTTTGAGTTCAATGTAAGCTCTCTCTCATTTAAATTTCTTTAGATTCTTTGTTCTTAACACACTCTGCTTTGCTTGACATATTTGTTGCAGGTCATGGTTCATCTTGTTTTTGGTTATTTGAAAAATATCCTTCTTTAAATCCTCAATCTTGAGTAAATGGTTAATTACTGTTTTGTACTGCTTGAGCACAATTGCTCTGCAAGCCAGTTTTGTTGATTCGTTCAATGTAGTTTGTCTTCAACCTCCTTTAAATCCCAGATGTACCTGTGAAGACAGTATAAACATGTAAAAAAAGAAGGGAGTAATTTGCATGTACATGTACAGGGGCAAATCCAGAAGCTTGATGAATTTGAGACACCATGAAGCCAAACTTATATGTTTCGCAAGTGATAAATACATGTATATGCGAGTTAGTGGTAATGGATAAGAAAATGGAAAAGAAATACAACATTCAAACATTCAGTTAAAATAAATATTGTTTGATATAAAAAAAAAAACAATATTGAAGGAAGTAACATAAAAGACAGTTTCATAAATTGATAACAGTCTTGACCTTTAACATCTATATCTATATCTGTTTATTCTACAAAAACAGATAAAGAGGGTTATTATTTTCCTGGTTAGAAGATTTCACCTGTTATAATGTTTTGATTTTTAGAAATTAAAAGCCAATAAATTTAAAATATTAATACTATTCCAATCAATATGTACATGTAGTTTACATTAAAGGTTCAAAGAGACATATTGCACATAGGAATTAAAAACCAATAAAAATATTCATACTATTCCAATCAACATGTACATGTAGTCTACATTAAAGGATCTAAGAGACATATAACACATACAATGTAAGTGTCAATATTTAAAAATCCACAGATAAGATGTCAAATTCACACATAAAGAAGATGGGATCAATTAACAGTTGATTTCAGAAGTCAAATCCTGCTGTGATTAATTTCATGTCCAGATAACAAATGGATGACGCAGACTCAGTAGCAATAAAGTTATGTGAGAAAATTGTCTCACTATACAAATCCTTAAGTATACATGTACATGTATGTCCATATTGCATGTGCACAAAAGTGTGGCACTGAATTAAACTTAAAAAGTACACATTTTACTGTTTGATAACACATTAACTTTAATACCATGTAGAATGTGATTCTATCTTATTATAAAACGACTAACCTTCACTTTTGGATCTGGTTTGACAGGAGATGTTCTAGTAGATTTAGGGTCCGTCGTGGGGTTTTGTTGAAATTTAATCTCTTTCTTCTTGCTTTTAGAGTTTCACATAATGCTGCCAATGGTTTCTTTCCATGGGTTGTGTATCCCGACTTCACTGGAGTCAAACATTCCCTCGATCTTTTCTTGGTTGGAGATTGATTTTCCTGTGCAAGTGAACATGATTTGATCCATGGCGTTACTACAGTTGTGTTTTCTGGATTTAGCGATGCAAATTTTGTATATGCTACACTTTTCAAAGAGTCTGGTATAAAGTAGAAAGTTTCTTCTGACTCCTATATATACCCTGTATAATATTATAACACTTACTGTTCAAAACCACTGAAATCATGCAGTTAACATCATCGTAAACAGGTAAACTGACTTCAAAGTTTCTAATTTATTGATTTTACCGTGATCTTATGAATATTCCTTTTGCATTCCTTCGTTAAAATCTTCAGATCAAACACGTGTGTACAATGAAAACACGTTTCTTGCTCCATTGCACATGTTTACAAACAATTTTAAACTCCTCCTCTATTTCGCGCCATACGTCAATATATATTGATCCCATGATGCAACTCGTTTTTTAAATTTCCGATTGACGCGTTTTAACTGTAAGTGCATTCAGGCGTCAATGGAACGATCATAGCTATAGTGATCGTAATATAACGACTGGATTATTCGGGTTATGTTTTACATTGTTATTTTGAGGCCTATAATAGCTGACTATGCGGTATGGGCTTTGTTTATTTATACCGTTAATTTTATTAATTGTTAATTTATGTGTCTTGTTTGTCTCTTGTGGAGAGTTGTTTCATTGGTAATCATACCACATCTTCTTTTTCATAGATGATTAAACTCTTTATTAATCCAATAAACTTGTCTTTAGTATCCCAAACATATATAGTTATGTTTATGGTATATATTGTACAGCTAATGTCGGATACTCATAGCTAAACTGGCATTCTCATGATCATATCGGAAGATAAATCTGATCTAACAAGTCAAACTTAGACAACACACAGTATATTGATATCAACATTTAATCACGTTAAATATGTATATCATAAATTTCTGTTGACGGTATAAAAGACATCTATTTATAGTTGCTTTATGGTCTCAATTTTAGCTATATATTGACATTAAAGGAGTGATACACACAGGACACAGAGTACGTCACAGGATTCATACGAAAAGGGACTTAAAACAAATATTCCGTTCATTTTAACAGTTTTAGGAAATTAACCCTGCATTTCATAGCGAAAAAATTCTTGGGTGCATAAATAACCATCCTTTTTATAAATTTGCTGTTTCTACAAATTAATGTGTAACTTCAGGTAACATGGTTATTTAAGCCTTTATCAGAAAAAAGGAGGGATAATTTGATTGGTTTATTTCTAGTGTGGTTATTATCTATTAATCAATGAAATATTAACTTGACAGGATAAAGCTTTACTAATGCCAGTTTAGAAACATTTTGGCATACTTGTGAGATTTAAGACTTGGAATTAATCAGGTCAACAATAAACATATAACGATTTCATAACATTCTTTATTCGCCTTATTCAAGTGTCAAATTCAATTTTTGTTATTTTTGTTATTTTTCTTTTCTTTGTTATCTTTCTTGTCTTTGGCATTTTTCTTTCCTTTGTTATTATTTTTATTGTTCTTGCCTTTCTTATTTTTGTTATTCTTCTTATTTTTATTTTTCATTTTTTCTTTAATCCAGTCTGTATAAGCAGAAACTCTGATATAAACACTTGGAGTCCTTCCATCGCAAGGGGTAGGACCAAACGATAATACTCCTACAAGCTTTTTACTGCAAACCAAAGGCCCACCACTATCTCTCTGAATAAAAAAAATATCTTAAAATAAATACAATGTAAATGTACAAAACCGAATTCTTGAGTAAATAAAAACCGTTAATCGAAACTCATTTTTTTTAATGGGCGGATGAATTCCATTCGTCGCTATCATAATCCCACAATACTTTTCACCTTCCGAATGAGACTTATTGACGTGTTTCTACTTTTACGAATAACATGAAAGTGACATATGTGTAACAAGATCTTACCTTTCTTGACACCTGAGATCAATCCCGCTGTAAGGAGTTCGTGTTTATAAGTCGTGAGTTTACTATGTTGTGTTTTATAGTGTAATGTTTGTCTTTTGATGTTTATGTCCTTTTTGCCGTAGCATTGTCTGACTTATGAGTTTGAATGTCTCTTTGATATATTTAGTCTCTCGTTTATATATCAACAGATTTAAAATTTGAACCGAGGAACGTGGTGTCGATATTCTACGATGTATATGAAGTGTAATCATATATATACTGCAGCTGTGCTATTTGAGCAGTCAAATTACATTGACCGTATATTCATTTGTGATATACAGTCACTGACTGTATATCACCTTCTTTATGACGTTGACAATGTGTTTCCGTAGGGTTTTATTTATGACGTCAATAAAACATACAGGTTCGCGGCAATTTTACGTTGTCCGCTCAAAATTAAAGAATGACGGTTTTTACCCTAAATACTTCATTTTGAACAGTTATAAGAGTTGCAGTATATAAATAATAAACATACATTGTCTGGAAATATCAATCTTTCATTTGTACTCGGCTCGAAACAGGTAGAAATGCTCGGCACAGCCTCGCTTTCTACCTGTTTCTAAGCCTTGTACAAATAACATTGATATTTCGAGACAATGTATGGTTATTCTGTATGTATCTATAAATAAAACGTCCAGATATAAGTCAACAATCTTTCGCGCGAGGGAACGGGTTAATTACGAGTAATGATACGTGTACACAATAATTTAGATATAGTCAGACAGCTCGAAAGATTTTTGAAAGCAAATACAGCTTATTAGTTTGATCATCAAATATCCTTTATCTTGAAATTACCTAACCAATGTGAAATTTACCGAAACGAGTTAACAACTTTGAATCTATTATGTAGGTTAATGAAATATAGTTACATTACAAGAATCCTTTTTCTCATCCTGAAGGCAAATGATGTTCTTCAAAAACGTGTTTGGAAAAGACCAGGAAGTATGACAGTAGTCACTTGTGACAACAGGCATCGAAACTACTTGCAGACGGTCAGGATAATTCGACTCTGTAATCAAAATGATTAATAGTCCAAATTAATCATGTTGTTAATATCCTTAAAATAATAAGTTTGAAATTTACTTTGTTGTTGTAAAATTTATATTATGTGTAACATTAGTGTCACCATTCTTTCAGGTGACGTATCAGTAAAACTGTAATAAAGATGTTTTTAAACCCACGTCACTTTATTGCTTTGTTTTCATTGACCAAGGTCATACGATGATATCATCTTGTGACATTTTCCGGAAAACATACGTTTCCTTCGAATTTGGTGTAACTGAAAAATTGTTACACTAACCTTACTGGATATCATCTACATCTGTCTTCAAACATTCAGTATTACCAGAATCTATTTATAGACAATCTAAATGTGTTTCTCACTTCTGCATTCGTTAATGTCAAGTTTACAATTCCGAAAGCATGACAACTTCTCATAGAAAATAGATGAATATGACAGTTGGGAATGCTTTCTTGCTAGTCCAATATTGTGTGACATTAGTATTAAGACTTTTTTCTTTTTTTTTTTAAATTAGAAGAAATATACCAGATAAATGTGAATTTCATTAGATATGATACTACTATATCTGCTGAACATCAAGTATCAAAATCATTTAATGAAAACAAAAAATACAAACTGGAACTAGCGTTAACTCTATCTGCTATTATAAGACTTGTTAAAAGTTCAAAAGGATCTAAAGATATGTATGTTATTTTAAATAAAAATATCAGTGTTCCCAATTAATAAGTTAAGATGGACTGAAATTTTGCTTTGGTCAAAATCATGGAAGAAAAAATATTAACTGCCATTTGTTTTCTCAAAAAATACTAAATTACAATGGCTGCAGTATATATCCAATCATCGAATCTTAGCTACAAACAAGTTTTTTTTCCATAAAATTAATATTGATAATAATCCAAATTGTACATTTTGTAATAGAGAAATTGAAACATTAGAACATCTTTTATAGGATTTGAGCAAAATCCAAAGTAATAAAAAGGATTTCAAAATAGTATACAGTAATGTGTGTAGTTTACTTCCGAAGTTAGACCTCATAAACAATAAATGACATAAGTATGGATGTATTTATCAAAGTTGATCAAACACGTGTTTCTATTATGCAAATAACGGTCATCTATTGATGTTTATATCAAAACACAGGTTTGTATTTTAAATATATGATAATTCGGATTGGTCAATATTTGTCGCATTGTGTAAATGTATTGAATATGATATTTGGGATGGAAATAGCTCTGTATTTTTAAAGCACAAATAGTTTCCTTGTTAAAGTAAGTTAAGATAGAATGAAATTCAAAACAGTGTGGCTGTGGTCATTGATTGACACATTAAATTCATCCATTGACTGGGACAATTTAGGTGAACGTTTGTATGTAACGACCACTGATCACTATGTACTTTTTAAAGACACTTAAACTATGGGGCCACCAAAGGTTCTCAACACCTCAATAAAGTAATTCGAAAAAATTAATCAGAAATAACACGATGTTTTGATTTATACCAATTATATAAATCAAAACATAAAGGTTATTCCTGATTATTTTTTCGAATTACTTTATAATTAAAGGCGTTAAGAAACCTTTGGTGACCCCACAGTTTAAATGTCTATCGTAGGTACGTCGTGAACAGTGGTCGTTACCGACAAACGTTCACGTAAATTGTCCCAGTCAATGGATGAATTTAATGTGTCAATCAATGGCCACAGCCACACTGTTTTGAATTTCATACTATATTGTCATTCGAAGCTCGTATACTATTCAGTGAAGTGCAATTGAGGTAAATCCCCCCTCCATTTGAATGCCTGTATTTTTGAAATAGTTTTACGTTTAGATAGATAACTATTTAGTTTTACGTTTAGTTAGATAACTATTTATATACTACCAGTATGACATTGCTTGGTTCATCATTAAGACCTCTATGGATATGTATAAAATATTTCTCATTTTTATTTTTTTTTTATTTTGTAGGTTGTCGTGGACTTCGCAGTTGTTTTGCCGGTATAATGATAACATCAAAATTCAAATTTGATTTCGTTTTAATAAAATTAGGTAAGTTGCACATGCGAGTGAGCTATTCCTTTTAATAAAAGTTACTCAATCGTTTAAATTTAGATTTTGATGTTTGGGAGTCTACTTTACAACCAAAACTGGCACTTGTATTGAATTATGTGTGAATTATCGAAATTATATTAAATAATTATAATAATTATATTAAATCAGTATTTGTTCTTACACCGACATGCAGTCATCATTCTCCCGTTTCAATCGAAATTTTAAAATTTTAAAACAAGACTCATTTCAATGACAAATTCGTGATTGTAAGCGTGCAGATTATGACGGTCTTAAAAACCAGTTTATCGGTACTGACTGGGATGACGTTATTTCAGTCGAAATTTCATTTAATATTTTAAAACAAAACTCGTTTAAAAGGCAAATTCGGGATTTTACGCATGCAGATTATGATGTTCTTAACCACCAGTTGATCGGTACTGACTGAGATGGTGTTGTTTTTATTTCAAATAATATATATTATATAGATGTGACATTTGTCAAACCATTTTAAAGTATTGTCATTAGATATATACCTATTACGGAAAGGCCAAATGATAAAACATTTAGAAACAGCTTGATAAGAAACAAGACATCGAAATACAATTCAAAACAAAGAGAAAACTTTCCAGATCGCTGGGAAAAATAACCGAAATTCGTAATTTTTACATTCAAGATATATAAGAGATATTTGACAAAATTGGCCGGATATAACAATAGTTTTGACCTGGAAACATAGCACGAAGGTGTCGACAAACTAAATAAAGTTAAACATCTAAGATATCAGTTTAGTTAAAAAGGCAAAAGGTTATCATAATTGCCAACTGATATCACAACTTATTGACACAAATATTCCTCCTGGTAAATGGTGGTGCATTGCCAAGTCTGTATGAAATTTTACAAAACAAACCCAGAGATTCACCTATTATTTTTGTAGCATGATGGCTAAATGTTTATTTATCCATTAGATAAGTCAGAGATCACGAACGTTGATTTTGCTTATATAAGTTATACTTATACGGAACCAGAAATTAATGACAATAACGAGCCTCCTCCATGTCATTTAAACAAATTCTT
Source organism: Mytilus galloprovincialis (assembly GCF_965363235.1). Lineage (NCBI taxonomy): Eukaryota > Metazoa > Mollusca > Bivalvia > Mytilida > Mytilidae > Mytilus > Mytilus galloprovincialis. The sequence continues at coordinate 27,468,955 of NC_134844.1, forward strand.
TATCACGGAGAAAGAAATATAAGACCAGTTAAAAATCTTGAACGTTAAAAACCAGCATGAATGGCGGTGTCAATCCTATCTTTTAAAGATGTCGCTAGCTTTATTAACGGCATACACGCAAATATAATTGGAATACGAGACGAAAGGATGTTAAAATCAGACCTGGGTCAATTACATGCCAAAGTACTATAGTTTATTGCATATCAGTTTTGGTAATTGAATAACAAAAAAGGCAACACACGTTATCATAATTGCATTGTCATTGTAAAAAAATACAGTTAAATTACTTGCGTGCTAAAAACTTTACTCCAAACAGGACCAAAAAGGTTAACCAACTAGTATGGGGCTTTCTTTTAGATGTACTGTTTGATGATGAACCATTTGTACAATTGTTTTAATTATCATATAAAGATATCTGTTATTTGAGTTTACCTCGTATCTTATTTATTGTATTTTTTGCACTTCTGTCGTTTAGGTATTTAATCACGAGTCATTTGTTTTTTTTATTTTCTTAAGTTTTTCTCATTAAGTCCTTTTACTTACACTTCTCTTTATCATAGTTCAAACCTTGAAAATACCAAACACTGAATCTTCTAATCCTGTTGTTAAACGTTCTCGAGAAAAAAAAAGACAAATTAGAAAGTCAAGGTATCTGATTAATATTTAGTTGTGCTGCTATTCTTATACTAGTACAGTCTGTCTTTTCGTTTTTTTTTTCGTTTTTTGTTTGTTCATTGCGTTGTCCTTTTGTGTTAGACTTATGAATTTTTCTATCCCTTTGGTATCTTAAGCCTCTAATTTCTATAATTAATTCATGATAAATCTTACCACTAGCATCGGTAGCTCCCCATCCAGATATTGTGCACAATTCACCAGTATAATTTTTCCCTGTATCCTTGTCCAGGTCGATTTTATTAATGGTAGACTCAAATTTAAGCGGCGTATTTAGCTGTAGTAGCACCAGGTCAGCGTTTCCATCTTCACCAATTTTATCATATTTTTCGTGCTGAAACATATTGAACACAATTTAGTTTATTGTATTATCAGTATATGTAAACGATATGATTGACGTTTGTACAAATATAAAACTAAAGAAAAACAAATCGTGATTGTTTTCTTCCGAGAAGAACTTAAGCTTTATAACTGAGTATGAAGTTGTACTATGAATGTTTCTTGCTGGTAAAATGTAATGACTTTTGAAAGCGGAATACTATCATGAAAAGAATATTATGATATCCTTTGACGTTACGTCATTTTAGGTGTATTCAATAATATACGGAATAGCAACTAATAGATTAATAAAACTTGATCGATCAAAGAATCTTTCGGAGTTGGAATCACTTAAATGTTTAGTTCTAAATATCCACGTAAAATGTTTGGAGGTTAAAGTCGTGATATTGACTTAAACTTGACAAACAGTTATTTGACTAAATAATTCAACTTAAACTTGACGTACAGTTATTTGACTAAATAATCCCAAAGACGATAAAACTAAGGGCGATTGAAATTACTTTCCATAGATAGAGTAATTTTCCTTTCGTTGTGTTATTATACATGTATTCTTGGAATAACTTGTGCAGTGGGTACTGAGTAAAAAATCTCTCTATCAAACAATGTGCTGAGCATAATCGTTTCTACAACAATTTCAATTAGAATACTACATTCACTAGCTATTTCTGCAAAATACTGTTAAATATATTTGCCGAAAAAGTATGTGAGATTCTAAATGGATATGAGATTCTAAAAAGATAATACATATATACAATGACCCATTTGTCATTTAAATAATCAGTATTAGATGTTCACGCAGTTATCTCTAAGTGGAAAAAGATAAAGCAAAGGAAAGGAATAAAATATATAGTGTCACGAAAAACCTTAACTACTCTACTTTTGTTACACTTCAATTATGTTGCAAATCAACGATAAAATTTGTTTTGCCACAGACATTTTTTTTTAACTGACTTTCGATTTGTTTCAGCATTTCTCCTAAATCATGAAAAGTACCCTGTAAAGTATCGAATTCAAATAGCATAAAAACTTAATAAACCACTTATGCCAAGCTGCCAAAATATTTAAGTTATTTACGCTTTTTAAGGTACCGGTACTTTCTGTATCAAACCAAAAAATGTTAAAGTTTTAATAAAGTACATGTATGTATAATTAAAAAAAAAGGTTATTTAAGGCATGACTGTAATCTTTTTCTGTCTATGAAGAAATAACATAAAAAATGTGGTGCACACTTTAATAATGCGCGTATGTTATTTCGAATAGGCAGAAAACAATATTACAGTCATTTCTTATAATTTAATTCTTAATTCCATTTTAAACCGGAGTAAATCATGAAAAACGTTGATGACGTCACGGTCACATGCCAAAATTATGTCTATAGGCTGATAAACGACGTCAAGTATTCAGAAGACACGTTACATCCAAAATTAGATTATTCTGTTTTGTGCTGGTGACGCAAACGTATATATTCAAATAACGGCAAACAGGAAGATATGATTAAAAAATAATGTTTATTAGAATTTTATAATTAGCGAATCGCGATCATGTTTTATTACATCAATCTTGAAAGAGAATCAACTGTTCATTGTAAATTTACATTTAAATTGGTCCGGTAACGACCAGTTTTCTGGTCCGTTTTTTTCTGTTGAAGACCGATTGATTTTTATACTGTAGAATACAAAATGTAATGTGGATCCTTGTTATCCAGAGAGCTTATGCTTGAGCGATGTTAAATAAATAAAATTTATATCTGTTCAGAAGCTTTGCAGCTAATTGAGCAGCGTGTTTAAGCGTGCAGGTAAACAAATCTTCGGAATTTATTGACAACAAGCGAGTTGTATGAACAGTTCTGAATTTACAGCTGATGATAACTCTGCAAATAAACTGACAATCATCAATCAAAATTGGAAGTGTTTTAACAGCTTTTAATGTCATAATGACAATTTAAAATGAATATTGGGTTAATATGTATGAAGTCATCTTGTTCAGTAATACATAAGAAATGTACGACATATCAAATTAATGTTGTCCAAGCTTACGAACGTATAAACAGTGAAACAGGAAAGCAGGATGAGTATAATATTACATATACACCTATGTCAATGAATAGTTCGGTATATAATTCACTTCTTATTGTCCACATACCACATAGTATTTTTTCAAGGGTATAATCTGTTTCATCTGACTCAAAAAGGAGCTTCCGGCTACTACTCTCATATTCTTTGGCCTAAAATAAAAATAAAATCACACTGTAGCGATATAATGAAAACAGATTTTAATATACTATATAGAAGAAGATGTAGCATAATTGCAAAAAAGATAACTCTCCACAAGAGACCAAATGACACAATCTTCATCATCAGCAAATTATATTTTCGAGATTTTTGTACAAAGCTCCATATTACTTAATTTAACCCGTATAGTACCCCCTGTTTAAAAAGGACTTTTAAAATATATGTTTTCCAGTATATCGTTGAAACAAATCATCTACATCCAGTTTAAGTTAGTGACGTATGAAAGCTTTTAGTTTTATTAAGTTTAAGCATGAAATTATAGCATAAAAAAATATCTAAATTGTCGAATTGACATAGGATCTTGTCCTCAATTTCGAGTTTAAGGACCTTTGATCTATGATGGAAAATAAACAAGTATATGACACATCAGCACTTATTTCATCGTTGAACAAACAAAACCAAGCGTTGCAACATCAAGGTATGCCACATGTCCTGAAGAAAAGTCATTTGGAGAGGTTTACATGCATGTCATGTAACAAGTTTCTTTGGTATATATGTTTCTTATTTTTTTCAGTTAAAGGGGCACTAGCTACGAGATATATAAAAAATCTAAAGTTTAATTTTTTTCTGTTCAATCAATAATGAAAGTGAAATAGTGAAATAACAATTCGCTTTTTGCAGCCAAAACGGTTCAATTTTGTCAAATTACGCTAAGAAACATTGATAATAAGTAATTCACTTGCAAGTGAATGAGTCGACCTCTTTAAATCCGTATTCATGTGAACTTCAATTTAACCCTTAGCTAGAGATTGACAACGCATGTATTGTACGTGTACTGGTTATTTAAAGAAAAGGAATGGCACCAATGAAAGTGAAACTACGGTAAATCATTTGATTACTAATTCGATGCACATAAAATCATTCTTATACGGTTAAAAACAATGAGAAACTTCTATTTTTAATCTATAAAATAAAATCAAACAGACCTAAAAAAATCCAATTGCACGTGTTTAATTAATCTATTCATATCTTTATTTATGTTTACATCGCTTATATAGTAATCTGAGGTCAAATCGAATGATTATTATTTTACATACACATATTTAATAACTTAAAAAGTTTTAAGATTTAACAATTTCAATCGGCTAATTTTTCATTCAGTAAATTATAATTTCTATCTTGTCTTAAATGTTATTTTAGAAACAATCCATTATCAATTTTCAATAGTTGTGCTAAAACAAAATATACACAAAATGTACATAAGGAAGAAACATTTTAACTGCAAGGTATGAGCAGGAATTATTTGTTTTTCATGTTTTTGTCTGAATCAGAATTTATTTTTGGAAGCTATCAATCAAATTACTTAGTTCAAAATTTAATCCTATAAGGTATTGGGCATATCTGAAATCAGAATTATTTTTTTTTCATCTGCTTGACTACGTTTTTCTTTATAATTTAGGGATGACAAAATATTTTTTAGGAAAAAAACATGCCCCCATTTTGAAGTTGAATGGTCTTTCCCTTACTTCGGTCTTTTCGTGCTTTTTTGATATTGGTGTATATTGGAAACTGGATCTGTTCTGCAAAGAACTATATCAAAAATAAAAAAAAAAACTAGGCAACGTATTCATGATTATGCACCGACTATTCTTTTTTTTTCTGAGCGATGGAGTGTGTCGTTTTATTCTTTCCCGTGCACAAACATAACTGTATAAATATTATTTTCTTAAGTATTTAAATGTCTATTGGCAGGCCTCTGTAAGACTAGACGAGCGTTAAATCATAGATCTCGATTGCTGATGACAAACAAATTAAGGGGAAATGGTTCAGTAATTTTAACAATATAAGTTTTCTGGTTGTTCACACGTTTATGGAATTACCTCTATTACTTAGTTCACTATTGCACCCGGTTATTTAAAATATTAAAAATTAAATACTCGAAATCTTAATTAAAGTAGTTTCCGATATAAACTATTTGCAGAACGAACAAAACAAGTCCATTTTGAGAAGCATGTTTCAAAGTTCTTGATGTATCCAATTACAAATGAACTGGATGTTGGTAGGAATAAATAATTATCAGCTACTTCTTGAAGAGTTATCATTTTTGTAATAATAATTTAGAAGATTATCAAACCAAAATTAACAAGTGGAAGGTAAAAAGTAGAAAAAACACGTTTGTGATTCAAGCCATAATTCTTTTAATTCATATCAAACGTACAATATCTTATTCATGGACATTTATACAGATTAGAAAGTATGGGATAACGAAAGGAAAGTCAAAATTCATAGGTCAGAACATGGTCAAAAATGCAATATGAATAGAAAGGAAAAAAGACATTAATTGACCAACAATCGATCAACAAAAATTTAAAAAAAACGTTACAAAGAATAGTGTAGACTTAGTAATATAAACTCAATTAGAAACTTCGAATTATCTCTAAAGCTCTACTAGCTTAATTATTGTGTGTTCCACATGAATGTGAAACCCTTTTGTATTAATTTAAGATTTATACATTAACTGTAAAAAGAATAACTTACTCATAAGCTTTATAAACGACACAATGTGCAGCTGTAAGAACCCAACTTCTGTCAAGAATTGCTCCTCCGCAAATATGAGTAAAAGTGCCGCCTTCATTATCTCTGGCCTGAACTGAAACCATCCATGGGTGATCTTCTATGTTGGCCTCTTCACCATTAATAATCTTTACACTTGTATCAGCCGCAAAAGTCTAAATTTTGATATAAAAGTTATTGAAAAATACTTTCCATTCAATTTTATTTCTAACGATATTTTTTTTTTATCAAATCCCAAGTAAAATCATTTCGACTAGAGAAATGAAAAACAAAAAAATATCAATAAATCAACAAGTTAAGACGGTTTCATTATTGCGATAATAAAAATTGTCAACTTTCTCTCTGATTACAATAAAACAAATTTCATCATTAAATTACCATTAAAGATAATTATCAATTTGAGACATGATATGAGCGTCACTGATGAGTCTTATGTAGACGAAACGTCGCGTCTGGCGTACTAAATTATAATCCTGGTACCTTTGATAACTTTGTATTCAAAGTAAAGACAATTCTATTGAAGCTCAAAAACGTATCTTCCCCTAAAACACGAAGTTTAGCATATTTTGAAAAATGATACTAGTTTAACAATTGTCATAATCAAATTCCCAAGAAAAAAGATTATAATGTCTGTAACGGATCACATCGAAGACATCAAATAAGGCGATAAGTCGAGTATGCGGTCTATATAAGTATCTTTATTCTTCAAAACTACATATAATTTTGGTTTCATATACTATATTATAAAAACCGATTCTCTACAAAAATAGCTAATAGATATAGGAAGATGTGGTGTGAGTGCCAATGAGACAACCCTCCATCCAAATAACAATTTAAAAAAGTAAACCATTATAGGTCAATGTACGGCCTTCAAACACGGAGTCTTAGCTCACACCGAACAACAAGCTATAAAGGGCCCCAACATTACTAGTGTAAAACCATTCAAACGGGAAAACCAACGGTATAATCTGAATTTTAAAAAAACGAGAAACGAGAAACACGTATAAATTACATAAACAAACGACAACTACTGTACATCAGATTCCTGACTTAGGACAGGTGCAAACATTTGCAGCGGGATTAAACGTTTTAATGGTACCAAACTTTCTCCCTTTTTCTGAAACAATAGCATAACATCACAACATAAAAAAACACAAGATAAAATATCAATCGACAGGCTTAACTCAATCAAAAAACGTAAATTAAAACACTATGAACGAATAAATTTGATCTGCGATATCTGAATGTAAATGCACAGTTAATAAAATATTAGGGACAAACATTCAAGACCAAAAAGCAAACAAACAAATTCAAACAAAGCCATGCCAAGAACATCATATTCTTTTACACTTTTATCTCCGTAACCAGAAGACAAATATGCTAGATGTTACTTTCTGTGACATAATGCATACAAGAAGATACGATATTTATTGTTTTATAATCGGACGTGCTACAGTTTGCTCATCAGGGATGTTATTAAATGTGTTTGGTTTCTAACTGCTAGCACTGATTCGATACCTCTGATGATCTCTGTGGATGTCATCATTTATCCATCAGTGATTTGGTACTGACTTTATTCACAACATGTTCGTTTCTTAAAACGTCCATTGATCAATTTATAAACTATTTAAACAACAGCCTTTGGTCAATTTGACATTTTTTCTCTAGTTCTCTCTTAGTCATATGTTTATTAAACTCGTGTACATCAAGTGAATGCAAAAGATTTTGTGAGACGTATATCTATTAATAACCATCTGATAAGTTAAACCTGTTTCAACTGAATTTTATAATTCGTTCTTATGTTGTAATTTTGCACCACTGTTCCATGTTAGGGGGAGGGTTGGGATCCCGCTAACATGTTTAACCCCGCCACATTCTGTATGTATGTGCCTTTTCCAAAAACAAGAGCCTATAACTCAATGGTTGTCGTTTGTTCATGTGTTACATATTTATTTTTCGTTCATTTGTCTTCTTCATAAATTAGGCCGTTAGTTTTCTCGTTTGAATTAATTGACATTTTTAATTACGGGGCTTTGTAAACGGTGACTATGTGGTATGGACTTTGCTCATTGCTGAAGGCCTTATGGTGACCTAGTGTTGTTAATTTCTGTGTCATTTGGTGTCTTGTGGAGAGTTTTCTCATGTGCAACCATACTACATCTTCTTTTTTTATATATATATCATCATACATGTAACATAGGAAGTACTACAGTTCCGTTAATATGTTTCGTTAGTTTGTTTCTTTTAAAACAAAATCTAATCTTCATTTTCTTTTTTTTTTTGAATTGCAAGATACCACAAAGTTTGCTGTGTTCCTTTAAAAACCGATGTATGTTAAAACACATTGATGTTCATTCATAAGCAACACTGTTTATAAAAGTTGAATTGGATCTTTAATAAATGATATATACGTACCGAAGCAATATAGATCACTACAAATACACAAGAAAGTTAAATTTTCAATATCATCATTATAATTATTACATTGTATTTTTTAGCATTATCTTTATATTGCATTCGTTTGAGAAAATACTTTTACAACAATTGTACTTGTATAATCATTTTCATTGCTATAATTATTTCTGTACTGAAATCAAAAGTTCTGAACAGTATTGAATGTCCCGTATTGTCCATGTCTGACAATAATATAGATACAACTGAATAATTGATCGTTCAAACGTTCACTTTGATGATCAGATAAAAGTGGCTTTTTAAGACTGAAATACATTTACTTTTTGTGACGATACATAATATTTGACGCTTACCCTATCGACCCACTTGGTATTGTTTTGTTTTAAGTTCATGCGATTCTCTGACTTATTATATTTGTTATCCTAATTTGTCCCTTCCAAATAGATTTACGATACTTGAAAATAGGAAAAATACTGTCACCGAAATGTATAGGTAAAACGTTATTAACTTACCGACAAATGCGCTGACGATTGATACTCGATACATCTTTGTGTTAACTAACAACTCTACTTCTGAAATCTAAAACATCCGATAACTATTACATGTATCCAATATCTAATTGACCCTAAATATGACATGGACATATAAAAAACAAATGCAAAACTAATGAGATAAGCGAAGAATCATGAAACATAACAACAAATCATATGAAAAACGAAAATAAACGAATCTTAAAGACAATTTTTCCAGGAGAGAATACTGTCACTTTGTTCAGCTACATCGGTTAAAACGATTGCTTTTCAATTGGTACATTGTCTTTGATTTAACGATGTTCTTTTATTGCAAATTCGTTGCCCCGAACCACAAAACAGTAATACAGAATCTACATTTTGTTTTTTTAGGATTTTAAATTCTGCGATATACAAAAAAAAATCATGTTTGCGTTGTCTTTTCTCAAACTATGCATTGTTCTAAAGATCAAATTCATGAAAGTGGAGATATTTCGGCAAGTTGTTAATCACTAACGTAACAAATATAATTCTCTTATATATATTCTAGTAAAAAAATATACCTGTGTGTCATGTTTGTATAGAAATAAAACAAAAGACAATATATATGACATAAACCATCAACAGTTTGTTCTCATTTTCTATGCAATCTTTATCCAAAGTATTCTTATGAATAACTGCAAAAATACTAATATTTTTTTTTCATTTTCGCGATCATTCTAGGCGTTTATTTATGCAAAATATCTATGAGATCAATATTGCATCATTTCAGACAAACTTATTCAAAGTAAAAAGATATAATTTATCAATTGACAAACCTGTATTGAAATTTCTTAGACGAAACAGAAATGTTCGTCGTTGTAATACCTCTTCTGTAAAGATTTGAAGATCTGAACAGCCAGGTATATATATATATATATTTATATATATCTACGTAGTATGCGTGGTATGTAGTTAAAGCTGTTACATCTTGTTTCGAACATAACATTTTCAGCACGTCGATAACAAAATACCAATTGACACTGGTTAAATGCTGACACTAAATAAATAAATCTTTATGTTAAAATTGTAATTATTTGGTTATTGATAAAAAAAGAAACATCCCAAAGGAATACGGAAAAACATAACGTTCAAACAAAATGACTAAACAATCAAACGACAACACAAGATTAAACAATACAAAACAAAACAAACACCATGGTTGGTCTATGGTACTCCGGGAGGGTGGGGTGTTTTTTTTAACTCGTGGCACCCGTCATGGCATGAGGTCGGTGATATCATATACTTAGAAAGGAGGAATATAATACGCCGATGGGGAATGGACCATTGTGCTTGATTACTTTTCCTTACATTTATTGTCAACTAAAAGAAAGATTTGATACTTATTTAAACCATATTATATTAGGTAATGCTCCAAATCAGAACAGTTATTGAAAATAATTTAAATTTTTATACAATCTTATAAGGGTTCACATAATTCTTCTCGTCTACATTTATGTACTATCATAAACTATTAAGATTTCAGTTACATTGTATATACTGATAACAGGAAGTGTGATCTGTTTGAACTTATATGTTGGTTTGATTTCCAAGATGAAATAGTCGATCCTAAAAGTAAAAAAGATTGATCCAAATATGGCAGCGGGACAACATTTGATAACTCACAGAAAATTGTAAATCTGAATTTAGAAAGTTCCTAAACAAATCATATTCGATTAATATTTAATAACGCACGTACCTTTCTAGCTGTAAGATAGCACATTTATTTGTTACTTAAATACTGACTATTTGTCATTACCTTTAAATTATAGCCTTATATTTTATTTCCATGCTGTGACGATAATCATTAAATGCATTGCTTTTAAACATGTATCAGTAAAATCATAAACACACGACTGAACTTAATCTATAAATATAATCAGTCTAGTATTTTGCCAAATAAGGTCAACACCAGATCAGCTAATAGAAACGTATAATTGTGTTCATTTCAAAAGACCTTTTTTTATTTGCAACTGAAGTTTTGGAATTTTTAGATTTTTTTCTCTTTCATTTTTGGTTTGACTGTCATTAAAAATTAAATAGATGTCAGAATAACCTGTAATCATACATTTGATGAAATAATCCGAATGTTATTAGAACATCAATGACACATATTACACTTAATAATTCTAAACATTAGCAAATATTGATCTAAAGACCATTTGAAATCAGGTCTATACAATTTGAAAGCTGTGTTATCATCTCGGTTTCGGTTCCAGATAGCACATCACTTGTAACATTATTGCCTGTTAATTGCTATGAAAACATCAACAAAAAGTTTGGTCAGATTAGTTGGGCGAACTATAGTTCCACCAATATTGATAATACGACAAATCTTTCACGCTTTTGTATGTTGATTAACTTAATTTGATCTGATCTTGTATATATATAAAGGGTTTGGAAACTTCTAACTTTGCAAATCACAACTCACAAAACCTCAAATGAGGACTCGTTGCAAAGGTCAATTTATGTTCACTGCTCTTTCGTGATAAAAGCACATTCAGAATCCACTCTTCGGGGGGGAGGGGGGGGGATTACTTGGTGTACATGATTTATATTAACAATATTAGTTATCTTGGTGTAATCAGGGGTGTACAGAATTTTACACCGTTGTTGAAAATTCATACACCCCTGATTACACCAAGATAACGAATTTATTTCTTATGAACAATTCCTTTACTCATTTTGAAACCAGGACGTAAAATTGTAAAAATGGTAATGAAAAATTTCCAGTGTAATATTATTTCAATGTCCATGTTGCTTCACATTGTCAAATACTTTTTTACTTTATTTTGGAAAAATTCAGAAAATTTTTGTGTTCTTTTGAGTACAAAAAAAAAAAGAAAAAAATATTTTTTAAAAATTTAATTTTTTTTTTTTAGCATTTTCTTCTTATTATTTTTTTCTAAATTTTTTTTTCTTTATTTTGTGAAAATATTATTTTTTATTTTTTTTTTGGCAAAGTTTCATTTTTTTTTTAACTTTGGCAAAATTTTATTTATCCCCGGGTGAACAAGGGTGGGGTGTTATTTACACCGGGGTAGTCAACCAATCAGATTGCAGTATTTTTGCTGCCTAAGAAATAATATTAGTTATCTTGGTGTAATCAGGGGTGTACAGAATTTTACACCGTTGTTGAAAATTCATACACCCTGAGGCGCAGCCGAATGGGTATATAAATTTTCAACAACGGTGTAAAATTCCGTACACCCCTGATTACACAAAGATAACGAATTTATTTCTTATGAACAATTCCCATACGACAATCCTCGGTATAATCTGCTACTCTCCTTGGAATCGACCGAGTTGAGACGAATGAAACAATTCCTTTACTCATTTTTAAACCGGGATATAAAACTGAAAAATGCCTATGGAAATTTCAGTGTAACAATTTTAGTGTAAATTGTTTTCTTTTTTTGGAGGGGGGGGGGGGAGGGGATTTCCAGAATTTTCTTTTTTTTTCAAATTTTTCAAATTTTTATCCTCAAATTTATTAAGTTTTGATTTTTTTATATTTTTGATTTTTTTGATTTTTTTTTTTACATTTGATTTTTTTTTTCTTTTGGCAAATTTTTATTTTTTAAATTTTTTTGGCAAATTTTTATTTATCCCGGGGTAAACAAGGGTGGGATGTTATTTACATCGGGGTAATTAACCAATCAGTTTGCAGTATTTTTGGTGCATAAGAAATAATGAAACTTACTAACAGCGTTTTTTGTACATTTATCTTACAAAACTACATGTACTGTTAAAATACTCTATTATTTTTACACGTTTTCGTTATTGGAAACGTTCGTTAACATAGTGATAACATGTTTGTACTTTCATCATTTAATTTATGTTTGTATATATTTTTATGTATTAAACATTCCTGTTTTTCCTGGTGATTATTCACTACATACAAGATGTCACACTGAATATGATTATGCAAATATTATGTAAAATAATGATGTAAAATTATTGGCAAAATGCATTTAACTGATTTGTCTGTGTTTTTGTGAAAAGATTATTTTTTTTTCACCACAAGAGCACTGTCTTTGTTTGTGTCCAACAGGTAAAGCTACAATGTGTCTTTTTTCCCCACAAGAGGCAAAGCTCTAAATATTTGGCCGAAATATTGTCACATTAGTTTCTTCTGATGAGATTTATGATACAACAACACTTAGAACCCCGAAATGAAAGACGAATATTTCCAAATGTTCACTCGTAAAACAAATTGACTTATTTATGTATACTTTCAAAGGTGGCCTGAATACAAATTCAAATCATCAACCATACAACCTGCCAAAGTTCTTTTCTTCGTTTTTCATCTTTATAACATGTCCATGTAGCTGTTTTCAATACGGGCTTAACATTGTGTTTAGACTATGAAAGAGAATTATATGTCATATAGATACATAAATTAACTCATGAAAAATAATGATGTAATCTTACTTTTGAAAGTAAAATAATTTCATCTTTAAGTTCAAATGTTTAAAATGATTGAGACTTACTAATGTATTGATATAATTTTAGGTTTAAAAATCGTCAGATCGATATTTGTTTACTGGATTTTATGTTTTTCTTTTTCTTTTTTATCTTTTCTTTCAAACTGATATCCATACGGAAGTCAAAAGAAAGTTGAAATACAAATACTATATATGACGGGAATGCGTATACTGCTACATTTGTCACAATTGTTTAATGTTTTCTTCATTTGATTAGTTTTTTAAATTAAATAATTAGATGAAATCCGTTGAGACCTTAAATGAATTGTGCATTTATGGTGGAAGGGACGTTCGTACTTTGTTTTTATTCAATTAAGAATATCAAAAGACAGCTAGAAAAAAAATCTTTTTATCAGGTCCTGGCCTTATAGTTATTGAAACTGCACACGAAATTTTGCTTAAGTAGGTACCTAACACTACAGGAAAATAACTCTGTAGAGTCAGCTAAACGTTTTAATTACGTTGTGTTGTAAAAGGAACATGAGGCTTCTCAATGATCAAATTTGGTGTTTGTCAAACTACTATATAACCAGTGTAATTTTTCTGATAAACGGTTGGTTCAAAGTTTTATATTTTTGTTAAAGGGTTAAAGTAAATACTTTGACAAAATTTTATGAAAATTAAACGAACCAAATTAATTTTAGTGAAAGAGGGACGAAAGATACCAAAGGGACAGTCAAACTCATAAATCTAAAAAAAAAGTGTTGGGTACCACCTTAAGGTGCTTCAATTTATTATTATTTAAAGAATATTTTGATTTGACCTCGAAGATCTGCGTTTGTTTGAACGATAAGGGTAATATTGCAGTTGATTTAATTGTGTATCCGATTATTTATTTTATACATGTCAATTGAACAGGAATTTATTCAAATAACTGTTTAAACATTGAATTATTCGGATGTGTATTGGAAATAAATCTCTAACTAGCTTTAAGTAAATGCAAGTACTCTCAGATTGATATGTTTTGTCTTTTATATTTAAAATTATATAAGTCAACTTTTTTCCAACTGATGTAAACAATTTATTATGTGTTGTGTCATTACACCTGTTTCTAAATTAGGAGTAGTTCAGCAATCCTAAATGTGCCAGTCCAAGACCTATATCCTGAGATACAGAGATTGTCGGTATCCACAATGCTTTTTTGGTTATTGTTATACTTTTATGCAGCATGCTGTTTACCTGGTTAGTGAACTGTTTACATTTTCCCCGCGTTGTTTAATGCCGTACGACGAATTGTAGAAGACGGACGAAAGATACCAGAGGGACAGTCATACTCATAAATCATAAATCATAAATAAACTGACAACGCCATGGCTAAAAATGAAAAAGACAAACAGACAAACAATTGTACACATGACATAACATAGAAAACTAAAGATTAAGCAACACGAACCCAAACAAAAAATGGGGATGTTTTCAGATGCTCCAGATGGGTAAGCAGATCCTGCTCCACATGTGGCACCCGTCGTGTTGCTTATTTGATAACAAATCCGGTAAATAGGCTAATTCGGTAGGTCACATTCATGAAAGGGAAGGGGATTCTAGTTACGATGTAAGGAACATATTCGATATCATTTGTGAAACGGTTATTCCATAACGGTCAACCAACTCGTGATGGCGTCCGTAAAATTTACGAAGGGATGATCTCAACTTCGCCATTTGGAACTCTTGGTTAAATAGCTTCCTTGTGAGCAGCAACCCTCTATCAAGAAAATCATGATAGGAAATGCAAGCACGGGAATATCGTATCAATTGGGAGATATATACCCCGTATGCAGGTGCTGCCGGACTATTGCTACTTAGAAATGGAAAGCTCACAATTGGAAATCATCTCTTTTGTCGTAAAGTTTTGTATTCAACCGACCCTCATTGTCAATTTCTAGATGTAAGTCAAGATATGATGCCGACTTAACTGTATCTGTAGTATCCTTTATCTCTAGTTCGATTGGATAGATGCGTTTAACATAGTCACCAAATTTTGAATTATTTAGTGAAAGAACATCATCTATATAGCGGAAAGTAGAGTTAAAGGATATTGCTAACTTCTTATCTTTTTCCCTAAGAAGTTCCTATATGTAATTGTTCATATGTATCTATGGGTTTAGTAATAGTTTGTTTTTTAATTTGAAGACGTACCACTGAAACATTGTTAACAAATCAAAGTTTCCAAGCGATTTAATGTCGCAGCATTCACAAGTTCCAACCTAACGCTTATACTTCACTACAAAATAATTGTTAAGAACCTAGCAAGTATATATAAAAGTAAAAACGGGCAGGGAGGTTTAAGCTTAAATATCTGCAAAAATATTTTTTTCAAGTATTCATAAGATTCAATAAAAAAATTATAAGAATACATATAGCTAGTCTTTTCGGTCAAGGTACTTTGACAATGTTTGACAAGAGTACATTATTCCACCATTGGAACTTATAAACACGTAGACACTATGCATTACATTTATTCAATATTTTTATTTTTCAAAAGTATGAAACTTAGGTGACATCTTTTATGTAGGAAAACATTACAAGGAATCATGTTCTTGTTTTTTTATTATATGTATTAGTTTAATATCAACATCAAGAAATCAGAAGTCATGCCCTTAACACCTCAGAGCCTCCTTTAATAGATTTAAATGGGACACCCCTAGTTTGCACTTCATCTTTCACCTACTTGGGCAGCATCGTAACATCGGAAGGAGGAGCAGACAAAGACATCAGAGCCAGAATAGGAAAAGCAAGAACTGCATTTTTAAAACTAAGACACATCTGGAAGACAAGCAACATCAGTAAGAACACCAAAATTAGATTATATAACAGTTGTGTACTAGCAGTGCTACTATA
Organism: Mytilus galloprovincialis; assembly: GCF_965363235.1. Taxonomy (NCBI): domain Eukaryota; kingdom Metazoa; phylum Mollusca; class Bivalvia; order Mytilida; family Mytilidae; genus Mytilus; species Mytilus galloprovincialis. The sequence goes on from NC_134844.1 coordinate 27,485,056, forward strand.
TGGGGCGGAATGCTGGAGAATGACAGAAAAAGACATCAACAAGCTCTCCAGTTTTCACAACGGTTGCCTTAGAAAGATATTAAGGATATTCTGGCCGCGTAAGATTACAAACAAAGACCTCCATGAAACAACAGGATCCAACAACATGAAGACTTTATTGAAGCAGAAAAGATGGAGATGGATTGGCCATGTTCTTAGATGACCAGTAGAGGACTTGACCAGAGTAGCTCTAAGATGGACACCTGAGGGGAAAAGGAAGAAAAGACGCCCAAAAACAACTTAGAGAAGAACAGTTGAAGCTGAAATGAAAGAACATGGAATCAGCTGGGGTGTAATAGAAAAGAAAGCACAGAAAAGAGATGAGTGGAAAGAACTAGTCCTTGCCCTATGTGCCCCCGGGCATAATAAGGACTAGGTAGGTAGGTAGGTAGGTATTAGTTTAAGGACATAGATTAAACTATTAAAGTACAATGATGTAATATTGAATTTATCAAACGTTTACAAGAAATTGATCGGATATGTTCCTAATGTCGTAACTACAATATCTTTCCCTTTTCATGAATGTGACCCACCGAATAAGACTATTTACCGGATTTGTAATAAGACAAGCAACACGACGGGTGCTATATGTGGAGCAGCATCTGCTTACCCTTCCGGAGCACCTAAGCTCACCCCTAGCTTTTTGGTGGGGTTCTTGTTGCTTAGTCTTTAGTTTTCTATGTTGTTTTTTAGTACTATTATTTGTCTGTTTGCAAAGGCGTTGTCAGTTTATTTTCGATCTATGAGTTTGACTGTTCCTCTGGTATCTTTAATTGAAATTCAATGTATTTATTGTTATATTTACGGATCTAAATTTAAACAAAAAAACTCATTCTCAACTGTTGACTAAAAATAACACTTTATAAATTGTATGCGTCCGAATCGTTTTTCTGGATTAACCTTTGACATGAACGATGAGAGTTAATTTTTTGAAAGTTAATGATGAATAAAAAGTTAAAGAGCTGAAGATATATTAATTAAATAATTTTGATTTGTTTTCATTTTAATCATTATTTTCAATAAAACAATGCATCCAAAGCCTTGTCATGATATGTATAGACTTTTATGCAATAATTCAAAATAAACATTATACTAAAGATATGAGGTTCTTTTGAAGAGAATCATTATAATTATTTAAAACGAATTTTTGATTAAGTTGCATAATTAACTTATTTTAGATATTTCCTTTAAACAAGACAATATAATTGAAGACCAAAATATGAAATAAATATATATTTATATTAAAAGCTTACAATTCACGAATAAACAAAGTGAGATTATTTTGAAGTATATAATTAAATGTTATTTTCGAATTTTTTTTTTGCGACCAATGCAGTGGATTTGATTTTGTTACATTTTGACCTTCTTTTATCGTAAGGAGAAAAGAATATTACTTTGGTCTTCATCCCACTTATGTTTCAGGTTTCAATCCATATAGTTTTATTTCATGCAGATCTATAGGAAAACAACACTTATCATTCTCAACTGGATTAATTTTATTTTTCTCACTTTCTTCTTCTTTAAATGCCTCTTCAAAGGATACATTATCCTAGTCAAGTTATATGTTTTATTCGATAACATAAAATTAATATCATACTTAAGATATTTGCTTGTGACCAGGAAAATGGTTATGATAACGTTTTTGAAATTTAAAAATGATCAAATTGATTACTATATAACCATATACATTTTCGCTTTGGCAAATAAAAAGCTAAGGCTTAAATCAAAGGGTGCTCTCGATTCTTACAAATTGCAAGTAATGAATAGAAATATTCAATTCCACAGTTTGCAGAAAATAATTTAAAAATATGTCAGGTAAACAGGTTTTTCTTGTTCACTGATAACATTAGTACATGATTTGCTTCACTTCAAATGCCAAACCATTATGCATGATATCCAACAGAGATGTGAATTTAAACATAGTATGAAATGATCACAATTTGTCAGTGTAAACTTTTTTTTCACCGGTATTCATATCAGCGGTTATCATAACTGATCTTTACATTTTCAAATGATCCGTTTCCCTTTTGGAATATTCAATGGTAAGCCCTGAATATGATGGTGCTCCCGATGCTTGCAACGTGTCAGTTATGAATAGAAATATTTATTTTGTGAATAAAGATAAACAAATATTGAAAAAGATGTCAGTTGATCATGTTTTACTTGTCCATATATAAGATTGGTTATAATACTGCTTGACGTCCACTGGCATCATTCATTTGAAGACACGAACTTAATGCCGCCATTTTATATCACACTGTCAGAATCTGGTTTATTTCGGTTGTTATTTAAGCCGGTTTTTGTTTAAATCTGCAACCAAAAAACGACACAATAAGCTGCTTGTACCCATTTCTAAAGAATAAACTTGTCATAGTATAGATAATTGTGTTAACAGAAAAATAAAAAAGTTCAAGGTATGTAATGGTTAAATAAACCAATGAACGTTCATTCTGCAAAAGTCCGTCTTTCATTATACCAGCTAATAGACGACCTGGTACCATACAGATGAAATATACACTGGTAACAGTCATTACCATCTTTGTGATGGCTGCTTCCTGTCTCATTCTCTCCCGTTCCAATTTAGCATTGATCATTGTAGTCAAAAGTCTGTTAGTTTTAATCAGTTCACGTGCAAGAAGTATGTTCGTCACCAAGATCACAGTAAAAGGAATTCCACGAATTAGTATACAATACGGCACATACAAGTATCTATCGACAAAAGCTACACCAACATTCAGGTTTAAAGAATGTTTCACAATAATAAAAATCACATACCCAGTATAACAATATACAATTTTACTGTTCGGCCGATATTCCATTTCTCCTTAAATTTAAGAGGATTTCGGATGGCAAAACTTCTTTCCATCCCAATTATCATTGCACTGATGCAGCTACTCTTACCAGTGTTGTTTGCCAATAAATTTCCTTGCCCAGGAACTTCTGTGCTGGTATACAAGTGATAGACGGAAGTGCCAGGGTGTCAGATATTGACATAATCAAAATAAGAATGTTAACTGAAGTCCAAAGTTTTCTTTTGAACAAAACAATAATTGTTATCCCATTTCCAATGATTCCAAAACACGATGTTATCCAAAAACAGTTTGTAGCGACCGTCCGGCTCTTTGGAAATTATACGATGGAGTGTTTTCAGTAACGCAACTATTTCTCAATGAGAAATTTGATTACATGGTATTCAAACAAAGAAAAAACAATAAGTTCGTGTTTGTTTGTTTGTAGCAATTGTGGCTCCTTGTGAATTTCGTATAAATGAAAGTAACTTGATGGTCATATATATAACATCTTCTCTAAACTTTTAATATTCAGGACAGATAATTATTTAGGTGAATTTGACTCAATTTATGTGCATGTATAATTCAATAGTTTTGATGTTCACAAAAGTAATACAGTATTATGTATTTTCTTAGTTTTTCAAAGAAACGAAAAAAGCTAGAATATATGCATAATGTTTTTAATAAATATGTATATCCAGATCTTAGTTTGATGATCTCTTAATTATATATATGTTCTTCGAAACTCCATCGTCTCTGAACTCTTTTAATTTGTCAGCGTTTGAAGAGTAATAATATGTATTAGACGTAAGAAGATGAAAGTCTAGTATCAAACTTATAATTTAGATGATCCAATATACCAATTAGATTTATCTTAACGTTATCATCTGTTTCGTTAATCCACAGATAAAAACAATACTCATAAAATCTAATGACTGCTTGCAATTACAAGTCTATGATCACACCTGTATGACCCTGATACAGATTAATCCAGACGTCGACGCGTTCTAATCGAACACAGCGTACACGTGTACCACTGAATTATGACAGTTAAGAAATCGTAATTTTAAAGCAAATACTATACATAATTCGGATATTTAGCTCCAATACATTCTTTACTAGAATACTCATTAAGTGTTTTTTTTTAATATGTGACATTTTTACAGGCACAAATTAGAAGAAAAAAAAACGCACGACAATGCCACTGACAAAAGCATGCTTGGTATTTTTATATATTTAAAACATAATGTTTCTCGTGTTTCATTGTTTTTAAAACATACATTTTAGAAAATTCATTGTTTAGAGTTGACAAACTTATAAAGGTCGTAGATTTATGTGGTATCTAGTAACAAAAACAAAAACACCCGTTTTAAAGTATCTTTGTTTTCATGCTGTGTTCGGTTCGTTATCATTACACTTTTCTTTACTGTACGCTTCGTTGAGACACTATTGTATTTGTCAATGAATTTTCTATGTATAAAAGAATGCTTCGATATGATTTTAACCTATATACGTACATGTTTAGAAAAATCAATTTACCACCGTAAGATGCATTCAGTAACCTATAATATCCGTGGTATTATTAAAACACTTTTGGAGGTATTTTGTACATGCTAAACATTTCATTATCTATACGAAAGTGTAAATTGCTAAGAAAATACAATTATTGGACAAATGCTAATATCACTAGATGAGCAAACGGATATCCTCGTCCGATTATCATTTTGATAGTAATTAGTTAAATAGTTGACATACAATGAACTGTTACACCACTATCTAATGTTAGGTGAAGGGATAGGTTCCCACTGACATGTTTAGCCTCGCAACATTCTGTATTCGCCTGGAATTCAGTGGTTATATATTTGTTTTTCTTGCAGTATTTTGTGCATAAATTAGGCCGCCAATTTCTATCCTTTAAATTGTTTTATATTTTTCTTTTCGGGGCCTTTTATAGCTGACTATATGCGATATACGCTTTGTTCATTGTTGAATGCCGTTCAGTGACCTATAGTTTTTCATTTCTATATCATTTGGTCTCTTGTGAAGAGTTATCTCATTGGTAATCAATGACAATCCTTGGATTATAGGCTTTTGGCCTGAATCTCAGAAGCGAATTCAAGGGGGTTATTGAATATGATAGAGTTAAAACCATGTTAATACAATGAACGTTTATTTTAAAGCCATTGTTTATAACTAATACAGTTTCTTTGATGCATGTGGAGATGTAAAGGCGAATAGATGATTGTCATCATTAATTAGTTTGCTTTCTTAAATTTTTGTTTTTTATATCTTTAAGGTATAAAGGTTATGCTAAATTTCCTCCAATATTACAGTCTTTTTACTGTGATGTCAAAATCCACAACTAATTTTCATTATGGTTATTATAAGCATCTTACAGTCTATAACCACCCATATAAATTTCATTCAAATTTGGACTTATGTATGTTACATTGGACACTCTTATCTTGATGGAAAACCACAAAAAACACAAATCTGAAGAACTTGTTAAGTCCCAGTGAACTATCATTTGAAAAAAAAGTTTGTTGGATTTTTGGTAAAATACATATAGAAACGCAAAAAGTTTGTGTTTTTCTAAACACTATTTTTTGCCATTTTCTAAATTGTCAGCAGGTTTCTGTTTATTCTATTTGAACTTGAAAAAAGGAAACACATGATAAATGGATTACATGATGCACGTACAATATGATTGATAGTTGTTTTCCTAGCGTAATATGGTAAATATTTATGCCTGAAAATCATTAATTACCAAAATAAAATATGAAGGTTGATAGGGATGAGATGGGGTTGGTGGTTGGGGATGGACTGGTTCTTCAAAATTTCGTCCTATGGGCTCCTCAAAAAGTTGTTTGTCGGAAGAAAACCAAAGGGACCATATCTATATTCCCCAGTAACCCTTGGGGTCATCGGCAAATAATGCGGTTGGGTGAAGCATCAATTATATACCTTACCTTAGACATTTGCTTTGTTGCTTCTTTCATTTCTTTATAGTTATCAATAAAAAATGAGACGTTTCAAAGTTGGTCCTGAAAATTTTATAAACCCCTATTTGTAAATGACACTCGTACCTAATGGCTGATTTTTGGTTGCTTATCGTTCACTTGCAAATATTTCAAGCTTGTTCCGGATGAGCACAAAGTACCGACACAAAACACAGGTAGGTTCTCGAGGGAGGATCACCGGAATTACGTTGGGGAAGTTTGGACTGCCACTAGATAAAATGAGGTATATTGGAAAAATGCAAAAATGTTACCCCATATTGAGTTTTTGCAAGGATTCAATTCGTTAAGTGTAGAGAGCTTGGTGCTCTCTACACACGAGGAATTGGATATATTATTCCAATTCTGACTGTACTTGGCTGCGGCCTTGTACATCCACACAGTTAAACGAGTGTCCAACTTCAACGAGAGTTTTACTGCAGTTAGGAAAAAGTCCAAGGTTACCATATCTATATTTCCCAGTCACCCTTTGGGGTCACTGGTACATAATGCGAATGGGTTAAATATGTTTGAAAGTCCATCATCTGCTTAAAATAAGACAGTGGTGTAAAACAAAAGACGACAATAGACTTCAACAAATTCTTTCATTGATTATTCAGATTTGGCTAGAAAGTTTTGCCCCACCTGTCGAATTCTTACTTAAAACGAGATATCACATCATAACGTTCACCGTGATGTTGTTTAAATAGCAATTGAATTTGATTTTGAAAAACCTAAACATAACTAAATATTATTACCATGCATCCACACTTATAAGAACTCGTGAGATCGTTCATCATCTCGATACTGTTTTCTTATATTTGGCATTGCACAAGTTCATGCGTTTTTATTATTCTTTACACTTGATCCGTTGTATATATACTGACTGGTATTTTAGTCTTGAATAACATAGTTTACCTTTTAGTTGTAATTGGCTTTGAAATAACTATCAGTTACTACACTGATTACTCTAATTTCGTGTTTTATGTGTATTGTTTGTGTGCCTTGTACATGTACCTATATTTTGAGTTGAGCCAATTGCAACGGTACTTTTTTTATTTTAAGCATGGTGTGCTGTTACACCAGTGTTCCAAGTTAGGGAGAGGGTTGAGGGCTCACATGTTTAATACAACGCATTAATTCTTTATGCGCCCATCTGGAATCAGGAGCCTGTAGTACAATGGCTATATAGATATATCATATTTGTTATTCGTCAATAAATAATTCGCGAGTTTTTTTAGCTTTAAATGTTTCAATTTTTTTTTATCGGGGCCTTTGATAGCCAACTATATGGTATAAGTTTTCCACATTGTTGAATGCCGACCGTTGGACTATGATTTCGTACACTCAAACAAAATATTACAACTCAAAACAATCGAAATACAAAACATGTACAACTAATAAAACAAAAATGCACACTAACGAAACAAACAAATAATTAACTTACTGAAGTTCCTGGGTATTTTTCTCGAAGATAAATGTTGGAATGTCAACATATATTTCAGTGCCTGCTTCATGAACTTTGTAAATACTAGACACAATCATTTATACACCTCTCCATTGAAGAGAGTTCAGGTGGCGGCATTGTATAAAGATAAGGATGACGGAATGGGCGTGACTTTTATTTATAGATGGCGCAGCATTGTAATATCAATCGTAGGCGCAATCTGCCAAATGTGTAGAGGAGGGGACTTGATCGTAACCCTTGGCTTGCGAAGATGAGTCAACATAAACTATGATTAAGAATAAACAAAAAGAGGTGATTTGTAAGCTGATTTAAAAGTGTGATATAATGTATCACAGGATTACGTCATTTTCAGTGTCCGGCATTATTTCCTTGTTAATTTTTTTAAAGCTCTACCAATAAAACATACAACGCGACCAAATCTGATTATAAAACACACATAAATAAACTTATACTTGTACTATTATTTGTCTGTTAGTCTTTTTATTTTTTAGCTATGGCGTTGTCACTTTATTTTCGATTTTTGGGTTTGACTGTCCCTCTGGTATCTTTTGCCCCTTTTTTATTAGATTTTACAGAAAGTTTTATATTCAAAATCGGAATTTAAGTCGAAATTGCAGATAATTAAAAAGGGACACGAAATTTAAAATATCCATTTTATCCTTTCAACTTCTTGATCAGAGAACAAAAAGAAAAAAGAAAAATCAAGTTTACTTCTACCCTTTTTTTAGACTTTATTGATCACTTCAAATTTCATGCTTCTTTCACACATGTCGATGAAAAAGATTTTACATCAATTTTTCAATTTTTCAATCAATTACTTTATAATATCTCCTTGTCAGATGATTTGGTTTACAATTAACCAGGACCCAGAGATGTCCCGCTGCTCAAATAGTACACCCAGGTGACGTAAAAAAGAGGAAATATTCAATAAACATCGTAGACTAGTATAAAAAGAGAACAACGGATATCAAAGAAAACAACTATTGATAGTTGTTTCCTGCAATCCAGTAGCAAATATTACATGACTAGATATAACCATTACCCATTAATTTAATTCAATATTGACAGAATTAAACTAGCGTCGTAAAGTCCATTGTGAGGATATTTGAGTGAGACTTTCGACTGACCCCTGTTTACATCTACGACCAAAGCATGATACAATCAAGATTCGTGTAAACTTCTTTGAAATCAGAACTTGTTATTGTATAAATAACGGTGTTAACTGAAAAAATTAGAGAGTTCAAGGTAAGTTAGAATTGAATATATCATTTGACGTTCATTACATAATAAGACGGCCTTCAGTACACCAAGTAATAAGCGACCAGGTACCATACAGATGAAGTCTACACTGGTAACAGCCATTACCATTCTTGTGATGGCTGCTTCCTGTCGGATTCTCTCCTTTTCCGACATTTTATTTGTCATCTTGCTCAAAAATAGGTAAATTTGTTGGCAGTCCAAAGACAAGAAGTATATTCTTCAGCAAGATAATAGAGAAAGGAAGTTCAAAAATTAGTATATAATACGGCACATACAAATGTTTTTCGTAGAACGGGTCATTAATCTCTGTATACACGTGTTTTATGAAAACAATTATTACCATAACGACTTGTATTTCAACATACAGTTTTACCATTAGACTAATGCTCCATGTTTTCTTGAATTTTAAAGGATTTTATGGCAAAACTTCTTTCCATTCCAATTGTCATTGTACTGATGCAGCTACTTGTTATAAAAATATTTCTTACCGGTGTTGTCAGCCAATAAATGTCCTTGCCCAGGAACTTCTGTGTTTGCGTACTAGTGATAAACGGTAGTGCTAGGGAATCGGACAACGACATAATCACAATAGGCATATAAACTGAAGTCCAAAGTTTTCTTTTGAACAATACAATCAATTTTATCCTATTTCTGATAATTCCAAAAACCGATATTATCCGAAATATTATAACAGTTAGTAACGACACGCCCGGCTTTACTATATAGCCTCTTTGTAAATTATTTGTTGACGTGTTTTCAATAACGCAAATAGTTTTCGACGATAAATTAGATTCCATGGTATCCAAAATGTCGCAGGAAAAATGGGACACCAATATAACATCGACTTGGGATGAGGAATAAGTCACCATAAACCCACAAACTAATCGTGGTAATGCGTGTGAGCCATTTCTGCATTTAATGAGTCGTCCAATTTATATATACTTTATTATATAATCTGCAAGTATACAAATTGTAAACCAAGTTTACAATTATGTTCAAATAAATACGAACAATATATTTGACTGAAATATTTGCATGCAACGGAAGCTTAATGTGACCTTAACTTACATACCAAAAAGCGTCTTTCAAGCCATACTGAATTCTATATATGAAATACTAAAGTAACATTACTTTAATTGAAACATTTTAAACATGGCTAAAAGAATAAATAAAGTTACAAGTACCTGCAGCGGTGACTTTAGTCTTCCGCTTTCCTGATTGTAAAAATGACCAGTGACTAACTCGAATAGTGAAATGGTATTAGTATATATATGGTTAGTATTGCCGCGCTTTGAGCTCATGCATAACTCATGCTATTTGAATATAAATATATATCATTTAAATAATAATAAGAATCGCTTTAACTTTCTATTGTACTAATTTAAATATTCAGTACGTAAAGCAAAACATAGCGTACAAAGCTATAGTTTATTTCAAAATACGCAGCGCAAAATTATTGTCGTCAATCGTCAAGAAACATGAATATGAAAAATGAATATGATATGAATGGAAAACATATAACACTGAAAACACAAATAATATGAAATACTTAATAATGAAACAAAAATGGATAAATATATCCGGTAACATACACCCCCGCCTACAAACAGAACACATACATAGCCAATATGTTCGTGTTTTTTTGTTAATTTTTTATCGATTTAAATAAGTAGATGGTCATAATTAAATATATAATATAATGTTTAAACATTTGATCTGCAGGAAAGAAAACCATTTCTTTTTAATATGTCTAAATTTATGTGCCTGTTTAAGTCAATGATTTTAATGTTCACGAAATCACTTTGATTAAATTATTTTTTCTTTGTTTTACCCAAAAAAAAAAAGAAAAAAATGCCGAGACATATGCAGTTTTTCATTATTCAATATGTATAATATAATTATCTAGATCGTAGTACTGTCTTACTTTGATGGACGCTTTATTATATATGTATATGTTCTTCGAAATTCCATCGTCAACTCTTTTCAATTTTCAGCTTTAAAAAAAAATCAGATGTAAGAAGATGAAAGTTTAAAAACAATCTTAAATTTTAGATGATCCAATATGTCAAAAAGACTTATCGTAACCTCATTATTTATTTTCATTAATGGAAAGACCAAAGATTATTTCTAAAATCTAATGACTGCTTGCAATGCAGGTTTATGATACTTTTCGTTGATTTTATTTTGCTTTTCTTAAAAGCGCATACATATGATTATGTCCAAGACAATATAAGTATTTACGCATAAGGTTCACTGTATGAGTATGTTATGCATGCACTTAAAACGTTTGCCATGTTTGTCTTATGGATCTCCCACGAAACTCCATTGACCTTTTACGTGAAACGCACGCGTAAATTTTCATTTAACTTTAGACTCACCTGAATCGCATGTGACATTTTTAAAATCACATAAGCATGATGAACTTTACAAACACAAATTTTAAGTTTGATGATATTAATTAAATTGTACAATTTTGATGATATTTCAATAACTTTATTTTAAAAATTCACGTTATTCTCATATATATTTGTTTGAGGTAAAATTCCAGTATGTCAAATGTCCGTGTTTATACAATCACCAGTATCATCTGTTTTATGTTTTAATTGTCCATTTTTTTACGGGTTTTAACTTTTGATAACTGATGGTTATTGCTAAGTATTCTTTACGTATGAGGCATTTACCGATTAATATAATCTATTTGTATTCCTCCGATTTGGCAAATTGTGCTTTGCTCATACAGTAAAAGTCCTCATAACTTAAATTTTCCCTGAAATAATGCAATATATAAAATTATGATATAATTACCTTTTTTTGTAAAACCCACATTTAAAAAAAAAAAACTCAAAACAATCGAGAATAATTAAAACTTTACAAATGAATCAAACCTTCCTGAATTTCACGTGACAAATGTATGAAAACCTTTCTGAATTTAACGTGTCAAATGTATCAAAACGATCTGGAAATGAACCTGACAAATTTATCAAAACCTTCCTGCATTAAACATTACAATCTTATCAAAATCTTCCTGAATTTAACGTGACAAATGTATCAAAACCTACCTGAATGTATCGGGACGAATTTAATGCATTGTTGAGAATGAAAATGACATAGTCTGAATACGCAACAAAAATCATTCAGTCTGGGATAAATAAAGGCAATAGTAGTATACCGCTGTTAAAAAGTCATTAATCGATTAAATTGGAAAGATATCCGGGTCACAAACCAAAACTGATAGAAACACATCAACTATAAGATGTCCCAAAACGGTACAACAGAAACACTGAGCTGCTACAAAAACAAATGCCAACATACATAATAACGGACTATGTGATAACAACTACCAAATTCCTGACTTCAAATACACAAAATTTCAAGAAAAAAAATGATGATCGTCGAGGAAAACATTTAATAGGAAATATTCATTGACACAAATATGACTACTAGTATATCTAGAGACTTTAAGCTGAGGTCACACAGTCACGATGTTTATAGGACCATTCCCAATTAAAATTTATCTAAAGTCTAATCAAAATCCCGTGAATCGTGGCTCGAAATTAAAACTTTAAAATGGAATTGGTAAAAACATTTATTGAAGCACGACAACATTTAGATATGGTTTTGAAGCGTTCAAATTCAATCGTTGACAGCGGAATTTGTCCCTATTATTCCGTTCTTAATCCGATTTATATCTTTTGCATGAATATTGATACTGAATTACAAAATCTGTCCTGGCAGCGAGTGTTATAGACGAACCTATCTGTCGGGGTGCGTGGACTACATCTATGCGGCTTTCACACAGTGCCGATTATGGCTCTCGTTTCAGATCCGACAGCGCTAAGACACAACAAGTCAAAAAAAAATTGGAAAACTATCTTCAATGATTTGGAATAACCTATTATTGCCTGAACGCTGTAGTCAACAGATTCCTACGAATCAGGGAGGTCAGCCAAGCACCGTAAACAGTACCCAAGCGTCAGTACATTCGGGAAAAATCGTTCGATTTTGTGTAGTCGGATTGAAAGTGTTGTAATGGCGTGACAGATTTTGCTGTATCGGATCAAAATCGTTACCATGTTCTGTGTTAACTGGACGGTGAACTGTGGAAGGCGCATGATCTGGAGAGATTTGTCATTGCTCTTTTTTTAAGATTGAGTCCAGATTGCATCCCATATGCGAATCGTCTTTGACAAAACCGTTCCGGAATAGTCCCGTTATTCATACGAAGTTCGTGAATACCCTCGTCTGAGTCCAGAATTACAGAACATGATACAACTGAGTACAGATAAAGCCGTTGGCAATGCGATACAGCAGACTGTGATAGAACTTGTGTTCCGACAGTATCTTATCATACCAAATATTACAACAGTTTTCTAAAGGATATCTTCCGTCAACGTCGGTTCACCGGCTGGTCACTGTTGTCTGTTGTACCGCATTCGGCAGAATCGGGACTATGTCAATATATATTCAGTCGTTTTTAACCATGGGATATATTCAAATATGATTAGAATCGGATTGCGTACGGGATAATCAGGATAACTTCGGACAACGGTTTCCGGTTCAATTTCCGTTCCGGGATGAACATTTCAGGGACTGAATTTTCGGCTCTCCCTTGACACAATTTGCGAGTATGGTCTTAAGGAAACGATGATAGTCCATCGGAAAGGGACAATAAATGGCTGACCCGTGTAAAGAGAGAGCCATATATCTTGCACGTAAAAGACACCCTTGTAGAATTCAAAAAAGGGCAGGCTAATGCCGCTACAAGGCAGCACTCGCACCCGCAAAGTGGAAAGGGATTAATATAAGTTGCAAAACTTTTTCCCCAATCCACTATAAATAAATATGTTTAAACTAAACAAGTTCGAATTGAAACGGGTGGATTTGGAAGCTTCCTGTACAATTATGATTGTTGTCGTGATTAAATAAATGTTTTTACAAATTGTAGTTTTAATTTCCAGTCATGATGCACAAGATCTTGATCAGAATTTCAACAATTTTTTATCGGGAATGGTCCTAACAAGAACGGCAGTCAAAATCGTGAATATGTGAAGCAGAACAAGTGTTAAGTTAGGTTCAAATAATAAAAGAGTCAAATCAAGGTTAAACACTTTTAACAGGTGAAATTGCATGACCATCAAAATGAACGAGAATATGAGTGACGATAGAGTCTCCGGTTATATATAGAATCAAACACAATACGAATAAACTGCCAGCCAAAACAGCACAATCGAGGATAATTGACTTACACATTAGAAGATTATACAACTTTCTAAAGAGACTAATTTTATACATATCGCTGGTAAGTTGAGGTACCTACACATCGTATCGCTCAACCAATCTGAGTTGGTAACCGTAGTTCTATTGTGTTGGTTTCAATCGTTCTTCTTCGTAGTAAATCTGTTTGAGCAGTTATTGTTGTAAGGATCACACCCATGTTAGTGAAATCCGTATAAGGTCAACTTGTACGAGAGTAATGCTTTTAACGAGATCAGCGCATTATGATATCGAAGTTTGTAGGTATCTCCAGAGTAATGGGGAGTTGACAATTGTTACTGGTAGGATAAAATCATCATATGTCTCGTAGATTCGACCTATATTGTATACAATCAATGACCATTTTCAAGAACATAACATGCACATGAAATATCAAAAAAGGAAAAGGACAAAACTTTCAATTTCAATTAATCATAGGAGAATTGCACAGTTTGCTTGTGTGTAATAACATAAAATTCGAATTTAAAATCAGAATGGATACTCATGTGGAGAGTTTGAATGTCCCCTTTTTAGCCTTTGCCCCTCTGTTGTCTCATTTGCAATCATTCTACATCTTCTTATTTTTACAAATTTATAAAACATATATTACAAAGATAATAGGAATTACTAGTACCAAAAATAAGAAGTTTTCGATCAAAGAAAAAATATCTTAGAACTATTAGTCGCAAACATTTAGAAAAGTTATGATAACAACCGGTGAAGGTCGAGAGTAACAACTATTGTATTTCGAGATAATTCAAAGCTTGCCATCTTTTTTGAACATCTGTTTCTCAACGAAGACTGTATATGATACTCTACATGTCTGGGTTTTTGTGGTTTTACGTATATATATTACCGTTTAATTCGTCTAAGAGGGTCAAAATCGCCATTTTTCTATTGTGTTCCCAGAATATTAAACAAGCTCAACCAGAGAACTGTGTGTGTAAGGTCCAGTAAAGATAATAAGTCTTCAAAGACATAATACGTATGAAACTCCTAAAAGTTAATACCTGTTAACTTATAAACACATAACATAGATAAAAATCAATTATATCATTTTTTTATTTATTAATTTATCGAAGCTAACATGATAATAGAGGATAATAATAAGCTCTCTACAACAGTATAATATATTTTATAAGCAGTTCAAATAAAAACAATTGATAAATGATCACTACATATAAAGACCAGACTTTATTACACAATTCTTGTCATCATGCTCGTAGTCAAATTAAAAGTTGAAAAGACTTCTTTATTTTTTAATTTCATCTTAGAATTTTCAGAAAGACGTGTTCATTTAGTACTCTATCGCAACAGTATCATATATATCATGCACATATGAACTTTTATACAAATATTAAATAGACACTATACAATAAAATACAAGACAGACATATAAAAATAACAAAATGGTTATTGTAATAATAAGTTGATACTTTTAAATGATCAAAGTTATACTTTTAAATAATCAAAGTTATACTTTTAAATAATCAAAGTTATACTTTTAAATAATCAAAGTTATACTTTTAAATAATCAAAGTTGTACAATCAAAGTTATACTTTTAAATAATCAAAGTTGTACAATATACAATTATGGCCCGTTCAAGAGATGAATATCCAAAATTGTCAACACGTGAAGGTTATTTCATTGAGGGCGCAGCCCGAAGTGAAATAACTTTTAAGGGTTGACACTTTTGGATATTCACCTTTTCAACGGGACACAATTGTTTTATTATACCGAACTAACAGTGGAAGGGCATTTCGAACACTTACACTGTAAAGTCTATCATCTATATTTTTAATATAACACACAGACTGACGTTTGAAAATACATTTTTGTGTTCAAATAACTCGAATTTATAACAAAAGTAGAATCTTTTTGTAAAATATTGATGGCCCTGAAAAGGACCGTTTATAAGAGATATCATCGGTTTCTGGCACTCTCAGCTCTATTCATGTCCAATGTCTTATTTCCTCGTCTCTCGATGGGCTTCCAGTGTAACGTGAACGCTGCCATTTTGTTTATTTACGTCTGTGACGTCATTTTCATGGGAGGTAACTCAAGTACAAATAAATAAACTAAAAAAGGTTATTCACCGGTGAATAATAGGGTTATTCACCGCTGGTGTAAATTTTTACGGTTATTCGTCCTTCCTTGATATTGAATGAAAATTAACTGAATTGTTCCATGTCACGTGATAACGTTTCGCCCAATAGAATTGTTTGAAATATATGTAAGGTATAATAATCAAAGTTATACTTTTAAATAATCAAAGTTGTACAATCAAAGTAACTGTTATACTTTTAAATAATCAAAGTTGTACAATCAAAATTATACTTTTAAATAATCAAAGTTAAATAAATTTTAAGAATATTTACAAATGCTATCTTCCGGGTAATCGCTTACAATCCGATGCAGTGTAAGTCCTTCTGAGAATGTTTATACTTGCGCGCTTTGAAAAACTTCATTTAGTATTATTTTAACACATAATGCAAAATTTCAACACATTGATCAAAATAGAATATTTCTTAATGAACATAAAGTAAAAATTATGTATTTTGGTTTTTTGGTCCCTTTAATGACTCCTAATTTCTTTATACAACAGAACAACACATATATACAGAAAATAATCGAAAAATTCTATCAGAGGAAAATTTTGAAAAATAAAAGAGCTTAGAAAGTCGTCTGTCATCACATTTATCTCTCTGATATGGACATTCAAACTATTTCGTTTTGTATTTACGGGTCTAAAGGAAAACAAAACCATTCCTTCTCAACTGTATTATAAAATGAAAACAATTATTTAATAAACTCATGTGTCCGGGTCGTTTTGCTATATAAAACTTCATCAGGAACGCTTAGAGTCGAATATTTGAAAGCCAATGATGTATAAAAACCAAAACGAAACAGGTTAAGATTGATTATTTATATGATTTTAACTTAATATGTTCTTCTCAATTATTTCTTAAAAAAAAAACCAACAGCTTCTAAATACATGTTATGTTATTTTTTGAGACGTTTATTCGACAATTCAAAATTATCCTTCACTTCCATTGACAAATATTTCAAATATATGCATGCCAATTAACAGATATGTGATTATTAACAGACTATATTAAAATGTCAGTGTACGTTTTGTCCTCATCAGTATTCATTTCGACGGTTATGATAACTTATCTTAAATTTTCAATTGATCTGTTTCCGTCTTAGGATATTTAAGGCTAAGGTTTGATTCCGAGGATGTTCCCAATGCTTACGTGCCAGTAATGAATAGAAATATGTAATTCGTGAATTAAGGTTAAAAAATATTAAAAAATATGTCAACTGATCACATATAAGATTGCTTGATAGTCTGCTACACACTACTGTCACATTCATTTCAACACACGACCCTCATGCATACATTGTATTTTCACCCTGTCAAAATCTGGTTATTTCGGTTGACATTTCAGCCGTCTTTTGTTTAAAACTACAACCAAAGAACGACACAATAAGCTGTCTGTACCCATTTCTGAAGAAAGAACTTGTCATAGTATAGATAATTGTGTTAACAGAAAAATTAAAAAGTTCAAGGTATGTTATGGTTGAAAAAAACAATGAAAGTTCATTCTGCAAAAGGCCATCATACATTATACCAGCTAATAACCGACCAGGTACCATGCAGACGAAGTAGACACTGGTAACAGTCATTACCATTTTTGTGATGGCTACTTCCTGTCGCATTCTTTCTCGTTCCACTTTAGGATTGAACATTGCGGTCAAAAGTCTGTTAGTTTTAATCAATTCACGTGCAAGAAGTATGTTCGTCACCAAGATCACTGTAAAAGGAATTCCACGAATTAGTATATTGTACGTTACATACAAGTATCCATCGACTAAAGCTTCATCAAACTGGTTGAAAACATGTTTCACAATAATAATTGTAATCATTATAACCAGGATAACGATATACAATTTAACTGTTAGGCCGATGTTCCATTTCTCCTTAAATTTAAGAGGATTTCGTATAGCAAAACTTCTTTCCATCCCTATTATCATTGCACTGATGCAGCTACTTGTTATAAAGATATCTCTTACCAGTGTTGTCAGCCAATAAATGTCCTTGCCCAGAAACTTCTGTGTTTGCGTACTAGTGATAAACGGAAGTGCAAGGATATCCGATATTGACATAATCAAAATAAGTATATTGACGGAAGTCCAAAGTTTTCCCTTGAACAATACTAGCAGTGTTGTACCATTTCCTATGATTCCAAAAACTGATAAACCCCAAAATATGATAACATTTTGTAGGGATTGTTTAGCTCCAATAGAACCTTCTCCCAAACCCAATGTAGACATGTTGTCTGTAGCGCTAATATTTTTGACTGAAATATTGGTATTCATGATAATCAAACAACTATGTAACTAATATTTTCAATTTTGTTACAATTTTTCTCCGGGGATATTTCATTTATGAAAGCCAAGTGAAGAACAGAACATATATAGTAATACATTTATGAAAATCTTTAATCAGAAAAAAAAATAATCCTTCAATCAAAACTGATCAAATTGATGTAAGCATAATAATAAATAAGTTATAGGTTATCGTGAAGTATCTTGAATCAAATATATCTGTTTTCGCTTTGCAAATCAAATATTAAGCCGAGATATGTTAGATCAAAGTTTAGACTTTAATAATTTATTAATCTTTTTATAAGTGCCGCTTTGATTTATAATCATATATTTTTAAATTCATTTAAATTCGTGTGGGATTCTTTTCAAATTTTTGAAATCCTAGAAAAAAATATTCAGATAAAGTTTTGATAGATAAAAGGACAGACAGAAGGATAAATGTAACATTATCTTAAATATACCTTAATATATTTTGTTTGATCCTGTCACTGCATCTATCATAATGCAAAAATTAAGGATTATAAATTTAATCTTAAGTACTCGGTAGAGAAAATATATGCTAATGTTTAATATTACAAATTTATCGATAATGACAAAAATAGAAAACAATATTTGAAGTCTTTCAAACTTATATTAATGTTATTGATAAATGATCAACTGATATAATCTGCCCTTTCTAGTGCAGGAATCTCATTCGGGGATTTTGCTATGAAGCCATTAACAAGCCTAAATTGACATATTTGATCTAAAATGGCAATTTTTTCAGTTGTATATTGTCAAATTAGTTATGAACACCATCATTTAATTCCCCAAAAAGATATGTTAAACACATAAGCATCTTAAAACGTTTGTAAATTACATTTTGTATCTCGATATTTGTTTTGGGAAAACTGTTGCTTCTCCCTTAATATAGATGACAGGTTCTCAACCTGATGCTATTTTAACAACATGTCACAAAATGCAAAAATCTAAAAGAAGAACTAAGGCAAATATGCTTGATTTATTTTTTATTATGCAAATACTTATGATTGATAGTTCAGTGTCTTTTGAACACCAGGAGTAAGTTTCTCATCAGTAGTGTTTAAAATCAACTATACGTTTATTTTTAATAGAAAAAGATAATAACTTAAGCGAAACTTAAAATATCAAAATGCACCACTGATATTATGCCATTAGAAAGCATAAAAAAGCCACTAGCAGAGCAACGGATCAAGTGTAGTAATTATTCCATTGGAGATTACTAATACATGTACTCACGGGATATATTTCTTAGCATTTACCTTCCACAGAAATGATCGATGCAAATAAGTATACTAAGAGGCTAGAAACCGACCCAGAATATGCAATTTTTATATACTGTGCCAAATTTCATCGAGTATTGCATTCATATCAAATTCAAAATTAGACTGGATAAACCGCCAATAAAGACTGATTTCAACTTTGCATAGAAAATAGAAATCATATTGAAAATTTGTTTTAGCCAAGCGAGTCGTATAATAGTATTATCACAGAAAAACTGAATAAGCAAATTCCTTAAAAAATTACGTAAGAAGAAAACAGATATCTCCCTTTCACAAAACAAACTGCAAGAATATTAATGATCACAGTTCGCAATATGACCAACTTTAGTTTGTCTTCTTTAAATCAGGAATTGGCATATTGAAACACAATATATAGTCAGCGACCCACTCCGGTAGTCGACCAAGGATATGCACTAAGAATCTTGCATCCCATCCTACTAAATATTGATATTTGGGAAACTTGGCTGTCAGTGCATGGACATAAGAATTAATAACATGGTCAATATCTGGACATGATACAATAGTTAGCCCTTTTTTGACCGACTCCTTATCTGAAAATGAATTAATTAATATTAACAGTTTTGAAGATTCATCGTTGAAATTTGATTTTATTTATACATCAGTTTTGTTAAATGCATTAAAGTTAATTTCATCATAAACTGTCGTTAAAAAACGCAACTGTTGAATACCGCTGTTCAAAAGTTATAACTCAATTGGGAAAGAAAAAACCTGGTGACAAACTAAAACCGAGGGAAACGCATCAACTATAAGAGGAATACAACGGCACATTATAAACACTGAAATGGCAAAAAAAATAATGCCAACATATAAAGAAACGGACAATGTGATAACAATGCCATATTCCTGACTTGTTACAGGACATTTCAAGAAAAACGGTGGGTTGAATCTGGTTTTATAGCTAGCAAACCTCCATATGTCTGCTTCAATTTTAAAAGAAATTCCTTTTTTTTTGCTATATATATTAGATAAAAAATCAAGAGAAAGCAAATTTAAATACACAAAAAAAAGCAATAAAAAGACGAAAAACTAATGCACAGGACATTTTATGACATACATTACAACTGTCTGGTGTTTTCGTATAAGTATGTCATACAGGTAAATATTGAATAAAACACAGAAAACTTATTTTTTTATCGTATGCCGTTGTATGGATAGTTGTGTCATTGGCACCCATACGATATTTCCTTATATTAAAGTAATTTGATTGTGTACATGCCGCTAGAAGTCGGGGTGATATGATTATCAGATGCTCTTTGTTATAGGATGTATACAGCAAACTCGTTTCATATCGAATCATTAAGTCTGGATTTCTTTTTAATCTTACCATTTTGTAGGATTATAAAGATCAATCAAATTATGTTTTAGAATTCTATCTAATGATTTATATAAACATAAATCAATAGCGTTATACTGTATTAACTACTGTTTAAAAACTTACACTGTTTAAGAAATCCAAGTCCAAAGTTACGCTGTATATCCAAGTGAAGATTGTCATAGTGAACACCTATAGCGTTACAGATGACATCCGGATCTGTGATACGAATTTTAAAACACCCAGGTTCTATGATATGAACAGTGACCCCTCTTTTTTTGCGTCTGAAAGAAAAGAAGCAAAACGTGAAGACCCATCGAACCATTTTTTTTAAAATCCTGTCAAAAGAAAATGCATCATGATTCAACATTTTGTTTAAAATTCCGAATGGTAAATAGGGCTTTTCATGAAAATCAAAATGTTGTATAAAACGATTTGCTTTGAAATTGGGCTCCTATTTCTAAATGAGAACATTTTTTTTTCAGTTAGCGGTCAAAAAAGCTTTCTTTCTGTTAAACTACACACTCTAAGGGTACTTGGAGAATATAAGACTTACAGAGGAACCAATTTCTCTTTTCTAGTCACAGTAGTACACGTTCATCTGTTTGTAAGTAATCATAATAAATACAATCACGTTCCGTCGAATCATTGACATTACATCTATGTCATGGACTCGTTGAATGGCAGGTTTATTACATAATCTGATACATGTGACTTACAACTCTTCAGAGGTTCTGTAAGTTATATATTGTTAGCAAAATTAATTACAATTTCCATGGTGTATCTTTAGGTTTTCAGTCGCATATTTGATTATTACAAAGTTAATTACCAATACCTGCGTTTACAAGAAAGCGAGTAGTACATAAAGAGGAAAATAGGAGCATATGTTATAATTTAAAAAAAAAACGAAAATTTGCTTTTAAACAAACAAATATCCTTCTACACATTTCCGTATATCAAGATTATTATATCATTTTATTGCGGAACTAGGTTCAAGTTATTTATATATTTTCGTGTTCAAAGTATCAAGCGTTAATTTTGGTTATATATGTGATATCTACTCCGATAAATCTCGATATGTCAGTCTTAGTATGTCTTGCAGATTTGAAAGGTGGCTGACTATCTGGGGAGACCAAATAATGAAACATGCATAAAAAAGATTAGACATATATATAATAGTTTTAATTCAATACGACTATTAAGTGACGTCTTGTTATTTGAACCTTCTCAATCCATCAAAGTATCAAGTGTTTTTTATATGTGATATAAACTCCTACTCCTGATTACTTGTTTATTGTGTGCATTGGATATCTGTTTACCTGTGATAATTTCATATATTTGTTTGGCTAAGAGTACCTTGCTTGTATTTTTTGGTATACTTGTTTTATACTGCTTGTTTACATATATGTTTTGTTCATATGTAGTGATCCATAATCCCTCAGCATTCCTCTTGCTCACCTATGATCGGGGTTGATCAGTATAGAGCGGGTATCGGAAGATTTCATAATACTATTGCATCAAAGCAATTACGACTAAACAGTTCTCTCTTTTTGAGTAACACCTCGTCACACTCACGTTACGTGTACGTCTTTTATTCAGTTATTACCGTTCTCTCATTTTCTGTTTCATTACACAAGCTAGCACTAATGATGCTTTTATTACTAGTCAAATCGGGAACTATTCATCCTTATCTGTGTCCGTCCGGGGATCTTTCTGTATTTCACTTAGATGCACGTAGTTTATATTCTTTAGATAGCGTATTAAAGTCTAATCGAACTGGGCTAGACGAAATTGAGTTCGTTATGTGCAACGAATTCCAATATGATGTGATCTGTATTAGTAAAATCTGGTTAAAACCAGATATTTCATTTGAAGATATTAAGATTGATAATTATAACATCCACAGGCGAGTTAGGGCTGACGGGACGGGTTACGGTGGTGTCGCCATATATGTTTCCGACCGATTATATTCTATGCTCCGTCAGGATATATTACATCTTCAAACAGATTTTCCCGACAGCAAAATAACATTTTGTACTCTATCTTTTTTCTTGTAATAAAAAACAAGGTATGAAACACATAAACTTTTTTTTTCATTTGACGGGATTGTACTCAGAATGGTTTTTCCATAATAATTATTCTATATTACTGAATCATACATTTTTTTAAAGCCGTGTGCAAGTGTGAAAGAATGAACGAGTGATTGGATGGTATGTAGTAAGTCGTAAGTCATGTCCTGTACATATTGTCTTGTCTTGTGTCTAACAAGTTTGTAAACTTAAAAAACAACTTTGTTAATTGTGAATCTGTGTATATGTCTTTGTTCAGGAGACCAAAACATAGCCTCTTATCTGTTGGCATTCCTCTTTAAATAAATAAAGAATTAAATTAAAAAATTAAAAAAACTCCTCAGCTTGTCTTGTCAGATTTTGTGAATTGGCTGTGCCTTACCATATTTAATTTTTTTTTAAATGTTTGACAAAATGGTTTGCCAGTAGGTCTAGTTCAAATGTTTTTCATTTGGATTATTTTATCATACGCTTTGGTTGCAGTTGTTGGTAATGTCATACCTTAGCATATCAGAATATCCCTCGGCAGCGTACTTAGACACGGCGTAAGGAGTAGATAATACAGCCATACGTCCTGCTTCACTCGTGATGTTGACAATGTGACCTTTAGACTTTAGAACCAATGGAAGAAAGATACGGCTTGTTTCGACTATTCCTAAAGTATTAACTTCAATTACACTTTCATAGTCTGCTTTGTTCAATCATTCAATCGGCACAACAGGTCTAGATATACCAGCATTGTTAACTAAGCCCCAGATTCATTGCAAGACAAAACAAAATAAAACTATACAATTGATATACGACGAAATGAAGTGTTACTATAGAATAGTGGGTCAATGGGTGGTAAAACAACAACAAAATCTTAACTCAAATGACATTAAGATGTGAACTTACAACTTCGTCTCCATCAAAGAAAATTAAAACATCAATAAAATGGAACACCACAGCTGTCTTATGTGGAACTCTTATATTAGGTAATGTTGTTCTATTATTACTTATAATAACGTACAATATACTAACTCGTGGAATTTCTTTTACTGTGATATTTGTGGCGAACATACTTCTTGCACGTGAACTGATTAAAACTAACACACTAACACGGATTTTAGTGGAGTTCGTATTGTTTCTTATTTATTTATTATTTATAACTGTTGATGTTAAATTTCCTTTGACTTTGGAGTCTTTGTTTACTCCTTTGTTTTGATTGTTATTGTCTTTTGACCGCAATGATCAATGCTAAATTGGAACAGGAAAGAATGAGACAGGAAGCAGCCATCACAAAAATGGTAATAACTGTTAGCAGTTATCTGTATGGTACCAGATCGTCCTTTAGCTGGTAAAATGAAAGACGGTCTTTTGCACGTGAACGTTCATTTGTTTATTCAACCATTACATACCTTGAACTTTCTAAATTTTCTGTAAACACAATAATCTATACTATGACAAATTCATTCTTTAATAATGGATACAGACAGCTTATGGTGTCGATCTTTGGTTGCAGATATAAACAAAAAACGGCTAAAAATGTCAACCGAAATAACCAGATTCTGACAGGGTTAAATACAATCTAAGCATTAGATTCGTGTGTTGCAATGAATGTTGCAAATGGATTTTCAGCAGACTATTCATCAATCTAATATGTGATCAGTTGACATATTTTTCAATATTTTTTAACCTTTATTCACGAATCAAATATTTCTATTCCTTACTGGCATGTTATCATCGGGAACACCCTCGAAATCAAACCTTAGCCTTAACTATTTAAAGACGGAAACAGATCAATTGAAAATTTAAGATAAGTTATCATAACCGTCGACATGAATTACTGATGAAAACGAAACGTACACTGATAGATCTTTATCATTTCATATGCTCTGTTAATAATCACATATACTGAAAGGATTTGCCAATGGAAGTGAAGCATTAATTTTGAATTGTTGAATAAACGTCTCAAAAATAACATGACAAGACTTTGAGTGCTGCTTTTTTTTTAAAGAAATAATTGAGAAGAACATAATTATTAAGTTAAAATCTTATAAATAATAAATCTTCATCCGTTTCGGTTTGGTTTTTATACATCATTGGCTTTCAAGTATTTGACTCAAAGCGTTCCTGATGCAGTTTTGTTTTTCTTTAGACTCGTAAATACAAAACGAAATAGTTTGAATTTCCCTATCAGAGAGATGACTGAGATGACAGACGACTTTTTATGCTATTTTATTTTTCTAAACTTTCCACTGAAAGAGTTTTTGGATTTTTGTTATGTATATGTGTGTTGTTCTGTTGTATAAATTTTTAGGAGTACTAGTCATTAAAGGGACCAATAAAACAACATACATAATGTTTACTTTAGGTTCATTAAGAAATATTCTATTTTTATAAATCTGATGAAATCGTCTGCGTTATGTGTTAAAATAATATTAAATAAATTTTTCAAAGCACGCAATTATAAACATTCTCAGAAGGACTTACACTGCATCGTATGGTACGTGATTACATTTGTAAATATTATAGAAATTTATTCAACTTTGATTATTTAAAAGTATTAGGTTATTATTGCAATAAACATTTTGTTATCATTTATGTTTGTCTAGAGCGCTGGACATGAGGCTAAGCGATTGGTGCTGTAGTGTATCAAAGGTGTGAGTTCGAATCCCGCTGAGGGACGGACAAAAATTTGTCAGTATAAAATCTAACTCTAACACTGTTTGGTGTAATTTTCAGACTTATATAAATATTTGCATTAACCTTGTATCTATATCACTCTTAGATCCAGTGGACATGTATATTGTATGGTTTGTCACTTGTTTAGACTTGTTTGTAAAATATACTTATTTCTAGTGACTGTATAATGAAATGAATCATGATCCTATATGATATATAAAAATTGTTGAGTTAGATTGCTGACAAATGATAAATACATTGTGTATGAAAATAATAATATAACATCTACACACGCTTAAAAAAAACACGTGTCTCATGTCTATCTCTAGATTCACCTTCCGTGACAAGGTAACACTACGACTATTGAAGTTATATTTTAATATAGCGGATGTGGTCGAGTGGTCTAGAGCGCTGGACATGAGGCTAAGCGATTGGTGCTGTAGTGTATCAAAGGTGTGAGTTCGAATCCCGCTGAGGGACGGACAAAAATTTGTCAGTATAAAATCCAACTCTAACACTGTTTGGTGTAATTTTCAGACTTATATATATATATATATATATATATACATGTATTGCACTACAAATATCACAAACACAAACGTGGTTATTTCGTCAACGTACATTATTATAAAATGCATGGATATGATCTTTGGTGGCTTAATGAAAAAATAAAAGGATTTCCTGTATGAAGACAGCATAAAAACTTTGAAAGACAAAAAAAGGTATTTGGAGAAACTTGATTTTCAAGGTTCAGTGAATCACAATTGGTTTAATCTTATTGTAATAATTAAGATCTTAATCTCTGAGTCTTGGTAAAACTTTCCTTCTGGTCTGTTATCCACTGGTTCAGTTAAAATCCATCTAAATACACTAAAGAATCACTTTCTATTGTTGGGAATGACGAGTCTATAATGTTGTTGCACCCATGTACACTTCTTCCGCATCTCTGAATCGAGGCTGAGGACATATTGCCATGCAATGCATTCAATGCATTTTTTGCTCTCATGTTCAAAAACTCAAGTGCTTGGTCGGCTGGAACATTACACCCGATGAATGTTTATGCATCTGTTGTGTTTCAGCTGATGTCCTAATTTGATGGTAAAAGTGACATTAACTGCGCTTGTAAACGAAAGGCTAAAAGTCGATATTTGGTGTGGATATTTATTGTAAATCTAAGAAAGTCAAACCTCCACATTCTCACTAGCCTGTCTCCATCGTTTTCCTTCGATGAATCTTCTGTGATACAGTCTTGGAGACCTTCTCTTAATTAGCAGACAACAGGAATATTTGAATTTATAATCCTGTTTCTCTACCGCCGGGTTTGAAGAAGACTGTTAATCTAAGTCTATCTCTACATCAGGTACACTAAACTCTCTGATATATCTATATAGGAGGATGCCACTACAGTTATAGGACAAACGCCAGATTTTGAGTTTCTTCAGCAAAATAGCCATAACATTATCCAATTAACAGATTATTGATAAATCATTTATGCAAACACTTGTTTATTTGTCGTCACAGCAGGAAAGCTTCTGATTACCACAATATTTTAGATGACTGACCAGAAATGACCACATGTGTACTATATGTACTGTCAAGGACTGGTCCACATAAATAGATTGTTATCAGAATCAGCTAGTGGCAAATGTTATGACTTTTGAATTTTATCTATAAAAGACCCCCCTTTTTATGATACAAATTTTGGCAATGCAAACATTTGAAAACAGAGTATTTGTATTCAGTATTTTATTTTTTATATTTAAGCATATAACTAAATCTACAATATAAATATGAATAAGAAATTACTGATTTTGCAAAATATTTTTTTGTAAACTGGAATGAAACTTGAGAAGTTATCAAATTAAATGTTCCTGTACCACAGGCACATTTTGAAAATGTTTTCTCTTTTAAGCTTAGTAACGGTGTCAAAAATCCAACACAAGTTTTGACATTTTTAAAATTTCCAGTTTTAAAATTCGCTATTTGTCAAGCCTGCAAGTAAAGTGGCCAAATCTAGAAATAACAATCCTTCTATGGGGAACGGATTTATATACGTTTTTCTTGTTTCCAAATCCTTACATTTCTATTGTATTATTGCAACATATGCACTTTTGAAAAATAAAATACTGTTTTTGAACTAAGCTATAATCCTTCTCTAGTGTCACAACATTTAGATTTATTCTTCAGTTATTTTCCTATTTAAAACGTCAACATTTTTGTTAAACCTTCACATTATTTATATAACTAACAAACATATCTTCTACACAATTACAGCATGCAGAGAATTCTTTAATTTTTTTCTCGATATTTTACCGTTATTTTGTCTTGGGTTAAAGTTTCAAATATCAATAACTTTATACAATTTTTTTAACAGAACAGAATTCTCCTCATGATAAAAAAGGCAACTTGAGAAAAGAAAAACATTGTTTTAATGACCCCGCAACTGAAAGTTGAGAGGGATCATATTGTTTTACTCCTGGTCCGTAAGTCCTGCTCCCTTCCATCTTTCTGTCCGTCTGTCCCTTTAGGGGTATATAGCTTTTCCACATAATTTTATATAAATTTGAATGCTAGGAAGTTTTCACTTTACTGGCTGTATGTGCATGAAGATGTGCAGGTGGTCAGTGTTTTGATTTGTGTCGAGCATGTGGCTTTTGTCGCAGAACGTGATATACGGAGTGATTCTGGTGGCAGCGTAAGTTAACTTCTTAAAAGCTTTACATAATCGAGAGGTCAACTATATTTGTTTTTTGGAATGATTGTGAGGTGTATTATATCTGTCTGGCAGCTTTCATCTGACCTTGACCTTAATTTTATGTGTCATTGGTCAATTGGTTAAGTTTTCATGGTTAAGTTTTTTTCTTAGATACATGTACTATAAGCAATAGGTGAACTATATTTAACGCACAGATTGATTGTAAGGTGTGCATGTCTGGTTCATCTGACTTTATTTTCATGATTCAGTTGATAATGTTTAGTTTTCCTGTTTAAGTCTGATTCATAGTTTTTTTTATTTTTGTTTTCCAGACACAATAGTATCTTTTAAAAAAATCCAACATTGACTTTGTTATAATACAGTTACTTCACAAGTGAAGTGCGTTGATATCATTTTGTCTAGTTTTTATTTGAACTAACCTTTCTCAAACCTTAATTTTGAATTATTTTCTAAATACGGTAATGATATTTGTAAAAAAATGTTTTCCAATAATTTTAATTCAAGAATTTATTAGGGTCATATTCAAATGTAGGTACTCCTAACGGTGCCTTGTTGCATCCCCTTTTCAAAATCCTTTATTAATTTAGTAATTAATTCCTGTAAAAATCCTTTCAAATATATATACAAAGAACTCTTTTAAAAATATTTATACTATATACACATATGTTGTATTCCTGGAACAGATTTCACGCTATAAGTTTCTATACAACAGTGTTCTACAAATTCTGAAATATACACTAATATATTGTTTCTGATTTGATCTATTTGTCTCTATGGTCAGTGGTCTGATAGTAGTCTCAGATTATAATCTCTACCAGCAGGGAGTCTGATACGAGGTTGTAATATGTTGAATGGGTTAATTAACATCAATAAATTGTGCAATTTGATATCTCCTAAATTTTAGGATGAAATTTGGCGTTTGTCCTATAACTGACTATGGGTTTTTCTACATTTTCCGTCCCTAAAAATATCTTTTGACACACCGGAAAGCCACATGGCAATCGGTTCTTCTCATTAGTTTTCTTCCCATGATCTTTCTCTGTAAGGATGGCATCTCTGTTTGAAGGAATTTGGAAACTATTTTTTGATACATTTTCAGAAAATAAACAATTATAAGTGAAAGTCGTCTTCTCTTCCTTTGTTTTAGTACTCAAGCTCTCTTCAATGTCATTCACTGAGTGTATATTTAGCACATTCAGAGCAGCAAGGATGACATGCTCTTTGTTCAAAACGAAGGAAATCCCGACAACTATTTACAGCATCTTTTACCTGCAATACAATAAAAATTAATGTTTTTTCCTGTTTAAAGACATGTATTTAAATTTAATTTGAATTGATTGTAACCATTAAGCGTATTTATCTTTAAATTATCTCAAAGTTATAATATATATAACATCAGTAGCAACAACTTTCTTTCTGTAAAATATGAAAAATACTTAGTAGTAGCTCAGCTTCCTAATGCTGATAAACTGAACATCTGTTCGAATTAAGACTAGTTTAAAGTACTTTACACATTTATCAGAGAAATAAAACAAATACATGGACTTGCCAGGCAACTTTTTTTCCTGGATTCTTTTGAAAACTGATGCGGTATATGATAAACAACGAATTCCTTGCAATCTTTCAACTCTTTGATTTTTCCAACAAGAACCCTTTGTATCAAAATATTGTATTCCTGGTTTAGTTGAAGTTAGTCATCTTTTCTTGGTAGGAAAGCTTCATTTGGTATATTTAGTATATCAGCCTGAGGTACATAGTCTTCCAGGTCATCTGCAGAAACTCTGTCATGAACAGCTAAAGCATGGACAATATTGTGCATTTTGTTAGACGTATCGTCTGTTTTGTGTCTAGCTTTTGTCATCATGTTTAAGTTGTTCATAGCAATTTTGAAAGAAGATATGTCATCTGTTTCTGTCGCTATATCTGTGGTGTAAGGAGACTCTATAAAGACTTCTGCTGATGTACAATCAGGTGTATCTAGATCTGTTAAAATCAAATTGTAATAAAAATTAAATTTAAATTATCAAAAGAATATTAATATCAGAGTGCTGCTCATATAATAACTAATAACTTGACTGTCATTACTTCTTTTTGTCTTGCTTATTTTCTTTCCTTAGCGGTTTCTACAAGTACATGTGTTTTAACATCAGGTTATATAACATGTAATTTCTATGACATTTGGTCTCTTGTGACAATCATACCACATCTTTTTAATCTATATACATGTACATTTTGAAATATTTTTTTTGGTGTCACAAACAGATCTGTAGCACAACACATTTCTTGTTCCACACTTCCTAGATTGTACATGCATATGTTATCACGAAAAGATGTATTTACCTTGGTGCGAATGTGACCCCTGAACATCAGAATACTATTAATGGCTTGTTTTAACCCATCTGTGTATTTCGGTTGAAAAGCAAGATGGCTATGCTGAATACCATTCTTGGTATCTGTTTATTCTTATTTCCCGCAATTAGTAACATCAACACTGTTACCAATTGACATTTTTCTTTGAGTTCATTGTAAGCTCTCATCCATGTAATTTGTCTTGAACTTCCTTTAAATCCCAGATGTACCTGTGAAGACAATACCAACATGTAAACAAAGAAGGGAGTAATTTGCATGTACATGTACAGGGGCAAATCCAGAAGCTTGATGAAATAGGGGCACTATGAAGCCAAACGTATATGTTTCTTTAGAGATGTATAAATGTATATGCAAGTGTTAGTGGTAATGGATAAAAAAAATGGGAAAAAATTACAACATTCAAATATTCAGTTAAAATAAATATTGTTTGATATAAAAAAAAAAAAATGTTAAAGTTAGTCACATAAAAGACAGTTTCATAAATTGATACCAACAGTCTTGACCTTTAACTACTATATTTATATCTATTTATTCTACAAAAACAGATTTAGATGGTTATTTATTTCATGGTCAGAAGATCTAGATTTTACCTGTTATAATTTTTTGATTTATAGAAATTAAAGACAAATAAAAATAAAAATATTTATACTATTCCTATCAATAAGTACATGTAGTCTACATTAAAGGATCTAAGAGACATATAACATATACAATGTAGGTGTCAAAATTACACATAAATGAGATGGGATTAATTAACAGTTGATTTAAGAAGTCAAATCCTGCTGTGATTAATTTCATGTCAAGATAACAAATGGATAAGCAGACTCAGTAGCAATAAAATTATGCTAGAAAATTGTCTCACTATACAAATGAAATCCTTGAGCATGCATGTACATGTATGTCCATATTGCATGTGCACAAAAGTTTGGCACTGAATTAAACTTAAAAAGTATACATTTTACTGTTTGATAACACAGTAACTTTAATACCATGTAGAATGTGGTTCTATTTTATCATAAAATGACTAACCTTCACTTTTTGAACTGGACTGACAGGAGATGTTTTAGTAGATTTAGGGGTCTGTCGTGGAGTTTTGTTGAAATTTAATCTCTTTCTTCTTGCTTTTGGAGTTTCACATGATGTTGCCATTGGTTTCTTTCCATGGAGTGTGTATCCCGACTTCACTGGAGTCAAACATTTCCTCGATCTTTGCTTAGTTAGAGATTGTTTTTCCTGTGCAAGTGAACATGATTTGATCCATTGCGTTATTACAGTTGTGTTTTCTGGATGCGGCGATGAAAATTTTGTAGATGCTACAGAGTCTGGTAAAGTAAAAGTTTCTTCTGCCTCCTATATATACCCTGTATAACATTATAGCACTAACTGTCCAAAACCACTGAAATCTTGCAGTTCAACACCACCTTAAACAGGTAAACTTACTTTAAAGTTTCTAATATATTGATTTCACCGTGAATCTAGTGAATATTCCTTCTGCATTCCTTCGTTTAACTCTTCAGATCAAACACGTGTGTACAATGAAAACACGTTTCTTGCTCCATTGCACATGTTTACAAACAATTTTGAACTCCTCCTCTATTTCGCGCCATACGTCAAGATATATTGATCCCATGATGCAGCTCGATTTATAAATTTCCGGTTGACGCGTTTTGACTGTAAGTGCATTCAGGCGTTAATGGAGTGATCATACTGATCGTAATATAACGACTGGATTATTCGGGTTATGTTTTATATTGTTATTTTGGGGCATTTTATAGCTGATTATGCGGTTTGGG
This sequence comes from Mytilus galloprovincialis, assembly GCF_965363235.1. Lineage (NCBI taxonomy): Eukaryota > Metazoa > Mollusca > Bivalvia > Mytilida > Mytilidae > Mytilus > Mytilus galloprovincialis. Next base: position 27,517,500 of record NC_134844.1, read on the forward strand.
CTTTGTTTATTGATGGAGGCTGTACGGTGACCTTAATTGTTAATTTATGTGTCTTGTTTGTCACTTGTGGAGAGTTGTTTCATTGGCATTCATACCACATCTTTTTTTTTATAGATGATTCAACTCTTTATCAATCCAATAAACTTGTCTTTGGTATCCCAAACATATATTGTTATGTTTATGGTATGTAGTGTACAACTAATGTCGGATACTCATAGCTAGACTGGCATTCTCATGATTACATCGGAAGATAAATCCGACCTAACAAATCAAACTTAGACAAAACACAGTATATTGATATCAACATTTAATCACGTTAAATATGTATATCATAATTGTATGTTGACGGTTTGAAAGACATCTATTTATAGACTCTATGGCCCCTATTTCAGCCTATTGACCTTAAGGTGTGATACACACAGGACACGACACACAATACGTCCCAGAAATCATACAAAAAAGGACTTAAAACAAATATTCCGTTAATTTAAACAGTTTTAGGAAATTAACCCTGCATGTCATAGCTAAACAATATCTTGGGTGAATAAATAACTATCCTTTTTATATATTTTCTGTTTCTATACCTTATTTTGGAACTTCAGGTAACATGGTTATTTATGGTAGGTTGTTACCAAAATTTATGACAAACACGATGATTTTAATTTTCTTATAGTCAACTTTCCATTTTTGTGTAGCAACATCCCAGCGGCACCAGCATATGGAGTATATGTGTCTCAATTGAAACGTTACTCTAGAGCTAGCTCAAAGTACGTTGATTTTGTTGAACGAGGAATACTACTTTCTCAAAAGTTGCTAAGACAGGGCTATGAATCAATCAAATTAAGGTCATCCCTCAAGAAATTTTACGGTCGCCATCATGAGCGGATTGGTCATTATGCCAAAAGTGTGTCAGAAATCATATCTGATATTCTTCCTCAGTCATAATTACCTTCCATCATTACCGAACTGAACAAGGAAATAACACGACGGGTGCCGTATACGGTGCAGGAAATGCTTACCCTTCCTGAGCACCTGATTTCATTCCCAGTTTTTAGTGGAGTTCGTGTTGTTTCTTAATTATTATTTATAACTGTTGATGTAAATGTCCTTTGTTTTTGTGAGTCTTTGTTTACTCCTTGGTTTTGATTGTTATTGTTTTAAACCTTTTATCAGAAAAAGGAGGCGTAATTTGATTGGTTTATTTCTAGTGTAGTTATTATCTATCTATCAATCAATGAAATGTTATTTGAAATTTTAACTGTAGTATTTGACAGGATAAAGCTTTACTAATGCCAATTAAAGATTTAAGACTTGAAGTTAATCAGTAAATAAACAATAAACATATAACGATTTCATAACATTCTTTATTCGACTTATTCAAGTGTCAAATTCAATTTCTGTTATTTTTGTTATTTTTCTTTTCTTTGTTATTTTTCTTGTCTTTGTTATTTTTCTTTCCTTTGGTATTATTTTTATTGTTCTTGCCTTTCTTATCTTTGTTATTCTTCTTATTTTTTATTTTCAGCTTTTCTTTAATCCAGTCTGTATAAGCAGAAATTCTGATATAAATACTTGGAATCCTTGCATCGCAAGGGGTAGGACCAAACGATAATACTCCTACAAGCTTTTTACTGCAAACCAGAGGCCCACCACTATCTCTCTGAATAAAAAAGAAATATCTTAAAATAAATTCAATATAAGTATACAAAGCCAAATTCTTGAGTAAATAAAAACCACCAGTCGAACTCATTTTTGTTTTTTCGACGAGTGTTTACTGATATCATACGCCCTACTCTTTTTTTTATCAATAGTATTTTAACGTATAGACAAGAATGTAATCCGTAGTTATCTTTGTTATATTGAGACATGATTTGTCCTGTACAAATCTAAAAATGAATTTTATATTTTTCTTGGTTAACATTGCATAGACATATACCTGACATCGCGTTTTTTTTTTTTTTTTTTTGTTTTTTTGTTATTTCCCCTGCTTAAAAAATATGTTTTTTTTTTCTATTTTGATAAGCTAGGCACTTGTTCATCCTTCAAAACAAAAGACAGACAGATTTACTCTTAAAAAAATACCGATCATAGATAATGAAGCAGATGTGAACAAAATAAAAAAAACTTTGACAGGAACCGTATTGGAGCTTGAAGTAAAAAAAACCAATTGATATTGGTGTGAAAAGAAGCTAAAATGTGTTAATATATGATGTTGTTTTAACCTTTCAAATAATAATAATAATAAACAAATAAATTCTTTTCTGTTAACTCATTGCATGTAATGATACACCGTTCCAAGAGGTAATATCAAAATGAAAACCCCACAAACATTAGTATTGTGAATGTAACTACGTACCTTGGCCTTAACCAAAACAGTATTTGTATTGCAAATAAATCAGACTCATTACGACTTATTGCTACTAGAGTGAATCATGCGAAATTAGAGATTTTCGATTTAACCTTTAAGTTTGCAGTAAGAAATTGCAATAGTTTATTGGTGGTTAATCAAATAGATATAATTGTTCAATAGAATTGTTTGGCTTCAATCATGTATGTTCATATAAATTGTTTCAATGAATCTTAATAACTATGTTTTCTATAACAATGTTCACAGGATTACGTTTCATATCATGACTCACTTGATGTAGGATAAGTTCTCACAAGGAATCTAAGAAACCAAGAGTTCGAAGTTGTGTAATAGAAATAATTCCTTCTACCATGTGTCAGACACCATCACGACTTTACTGACAATAGCGTAACATCTGTTTCACAAATGACGACGGATGAATTCCATTCGTCGTTATCATAATCCAACAAACCCTTTCACCTTGCGAATGAGACTTTTTGTCGTGTTTCTATTTTCACGAATAACACAAAAGTGACATATGTGTAACAAGATCTGCTTACCTTTCTTGACACCTGAGATCAATCCCGCTTTAAAAAGTGCGTGTTTATAAGTCGTGAGTTTACTATGTTGTGTTTTGTAGTCTAATGTTTGTCTTTTCATGTTTGCATCCTTTTTGCCATAGCGTTGTCTGGCTTATGAGTTTGAATGTCCTCTTTGATATATTTAGTCTTTCGCTTATATTAACAGCTTTTAAAATTTGAACCGAGGAACGTGGTATCGATTTTCTACGATGTATATGAAATGTTTGTAATCATATGTATCTATAAATAAAACGTCTAGATATAAGTCAACAATCTTTCTCGCGAGGGAACGGGTTAATTACGAGTAATGATACGTGTACACAATAATTTAGATATAGTCGGACATCTTCGAAAGATTTTTGAAAGCAAATACAGCTTATTATTTTGATCATCAAATATCCTTTATCTTGAAATTGCCTAACCAATGTGAAATTTACTGAAACGAGTTAACAACTTTGAATCTATTATGTAGGTTAATGAAATATAGTTACATTACAAGAATCCTTTTTCCCATCCTGAAGACAAATGATGTTCTTCAAAAACGTGTTTGGAAAAGACCAGGAAGTATGACAGTAGTCACTTGTGACAACAGGAATCGAAACTACTTGCAGACGATCAGGATAATTCGACCCTGTAATCAAAATGATTAATAGTCCAAATTAATCATGTTGTTAATATCCTTAAAATAATGAGTTTGAAATTTACTTTGTTGTTGTAAAATTTATATTATGTGTAACATTAGTGTCACCATTCTTCCAGGTGACGTATGAGTAAAACTCTAATAAAGATGTTTTTAAACCCACGTCACTTTATTGCTATGTTTTCATTGACCAAGGTCATACGATGATATCATCTTGTGACATTTTCCGGAAAACATACGTTTCCTTCGAATTTGGTGTAACTGAAAAATGGTTACACTAACCTTACTGGATATCATCTACATCTGTCTTCAAACATTCAGTATTACCAGAATCTATGTATAGACAATCTAAATGTGTTTCTCACTTCTGCATTCGTTAATGTCAAGTTTACAATTCCGAAAGCATGACAACCTCTCAGAGAAAATAGATATGACAGTTGGGAATGCTTTCTTGCTAGTCCAATATTGTGTGACACTAGTATTAAGGCTTTTTTCTTTTTTTTTAAATTAGAAGAAATATACCAGATAAATGTGAATTTCATTAGATATGATACTACTATATCTGATGAACATCAAGTATCAAAATCATTTGTTGAAAAAAATACAAACAGGAACTAGCATTAACTCTATCTGCTATTATAAGACTTGTTAAAAGTTCAAAAGGATCTAAAGATATGTATGTTATTTTAAATAAAAATATCAGTGTTCCCAATTAATAAGTTAAGATGGACTGAAGTTTTTGGCTTTGGTCAAAATCATTGGAAGAAAAATATTAACTGCCATTTGTTTTCTCAAAAAATACTAAATTACAATGGCTGCAGTATATATCCAATCATCGAATCTTAGCTACAAACAAGTTTTTTTTCCATAAAATTAAGATTGATAATAATCCAAATTGTACATTTTGTAATAGAGAAATTTAAACATTAGAACATCTTTTATAGGATTTGAGCAAAATCCAAAGTAATAAAAAGGATTTCAAAATAGTATACAGTAATGTGTGTAGTTTACTTCCGAACTTAGACCTCATAAACAATAAATGACATAAGTATGGATGTATTTATTAAAGTTGATCATACACGTGTTTCTATTATGTAAACAATCACACGTGAGTGTATGTCTGCATAACGGTCATCTATTGATGTTTATATCAAAACACAGGTTTGTATTTTAAATATATGATAATTCGGATTGATCAATATTTGTCGCATTGCGTAAATATATTGAATATGATATTTGGGATGGTAATAGCTCTGTATTTTTAAAGCACAAATAGTTTCCTTGTTAAAGTAAGTTAAGATATATTGTCATTCGAAGCTCGTATACTATTCTGTAAAGTGCAGTTGAGGTAAATCCCCCCTCCATTTGAATGGCTGTATTTTTTAAATAGTTTTACGTTTAGATAGATAACTATTTAGTTTTACGTTTAGTTAGATAACTATTTATATACTACCAGTATTACATTGCTTGGTTGATCATTAAGACCTCTATGGATATGTATAAAAGATTTCTCATTTTCATTTTTTTTTATTTTGCAGGTTGTCGTGGACTTCGCAGTTGTTTTGCCGGTATAATGATAACATCAAAACTCAAATTTAATTTCGTTTTAATAAAATGAGGTAAGTTGCACATGCTGGTGAGCTATTCCTTTTAATAAAAGTTACTCAATCGTTTAAATTTAGATTTTGATGTTTGGGAGTCTACTTTACAACCAAAACTGGCACTTGTATTGAATTATGTGTGAATAATCGCAAAAACTTATTAAATCAGTATTTGTTCTTACGCCGACATGCAGTCATCACTCTCCCGTTTCCATCGAAATTACATTTAAAATTTTAAAACAAGACTCATTTTAATGACAAATTCGTGATTGTAAGCGTGCAGATTATGACGGTCTTAAAAACCGGTTTATCGGTACTGACTGGGATGACGTTATTTCAATCGAAATTTCATTTGATACTTTAAAACAAAACTCGTTTAACAGGCAAATTCGGGATTTTACGCGTGCAGATTATGATGTTCTTAACCACCAGTTGATCAGTACTGACTGAGATGGTGTTGTTTTTATTTCAAATAATATATATTATACAGATGTGACATTTGTCAAACCATTTTAAAGTACTGTCATTAGATATATACCTATTACAGAAAGGCCAAATGATAAAACATTTAGAAACAGCTTGATAAGAAACAAGACATCGAAATACAATTCAAAACAAAGAGAAAACTTTCCAGATCGCTGGGAAAAATAACCGAAATTCGTAATTTTTACATTCAAGATGTATAAGAGATATTTGACAAAATTGGCCGGATATAACAACATTTGTGACCTGGAAACATAGCACGCAGGTGTCGAAAAACTAAATAAAGTTAAACATCTAAGATATCAGTTTAGTTAGAAAGGCAAAAGGTTATCATAATTGCCAACTGATATCACAAATTATTGACACAAATATTCCTCCTGGTAAATGGTGGTGCATTGCCAAGTCTGTATGAAATTTTACAAAAAAAACAGAGATTCACCTATTTTTTTTTGTAGCATGATGGCTAAATGTTTATTTATCCATTAGATAAGTCAGAGATCACGAACGTTGATTTTGCTTATATAAGTTATACTTATACGGAACCAGAAATTAATGACAATAACGAGCCTTCTCCATGTCATTTAAATAAATTCGTTATCACCGAGAAAGAAATATAAGACCAGTTAAAAATCTTGAATGTTAAAAACCAGCTGGAATGGCGGTGTCAATCCTATCTTTTAAAGATGTTGCTAGCTTTATTAACGGCATACACGCAAATATAATTGGAATACGAGATGAAAGGATGTTAAAATCAGACCTGGGTCAATTACATGCCAAAGTACTATAATTTATTGCATATCAGTTTTGGTAATTGAATAACAAAAAAGGCAACACACGTTATCATAATTGTATTGTCATTGTAACAAAATACAGTTAAATCACTTGCGTGCTAAAAACAGGACCAAAAAGGTTAACCAACTAGTATGGGGCTTTCTTTTAGATGTACTGTTTGGTTATGAACCATTTGTACAATTGTTTTAATTATCATTTAAAGATATCTGTTATATAACCTCGTATCTTATTTATTGTATTTTTTGCACTTCTGTCGTTTAGGTATTTAATCACGAGTCATTTGTTTTTTTATTTTCTTAAGTTTTTCTCATTAAGTCCTTTCACTAACACTTCTCTTTATTATAGTTCAAACCTTGAAAATACCAAATGTTTTCTCTGAATCTTCTAATCCTGTTGTTAAACGTTCTCGAGAAAAGAAAAGACAAATTAGAAAGTCAAGGTATCTGATTAATATTCAGTTGTGCTGCTATTCTTATACTAGTACAGTCTGTCTTTTCGGGTTTTTTTTCGTTTTTTGTTTGTTCATTGCGTTGTCCTTTTGTGTTAGACTTATGAGTTTTTATATCCCTTTGGTATCTTAAGCTTCTAATTTCTATAACTAATTTATGATAAATCTTACCACTATCATTGGTAGCTCCCCATCCAGATATTGTGCACAATTCACCAGTATAATTTTTCCCTGTATCCTTGTCCAGGTCGATTTTATTAATGGTAGACTCATATTTAAGCGGCATCTTTAGCTGTAGTAGCATCAGGTCAGCGTTTGTATCTTCACCAGTTTGATATTTTTCGTGCTGAAACATATTGAGTATAATTTAATTTATTGTATTATCAGTATATGTAAACGATATGATTGACGTTAGTACAAATATAAAACTAAAGAAAAACAAATCGTGATTGTTTTCTTCCGAGAAGAACTAAAGTTTTTAAACTGAGTATGAAGTCGTACTTTGAATTTCTCTTGCTGGTAAAATGTAATGACTTTTGAAAACGGAAATCTATCATGAAAATAATATTATGATATCCTTCCTTTCGTTGTGTAATTATACATGTATTCTTGAAATAACTTGTGTAGTGGGTACTGAGTAAATTTCTCTCTATCGACTAATGTGCTGAGCATAAAAGAGGGACGAAAGATACCAAAGGGACAGTCAAACTCATAAATCTAAAACAAACTGACAACGCCATGGCTAAAAACGAAAAAGACAAACAGAAAAACAATAGTACACATGACACAACATAGAAAACTAAAGAATAAACAACACGAACCCCACCAAAAACAAGGGGTGATCTCAGGTGCTCCGGAAGGGTAAGCAGATCCTGCTCCACATGTGGCATCCGTCGTGTTGTTTATGTGATTACAAATCCGGTAAATAGTCTAATTCGGTAGGTCACATTCATGAAAGGGAAGGGGATTGTAGTTACGACGTAAGGAACATATCCGATAACCAACTCGTGATGGCGTCCGTAAAATTTACGAAGGGATGATTTCAACTTCACCATTTGGAACTCTTGGTTTAATAGCTTCCTTGTGAGCAGTAACCCCCTATCAAAAAAATCATGATAGGAAATGCAAGCACGGGAATATCGTATCAATTGTGAGATATATACCCCGTATGCAGGTGCTGCTGGAATGTTGCTACTTAGAAATGGAAAGTTCACAATAGGAAAGCTGAAATCATCTCTTTTGTCGTAAAGTTTTGTTTTCAACCGACCCTCATTGTCAATTTCTAGATGTAAGTGAAGATATGAAGCCGACTTAACTGTATCTGTAGTATCCTTTATCTTCAATTCGATGGGATAGATGCGTTCCACATAGTCACCAAATTTTGAATTGTTTAGTGAAAGAACGTCGTCTATATAGCGGAAAGTAGAGTTAAAGGATATTGCTAACTTCTTATCTTTCTTCCTAAGAAGTTCCTGCATGAAGTCAGCCTCATAATAATAAAGAAACAAGTCGGCAAGTAGAGGGGCACAGTTTGTTCCCATTGGGATGCCGACAGTCTGTTGAAAAACACGTCCTCCTCAAGCATCTTGATAATATCGGTTTCAGAGAATTTTTTGTTTGAATCAGAGTGATTCTTTACAAAGTATGATTTATCCCTCCCTAAGACAAGATACTTGTATCTACGTTGGCCATTCTTTTTTATGAAGCAAAGTAATACCAACTCTTTCAATTTGTCTTTTAGTTTGGAATAATCGTCTCTGCAACAAATTCAATTACAATACTACATTGACTATCTATTTCTGCAAAATACTGTTAAATATATTTTTATGTGCCTATTCGATGACGATACTTTTTCCCTAGTACTTTAGTTACGTTGAAACAGTATGTGAGATTCTAAATGGATATGAAATTCTAAAAAGATAATATATATATACAATAACCCATTTGTCATTCAAATAATCAGTATTAGATGTTTACGTAGTTACCTCTAAGTGCAAAGAGATAAAGCGAAGGAAAGGAATCAAATATATAATGTCACGAAAAACAATAACTACTCTACTTTTGTTACAATTCAAATATGTTGCAAATCAACGATAAACATTTATTTGCAGCAGACAATTTTTTTTTAACTGACTGATTTGTTTCAGCATTTCTCCTAAATCATGAAAAGTACCATGTAAAGTATCGAATTCAAGTAGCATACAAAACTTAATAAACCACTTATGCCAAGCTGCCAACATATTTAAGTTATTTACGTTATTTAAGGTACCGGTACTTTCTTTATCAAACCAACAAAAAGTTTCAATAAAGTTTATGTATCTATAATTAAAAAAAGGAAGTTATATAAGGAATGACTGTAATCTTTTTTCTGTCTGTGAAGAAATAACATAAAAAATGTGGTGCACACTTTAATAACGCGCGTGTTATTTCGAATAAGCAGAAAAAAAATATTACAGTCATTTCTTATAATTTAATTCTTAATTCCATTTTAAACCGGAGTAAATCATGAAAAACGTTGATGACGTCACGGTCACATGCTAAAATCATGTCTATGGGCTGATAAACCAACGACGTCAAGCAATCAGAAGACACGTTACATCCAAAATTAAATTATTCTGTTTTGTACTGATGACGCAAAGTATATATTCAAATTAACGGCAAACAGGAAGATATGAATACAAAATAATGTTTATTATAATATTATAATTAGCGAATCGCGATCATGTTTTATTACAGGGACATCAATCTTAACAGAGAATCAACTGTTCATTGTTAATATACATTTAAATTGGTCCGGTAACGACCAGTTTTCTGGTCCGTTTTTTTTTTAGTTGAAGACCGATTGAATTTTTTACTGTAGAATACAAAATGTAATGTGGATCCTTGTAATCCAGAGAGCTTATGCTTGACCGATATTAAATAAATAAAAATAATATCTGTTCAGAAGCTTTGCAGCTAATTGAGTAGGTGTTTAAGCGTGCAGGTAAACAAATCTTCGGAATTAATTGACTATAAGCGAATTGTATGAACAGTTCTGAATTTACCGCTGATGATAACTCTGCAAATAAACAGACAATCATAAATCAAAATTGGAAGTGTTTTAACAGCTTTAAATGTCATAATGACCATTTAAAATTAATATGGGGTTAATCTGTATGAAGTCATCCTATTCAATAATACATAAGAAATTGTCGACATAATTAGTGTTGTCCAAGCTTACGAACGTATAAATAAAGGCTACAGTAGTATACCGATGTTCAAACTCATAAATCCATGGAAAAAAAACAAAATCGGGGTAACAAATTAAAACTGAGGGAAACGCATTAAATATAAGAGGAGAACAACGACACAACACTACAATGTAACACACACAGAAACGGACCTAGCAACAGACAAAATCCCACGAGAATAACAAATATAACATCAAAACCAAATACATGAATTTGGGATAGACAAGTACCGTGACACGTCTTATCGCAATGTGAATTTACACTTAAAAATAAGAGAAAACAAACGACGAAACGTTAAAATGTAACACATACAGAAACGAACTATAATATAACAATGGCCATATTCCTGACTTGGTACAGGACATTTTTAAAGACAAAAATGGCGGGTTGAACCTAGTTTTGTGGCATGCCAAACCTCCCCTTTTATAACCATGTGAAATATAACATTAAGATGACAACTCAACACTACAGGACTACAATATAAATAAATTGGAGAATACAATTGACAAAAAAACACACGAACAACAGCCAACAAAAGGCAACAAGTTGAAAATTTTAATACGCCAGAAGTGCATTTTATCCACACAAGATCTACTAGTGATGCCCAGATACAAAAGTTTGAAAGCCGAAACAAGCACAAAGTCGAACAGCATCGAGGACCAAAAGATAAAAAAAGTTGTGCCAAAAACGGCCAGGGTTTTCTGTTAGTTACCAGAACAGAAACAGTGAAACAGGAAAGCAGGATGGGTGTAATATTACATGTACATCTATGTCAATGAATAGTTGAGTATATAATTTACTACTTATTGCCCACATACCACATAGTATTTTTCCAAGGGTATAATCTGTTTCATCTGACTCAAAAAGGAGCTTCCGGCTACTACTCTCATATTCTTTGGCCTAAAATAAAAATAAAATCACACTGTAGCGATATACAGATTTTAATATACTATATAAAAGAAGATGTAGCATAATTGGAAAAAAGATAGCTCTCCACAAGAGACCAAATGACACAGAGTAGCTAGGTTACTACATAATCTTCATCAACAGCAAAGTATATTTTCGAGATTTTTGTACAAAGCTCCATATTACTTAATTTAACCCGTATAGCACCCCCTGTTTGAAAAAGATTTTTTAAATTTCTGTTTTGCAGTATATCGTTGAAACAAATCATCTACATCCGGTTTGAGTTAGTGACATATGAAAGCTTTTAGTTTTATTAAGTTTAAGCATGAAATTATAGCATAAGAAAAATATCTAAATTGTCGAATTGACATAGGATCTTGTCCTCAATTTCGAGTCTAAGGACCATTGATCTATGATTGAAAATAAACAAGTATATGACACGTCAGCACTTATTTCATCGCTGAACAAACAAAACCAAGCGTTGCAACATCAATTGCAAGGTATGCCACATGTCCCGAAGAAAAGTCATTTGGAGAGTTTTACAGGCATGTCATGTAACAAGTTTCTTTGGTATATATATTTCTTATTTTTTCAGTTAAAACAAAAGACGAATAAGTCCGAGGACATGAATAAAATAAAAAAATAAATAAAAACAAGCTTTTAAATTTTGTAAGTTAAAGTGGAATTATTCTTGAACGTTATATAACTTACAACCCAGCTGTCAAATCTATTCATATTTTGTCGTTCTATGCATTGTATATGAGTATCGTAAAACTTGAATGAGACAGCTTAAGCTAATGTGCCGACATGAAAATGTATGCTATTTCTAAAGTTTAAAGAAGCATAACTCTAGAACAGTCAGTCATTAACTGCCAAAAGCAAATTCGAACTTATTCTGCTAGTTCTTCGAATTGTGTAAAAGTTACATAAGTAAAACGTAAGTAAATTGCGGATACGAAAGAAATGCAATATTACAAGGTATAAAGGGGTATAATTGTAGAGCCTTAGATGTGTTGCTGTCAAATTTCTATATCCGTCTGCAATTTTTGGTTCTAAGCATTTTAAGTATTATCAATTCCGAATGAGTTCAGACATAAGTTATTTGGTTGACCTTTATGGAATAACCGTTTCACAAATGATTTTGGATATGTTCCTTACGTCGTAACTACAATCCCCTTCCCATTCATGAATGTAACCTACCGAATAAGACTATTTATCTGATTTGTTATAACATAAGCAACACGACGGGTGCCACATGTGGAGCAGGATCTGCTTACCCTTCCGGAACACCTGATATCAACCCTAGATTTGTTGGGGTTTGTGTTGCTTTTTCTTTAGTTTTCTATGTTGTAACATGTGATCTATTGTTTGTCTGTTTGTCTTTTTCGTATTTAGCCAGGCGTTGTCAGCTTATTTTCGATAATTGATTTCAAAACCTGGACGAACTGACAATACAAGACGACTAATTAACAAATATGACCATATCAATAATTATACGCATTGTTTAAGATCTTCCTTGATTATTGTTTATTTTAATTGTTACCTTTTAACTGTGTATTCCATGTTTGAGGAAATTGACGTGGATCTTAACTTTATTCGTATTTTTTCTGATTTAATTTAAAAAAAAAAACACATGGATCTTAAACCAAAAGACCCTAGGTCCATATGATATATGATTAAGGTGATATTTCACCATACAGTTAATTTTAAGCTTCAAAGCTCTGAAAAATCTAATCCAATGACTTGGTACAATTTCAACCAATATTTGAAAGAAGAAGACTTGACGCATCTAACAGTTTTAATGAAACAGTTATTCGCTATCACTAGTAACCCGAATTTAACTTGATCGGACAAAAACGCATTAACGCTGTTTAAATGAGATTAGTCGTCATTTGATAAAGATTGACAAAAATTAAAAATCATTTTTAATTTATTTCAATGCATATCAAATCATTTTAATGCCAGTCAAATAGATTCGCTTGCAGTCGTTCAATTTAATTCAAGTTGGCGGTAAGTTACGTCAAACAAATAGGCCACGCCCCCGTTAAACTATTTCAAACTGGTATTAATTCGGTTTAACAGGTAAATCACTCAAGCAAAACAACATCGATGTGTCTTTCGTTTATTTGTTTCAAACTTTATCGACTTATATATATAAATGCGTGTATTCTTATTAAAGTCATATACTTATCACAATTTAAACAAATGAATGATCAATACACGTAACATATAAGGAATTTAAATAAAAAAATAAAATATTGATGCACGGTTTAAAAAATTTAAAACTTGTGAATCTGTTAAAAATAAAATAGTTAGATGTTTAACATATTTTGAATTTGCCCAAATGCAGTAGATCTTTATCTGACATATTCGTTTCAAAACTTGCTGAGTGCTATGAAAACTTGTGACATGTCAGTAATGTATGGTCCATTGCAATGACTTACGAAACTTTGGGTATTCCTGTATATTTCCGTTTCTCTTTTTCTGTCTTACTATAGTGTACTCGTAAATCAAATATAGACACGGAAATTAAAGTTACTTACAAAAATTATTTATTTTTCACATAGTTTAAATCGATGTATCTTATATTTTCGGTCAACAACAAATATTCCCTAGCTGTATATTGATATATGAAATAGCTTGTAATAAAAGCAATTTTGTGTTAAATAATAAAATAAATGAAGATAATGTTGACATTTGTTGAATTTAATAAACAGTTAAGTCTTGCACAACTTTGTAAATGAAGGAACAGCTCAATAAACTTTTAAAACTGTGTTTCAAATTGTAATATCGGTCACTGACGCGAAACAGGCGTTCATTGTGGAAAAGCAGCACAATACGAAAATTGTGAATTGTGGTTCCGATTCTGTAAAGGGATTATTGTGCTGTCATGCACCGTGACGTACAAAAAGTCTTGCTATAAATGAACATATATTCTGATTATATGAGATAAATGTTAGTCTGCGATAACGATGGGTTGGTTGATTTAAGTTTTACGACCTTGACTTGCTCTAAGTCGACATTATCTTACGTCTAATGCATTTAAAAAAAACCGTATATTTACGTTTAGGGCATTTAATATAAGTCTACCTACCAAATAAAATCAACATAAACATTATTAAAATAAACAAGAATGGAAAAGAAACAATTATGCATTGTTGCTCTGATATAATTTTTATTAACTATATTTGAGCGGTAATGTCTTAATAAAAACTTATTGTCGTTTACATAAAATATTTCATCTAGATGCTTTCGTTGAAGTTCGCGTTACATATCAAAATGAATTTCATTGGTTGGAACGTTTGCAAACTTTCAATCCAGGTGTTCTCATCGAGGTCCGCGTTCATGTTTTAATTCAATACACAATATTTCATCTAGGTGCTTTCGTTGAAGTTCGCGTTACATAGTAAAATGAATTTCATTGGTCGGAATATTTGCAAACTTTCAATCCAGGTGTTCTCATCGAGGTCCGCGTTCGTGTTTCAATTCAATACACAATATGAAGTCCAATATGTTAATAAAAAAAGAATTTTAAACTCTACGATGTCCGAGTAAATAAATAGAATTTAGAAAATAAAACACTTTTACGATTCTTCCAACACAATAAACTTCCAACACAACAAATATACTATCCTTTTCGCCGATGAATAATTATTACTATAATATAAGAACTAGGATTTGTATACTATTCAATCTGGGAACAGTATACCTAACAATATATATGTTCCTGATTTGATTTATTCCTCGAGAAAATAAATTTCATTTATTCACTTAAATCAATAATTGATCAACTTGAACTTTGAAAAATTTACATTAATATATCTTTTCGCATCCTTTAATTTAAGGTAATTAAATCCGAAAAAATAAATAAAATTAATTGTATTATTTAATTTAGATTCTTTATTTCTTATAAAACCAAGTGAACGGTAAAAAGAAAGATATTTTTACATATATTAACATACAGATTTTGCGTATGACCAGTTTACACAAAGCGAGCAACAAGAATGAGAGATTGGTGATCAGCCTGGAGAACATACTTTTATGTATATATAATTCAAATTAATTTACACAAATTTTTTAAAACACATTATTTTTTTAAATAAATAAAGTGCCCAATTTCGAAACATTTACTCGGCTTACATAGTTAGGTTTAAGAAAAGGTCTTCTACTTTCTGTTAGAGTTGTGCAGTTTAGAATATAGTGAAATACATCAACCTATCTCTTGAGAGTTACAAAGTACACAGTACCTTTCCTGTCTCATAATTCTACGCCATCTACCGGTTGCTATAGGTAACCGATGATTTCCAGTTCTAAACATATACAACGTTATCTTATCTTTATAACGTAATAAGTCTAAATATTCTACAAATTCAAAGATTTCTTTAAACAGTTTTTAACATATATAATACTTTTGGAGAATATTCCATTTCTGATTTCCAAGTCTGCTGAAATTGGTAAAAAAAATCTCTGTTTAATGCTCAACTTTAACCCTTTTGGATTAAAACTATAGTTACTCTGATTTAACCAAATATTTTAAAATACATATTTATTCAAGATATTTTTTATACAAATCAACCAATCGAAAGTAAATCCACCATCTACGTTGAGTTTATAAATATATCTATATAATTTACTATCGGAACTGTTTACAATGTTAGACCAAAAAGATACCATACGGTGTTCCACATATACTGACATAGGATAAGCGCCTAGCTCTCCATAAACCATAAAGCTTGGGGTTGATTTTTTTCAAGTTTAAGAAAAGTTTACAAAACTTGAAATGCACTTTCTATTGCATCAATAAAACTAAATCTCCAAATTTCACAGCCATATAGCAATATAGGCCTTACAATCTTATCAAAAAGATCGTACTGACATTTAATTACTAGTAGATTAACTAAAATAATTGATTCGATATTTTTATTAATCAATCGATAAATTGAAGAACTGAATGGAATAAAAACATAAATAAAGAAAATATTTGACTATCCTACAGGTATACTAGCCAGGAGACTGTACAGTGGCGGATGCGGGTTTTGTTCCGTAGATAAGACCTCCCGTTTGTTTGACGAAATTATTTTTCAATTGGGACATATGGTTTGAAACCCCTCTTTTCTGTGACCAGTGGTTGTCGTTGTTGTTTATATTTTTCTATAAGTGTTGTACATCAATCAGGCCGATAGTTTTCTTGTTTGAATTGTTTTAATTCATATTTGTAATTTTGGGAAATTTTATAAATGTTTAAGCGGTTAGGTTTTCGCTCGTTGTTGAAGGATGTACGGTGATATAATTCATTGGCAAGTACACCACATCTTCTTACATTTATTCGTTAAATCATGTAGATCTTCATCAAGTCTAAATAAATAAATGATTTTGAAAATGTACTTATTGATAACTATACAACTTTTAATTCCAAATGATTATGTTTATCTAACATAGAATTATTATCAGCGGAGACATATACACATTAAGTCTAAACTGGTTTAAAAAATTATTGTCACATGTATATGTAATAGTGTGTTTTTATGTAAAAAAACTCTGTGAATATCTACCACTACTGTTACCGGCTTAAGAGATCAGCGTTTCTCGCAAGCTTTTAATAAACAAATTCAAACCAAAACAAGTACATAAAATGCATATTTTTAATCACAATATAGAAACACTTAAATTGTAATACATATTTTTATGAATAATTCAATTTTATTAAATCTTTGTCAATCAGACATGTACAGCAGCATCAAGGGATTGTAAATATACAATTCCTTATTTACAATTCCGTGGCAGCATGTATTCTTCTATATTGTGACCTATTTGAACTAAAAGAAACAGAAGAAGAAGAAGAAGTCTGGAATTATCGCTATCTGTTCGACGGTCTAAAGATTACAGTGTGTTATCGATCTAGGTGTTCTCGCTGAGGTCCGCGTTTTAAATCTTAAGCATTTCAGTGGTCAATAGATTTGCAATCTTTCAATCCAAGGTGTTCTCAATGGAGTCCGCGTTCATGTTTCAATGGGATAAACTATTTTGTTAGTTTTCTATCCAAGTTAACAAAGTAGATTTTTTTATCCGAAAAGACGGATTTTTCTACATGTTCTACAATAAATTTGTACAACGATTGAATATTGTTTAATGCATAAATGTCCAGGTCGAGATCGAACTTGCTTTGCTTCGACGAAAGTACGAATTTAGAAAAATCACAGATTTATATTAAAACTAGAACGTTCAAGAACAGTTAAAGAAATCATCACAATTTTGTTTATTGTTAGTTATTTTGTACAAATATAACTATAATGCGAACCCGAGGTTGTGAAATAGCACGTGAAATCGCAGCTGAGCGTGAATTCTTTGGAAAAACGACGGTTCTATGAATACCTATTGTCAATTTCAAGTTCTGTTTCGACATCATTGTAATATATGTCACTGGACGTTAAGACTTCATCCTTAATTTCGTCTTCGTCAAATAGTGCTGTTGGTTTCTTTTTATTATTATTACATACTAGTATACATGAATACACCACAGGTTATTCCTATGTAATGTCATTTACTAGATATTTAGTGCAAAGTAAATTTTAAAGATGAAAGTCGTATTAGTTCGATAATGCTTCAAACTAAATATAAACTGAGAATACATGTATAACTGCCATATTCCGAATCCCCGACATTCATTTGTGTAAATGAAGAAAAGATAACAATGATCGGTATCTGTGTGAATCTACGTCTCAATCAAGCTTCAGATGTTACAGAATATTCAAGATTTACAACTTTTCTTGAATATGATTGCCAATGGAATAAACCATGCAGGAGATTTCAAACTAGCCCAATTAATTTGTGTGTGAACTATAACAACTGAAATCGTAATTCTGTTGTAGTGTATATTGGTCGTTTCTGTAACATGAAGGCGTATGGCAACCATACTACCATACTGAGTTCAAAAGTACACCACAACCCTTTTCTTTGTGCATAATACGCTCAGGAACATACATCTTACTATTTTGCATGGATTGGTAGTAAATGTAACTTTTTAACTGTAGTCCATTTGACATCAAAGTATCATACGGAGGCTAGGATTTATAATTCGGCTAGTCTGGATGACTTCGTACAATACCCCCGCTCCGCATTCATTATAGTTTAAACATCCATAATTTAAAGTTTAGATCCTTTAGTTTGCATATATATGGATATGACATTTAAATTTCGTATTGCTTAGTTCAACCTGCAACACATTTTATTTGATGTCACCAATGGTAAACATGTAAAATGAAACAATAACTTACTATAATACCAATATAAACTTTTGTTGTATGATTATACAAACCGAAATCACTACTAGACTAGGTGTTGACACGCTCAAATTAACAAAATTGTGTTTCAAAGAACCAATGCACCAAATTGATTTCATAGGATTTAGTTTAACATTTAAACCAGTTCAAGGAATGTATTACTTGACAAGAACAATTAAAATGTAGGACAAATTCGGCTTACAACACGAACTTTGTTCAAAGAATAGTACCAAACATGTGACAAAAAGACGGGTATGTAACAGAGGTATCGCAATCACTGATGGATTGGTGGATAGTTACTGTTTGTTCAACGTTCAGTGACAAGTATCTCATGTGCATATTGCAATACCAAATTAAACTAACTTTGAGCAGACGACAAAAGCGAAATTGTGACAAATTTTATTTCCTAGTGTTATTTAGGAAGTCAAACATGTATATGGAAAGTAAATTTTACAATTATTTATTGAACAAGATAAGAGGATCAGTCACTATTATTTATTGAACAAAACAAGACTGAGTTCAAAACCGCTAAAAGAAGTTAAACCCGGTGAATGACACTCCTTATTGCTGAATTTGGGTTTGGCTGACCTTAATTTATATTACGTTTTAAAACAATTATTCAAATTAAATATACAATTATTTTACTGGTTTTTTTTTAGGGGGGGGGGGGGTCATTTACCCTTAAAAAAAAAACAATACAGGCCTATAGTATTTTGAAGCATTTTTTAAGTATTCAAATATTATGAAACGTCTTATATTTTTTACAACTACAAGGAACAAGCAAGTTTGTCCATAAAATGATTGATATTTCAGAAAATTGTATAGTGTGTTCATTGTAAACGTAAACCAGAATGCATATAGTTGTCTCTACTTATAACAGTCACAAATCATTTCTAGAAATAAAAATCAGCGATTTACCATTCATGCAATAATATTTTGTCGAAAGTGATCGAGATTACCTTATCAGGTAATTCAAGTTATCGGACACTTAATTTTTTCCAGAACATGTTATAATAGTTAATATCCGAGCCATAAAATACATGTATTATATCTGGCATAGTCCCAGATTATATTCTTTGTTAATATGCATCCTTCATTTAAAGTCTTGTTTTTCTTATAACACTTTACATCGTATATCAGGGGCACTGCCGAAAATAATCTTTCAAAAAGCAAATCTAAGTTGTAACCTTTATAACTTGTATGTCTGATAATTTGCTCACATGACAAGAAATTTTACAATAAACATTGGTCACGCACGATAGATTCTGATGTATGACACGTGCCGCTACAATAAGCCAGTTTAAACGCATCAGCGCACACATGTTTGTCGAATAGGCCAGTTGATTGGAGGAAAGTTACCGAAAACCACGCCTACCTTTAACTAATACCCAATCAAACGCCTTTGACATAAATATAAATAATACATGGGTAAGATTACAGAGATTTTGTTGCGTATTTAATATTTGAAAAAGTTTAAGACTCTTGATTCAAACTTAAAATTATAGAATATGCTCGTAATGCATTTTCGCAATTTCGTTTAATTTAATTTTATACATAATTTCACCTACCTGGTGAGGATAAAATACTTAAAAAAAAATGCAAATTACAACTATTCCGAATTAAATGGTTGTGATAAATGGATATCAAAATGTATTAAACAAAAAAAAAACAAAGACCAGTTTCAACAAGAATGCTTTGTTTTTATTGCAGAATCGCATAAAAAATTCATGTTATCGTATTTTCAAAAACAATTAACAATTTGAAAACTGCTTTTCATTTTTACCTTACTAAATTCACATATTACGCAAATACGCATATGTGGTAGTCGCCACTTGCCGCTCAGTGAGTCTAGAAGGTGGTAGGATTTACAGAGAAGACAGAATATGTCGTCTCTGTGACACAAACAACATTGGTGACGAGTTCCATTTCATTATGAATTGTAGAACATTTAAACTATAGAAAGAAGGAAATGTTTAAGGAACTACTGTTAGTCAAACCCTAATATATCTTTAAAGTTAATCAACATTTTAACTCTTCAAATATTGTAATATAAGAAAAACTATGTAAAAAATATAAATGTGAAAGTCAGCTCTCCATGTTAATTTAATTGTATCGTTTACACATGCATGTAATAATTTTACCTTATAGTTATGTTTATGTATGTTCTTGATAACTAGTAATTGAAGTTTTATGAGAAATAAAGTATTCGTATTCCTTTAAACCATAAATTACAGTACACGAAGACAGCCTAAGGGTAAAGTACAAGTGAATATATCATAAAGATTATATTTAATCCTCATCCGTACGCGTCCTTGTAAATGCAAAACTCTGGATTTTACTTGATTCAATGTTCAGTGGTAAGTATTTCATATATGCGCATGTCCTGAGACAGAAAATCGAATTATTCATTCACTTATGGTCTTCAACAATAACGATTGCGGGATGATGGACAGGAAGACTTCAAGCGTAAGAGTGTGAACTAGCTGTCAGTAACTTAAGTACTCTCAGATCTTTTCTTGCTGGTGTCTTTTTGTTGTTCTGGTACACAAGTGAATCTTTCATTGTTGAAGACCCTTTAGCGACTATAAAAGATGAACAGGAATAAAAACGCTGACCATTGATAATTTGTATTTTTGTTAAGCATTGACTTTGTGTGCGATTACTGTCCCGTGTATGTTTACTCCATATGCCTTTATTTTCTATAAAAGCGTTTGTCTTGACAGTTAGTTGACACGACTTATGACGTTACGCCACGAGTTATCGTTCCTGACGTTATCAAATAACGTTCACACAAACAAGTCAATGCAGCCGGTTCTGCAATCACAAAGTGATTAAATAATAAAAAAAAATATTTTTGGAAACTATTTGACATTTTTATGGCAACTTTTTCTAGATGCAGAGTGTCGAAAGTTTGTATGCAATACGTAACGGTAAACGTTTTGACATAGGTTGCTTTATCGTGTTCCAACTTCTTCTGCTCATTTTTTAAAATGAATTACTATATACTTTTAATTTATATTCTCCTTTTTTTAATATTTAAGCATCTGCACGATTTATGTATATGTTCTCATGAAAAATGGACTGAGTTTTATCATTTTATTTCATTCTTAGTTTATTTTGCAATAAATACTTTTCATGATGCACGCTGTATCCCTTGAAATTTTGTTTTGAAAATAAAAATCTTACATGTATCTTTAGAAACTTAGGATGATGTGTAAAAAACGGGAATTCGTACAACTATTAATTCGTGTTAAAATGGTCGTCAAAATCACCGCTCGGACAAAATGGAAAAAAGAAATTGATTTGGATGAGAATACGGATAGAATAAGTCGAAAAAGTACAATACAAGCAGACTTTGAAACTCAAACAGAAAATAGTTTGTTAGTATGGAAATTCAATGTAAAAAAAAGTGGTTTAACTTGGTTATTTTGCCGAATAACATTCTATGTGTTCCAAATGTAAACAGTCTCATAAAACCGTTATAGTTTAGGAAACATTTTAAAAATAAAGTGCTAGCTAGACCAAGTTTACACTGGACATACAGTAACATCGGAATCAGGCCCGGGAAGGTTACCGTAGGCTGAGAAATACATAGAAACTTGATTCGGAAAAAACAAAATAAAAAAAATCAGGTCCAGTTAGAGTCTGATTAAAGCCAGTCCCAAGTATCCACTTGCGTCTATAAACGCAAGCTAATAGTTGGGACTGGCTTTAGTCACTAAGTAAAACTGGTTTCGTTATAAAAAAAATTCTCAAAATTTACAAGCAAACGACTGACTTATCAGTATTCAAATAGCAGAAAGAGACTGAAATAGCTAGATCTTGAAATCATTTAGATTTTCTATTCTTGTTAATTTCCGCTTGCATGGGTACTCGCTGGTAGTGTAGTTTTTTTGTGTGTGATTTGAGTTGGAAAAGATGTACATGTATAAGTTCGGAGACAAAACGACTAAAAGAGAATTAACATAGTTGCCTTGTTAGGCCATGGGGGGCAAATTGCTCATAATATACCCTCATTGTCCAGTGTCAGTCCAAATTTTTCTCAAACATTTTCCCGGATCGGCTCTATTACAAAACCTACCTAGTATTGTATTCAAGTTAGTGTTAACTTGTTCTCGTCCCGAACAATATTTGCCACTGGACGTTAAGCAACCAACAATCAATCCTACAATTTACACCCGTTACTTGAAACTTTAGTTGTTAAAATTTAAATCATTGCCTATAATTTTTTCAAAGAAATCGACAAAATTTACGAACATTTAGGCAAAAAGAAATATATACGTTACCGCTTGATAATTATGGAAGTGGGGTAACATGATACTTTATTTATAAAAAGTACAAGTACAAATAAAATAAAAAGATATATATGTAACATATTATTTGTACACTAGTTTGCTGTTAGAACGATTAATAGAGATATGGGATATACAATTTATAAGATAGCTACAGTTGGACATTTAACTATATCAAAACCAAATACACCAAGCAAATTAATTGTGACTAATGCTAATTGGACGAGTATCTTTTTATTTCTAATTTGTAGTCAGTTTACTAAACGACGGTTCCCTAAATAGGAAAGTTTTGATAGGTATAATTATCACAGTAACATTTCAGTCTCCTAGTACATATTTGTTTAAGTCCTAAAACTTTTGTTCTTCTGGAGAAAATTCCAACCATAATGAGATAAGGATGTGCTGTAAAATTGCCAATTAATCAACTTTCTACCAAATACAAAATGACGGAAATGTTAGCTTGCTTACATGTACATTGCTACTTCATTTTATATCTCAAAATTACCATTCAATTATATGAACTGCATATTCAAAAATATGTTTTGTCACCAATATCCTAATAGAGCACGTATCACCATACTGTTTCACCCGTGTCCGTTCTACCGTCAATCGCGCACTTGGTGTATACATATAGGGTTTATACGGCTTATTATTAAGGACTGAGTGCTGTCTTTTTGCTTCAGGTTTAAATTATGTACCTGGTGTTACCAAAAATGTACTCATATTAAAGGTGCGCATTTCGTCTTGGTTTCCTTTATTTTTTGTTCATGACAGGTTGCTGGATTAGACGTTTTGATAAAATATAAAAGGCACGCAGACTCCGGCTTACATCTCCTACATGTGGAATTTCTAGCTGAACCTTTGATATTTCGCATTTGCACTTTGTTTTACTTAAAGAATGCATTTATGATCTCAAGATTTGTTTCGTAAATAATTTTCCACAAATGACACTGTTGAACTTTGTGAAATTTTGCATACAATTTGCACTGTTTGTCCGACTTACTGAGCTTGAATTGTATTGTCCCGAACATGCATGAACTATTTGCCACTGAACGTAAAACAACCATCAAAAACCGAGCAATTATAAAACTGTTTACTGAATCATATTTTTAAAGTACTATAGTTCTGCATGGATGAAGCAACGACACCACCATTGCCTTAAATGATGGAGTAAAAAACTCAGTAATTCAAATGAATCACACGTGAAATTTTTCATGTTATTTTCACGTGGACTTTGCAAAAATATGAAGGTATTTTTCATGATTTTAATTAAATTTTAGAAAAAAGATATTATTTTAATAATGTTATTTTTAAAAATAACGTGCATTTAACGTGTACCAAATTCCGGTAATTTATGCATGAACCATTATCATAAGTTTCACGTGTAACCAACCAGTATAAGCAAGTTTCAAGTATTTCAAATGACCATTTACACTTAGACTATAGCCACACAGTAGGACAGTAAATGAACAAAAGACAAGTAAATCAGAAACATGCATGGATCACGCAAAAACATGCAGGGGCGACACCGGAGTAATGGGAGCTTGCTTCTTGCAAGACATTCGCCGTGAAAACAATTTGATATGAAGACAAGCCTTTGTTTCAACTTTGTTTTAAAATTTCCAACATAAGGTTGTTACGGCCCAGGTCAATGTTCTTAAGCATCACATATTTGTCTTTCATTTTACTGTTAGCTTTCTTAAATAAATATTCACATATAATAGACTATATTTTTTATAACTTCTTTTTTGTTCAATTTCAGTTAAACACTATTTCTGATTTCTTTTTTATCAATTTTAAATGTCTTTTTCTTTTTCTTCATCTTTTTGAAACCCTGGTTTTGTATTACCACTGACCAGTTCAGTAAAGAAACAGCTGCTTCATGTTTGCATAAATGTGTTTGTAACCAATCTATAGCTAACATGCTATTATTTCCATATTTTTTATTCCGTGTCTATAGATAGTCTCGATCGGGGAGACAAGATTTATTTTGTCTGTTGGTTGCTTGGCTAGCGTAAACTAATCGATTTACCTCATACTTTGAAGTTAGATGGGGATTGTTTTTAAATAAATGCTTTAATTTTATTACTCTCTGTTGTATTTATGATGGCTTGGTTTGAAGCGAGAACAGACACGAAATATGCGGATGAGTCCTTAAATTAAAGGATACGAAAAGATATATTAATGTAACTTTTTCAAAGTTCAAGTTGATCAATTATTGATTTAAGTCAATAAATCAAATTTATTTTCTCGAGGAATAAATCAAATCAGGAACATATATATTGTTAGGTATGCTGTTCCCAAATTGAATAGTATACAAATCCTAGTTCTTATATTATAGTAATAATTATTCATCGGCGAAAAGGATAGTATCTTTATTGTGTTGGAAGAATCGTAAAAGTGTTTTATTTTCTAAATTCTATTTATTTACTCGGACATCGTAGAGTTTAAAATTCTTTTTTTTTACCATATTGGACTTCATATTGTGTATTGAATTGAAACACGAACGCGGACCTCGATGAGAACACCTGGATTGAAAGTTTGCAAATATTCCGACCAATGAAATTCATTTTACTATGTAACGTGAACTTCAACGAAAGCACCTAGATGAAATATTGTGTATTGAATTGAAACATGAACGCGGACCTCGATGAGAACACCTGGATTGAAAGTTTGCAAACGTTCCTACCAATGAAATTCATTTTGATATGTAACGCGAACTTCAACGAAAGCATCTAGATGAAATATTTTATGTATACGACAATCAGTTTTTATTAAGACATTACCGCTCAAATATAGTTAATAAAAGTTATATGAGAGCAACAATGCATAATTGTTTCTTTTCCATTCTTGTTTATTTTAATAATGTTTATGTTGATCTTAATTTGGTAGGTAGACTTATATTAAATGCCCTAAACGTAAATATACGGTTTTTTTTAAATGCATTAGACGTAAGATAATGTCGACTTAGAGCAAGTCAAGGTTGTAAAACTTAAATCAACCAACCCATCGTTATCGTAGACTAAAATTTATCTCATATAAACAGAATATATGTCCATAGCAAGACTTTGTGTACGTCACGGTGCATGACAGAACACTAATCCCTGTACAAAATCGGAACCACAATTCACAATTTCATATTGTGCTGCTTTTCCACAATTTACGCCCGTTTCGCGTCAGTGACCGATATTACAATTTGACACAGTTTTAAAAGTTTATTGAGCTGTTCCTTCATTTACAATGTTGTGCAAGACTTAACTGTTTATTAAATTCAACAAATGTCAGCAGTATCTTCATTAATTTTATTATTTAACACAACATTGTTTTGATTACAAGCTATTTCATATATCAATATACAGCTAGGGAATATTTGTTGTTGACCGAAAATATAAGATACATCGATTTAAACTATGTGAAAAATAAATAATTTTTGTAAGTTACTTTAATTTCCGTGTCTACATTTAATTTACGAGTACACTATAGTAAGACAGAAAAAGAGAAACGGAAATATACAGGAATACCTAAAGTTTCGTAAGTCATTGCAATGGACCATACATTACTTACATGTCACAAGTTTTCATAGCACTCAGCAAGTTTTGAAACGAATATGTGAGATAAAGATCTACTGCATTTGGGCAAATTAAAAATATGTTAAACATCTAACTATTTTATTTTTAACAGATTCACAAGTTTTGAATTTTTTAAACCGTACATCAATATTTTATTGTTTTTATTTAAATTCCTTATATGTTACGTGTATTGATCATTTATTTGTTTAAATTGTGAAGTATATGACTTTAATAAGAATACACGCATTTATATATATAAGTTGATAAAGTTTGAAACAAATAAACGAAAGATACATCGATGTTGTTTTGCTTGAGTGATTTACCTGTTAAAAGCTCGGGTCTCAACACGGTTTAAAACGAATTAATACCAGTTTGAAATAGTTTAACGGGGGCGTGGCCTATTTGTTTGACGTAACTTACCGCCAACTTGAATTAAATTGAACGACTGCAAGCGAATCTATTTGACTGGCATTAAAATGATTTGATATGCATTGAAATAAATTAAAAATAATTTTTAATGTTTGTCAATCTTTATCAAATGACGATTAATTTCATTTAAACAGCGTTAATGCGTTTTTGTCCGATCAAGTTAAATTCGGGTTACTAGTGTATTTATACGGTAGCTGTGGAGTAGCAAACATAGGTTAAAATCAAACTTAAGAACTTGACATATACCTGTGACATTGACTTCATTTTATTTAAAGGAGGGGCGAAAGATAAAGGGAAAGTCAAATTCATAGATCTAAAATAAATTGGCAACGCTATGGTTTAAAAAGAACATAGAAAACTAAAGACTAAGCAACACGAACCACACCAAAAATTGAGTATAAGTTGAACTAATGTCATCAACTCACAAAACACCTGAAGTCTATATTAATGCTAATGGTTTACTTGTTTTCAAATATTCACTACTGTTTTATAACAGTGTGGACAGGAAAATTTGATTACGTGCTCAGGTCATCAATTGACTGGGTCATATAAAGTAGAACGTTCGTCTGTTATGCCTTCTTATCACGTCGTACTTATTATAGAGATTTACACTGTGGAACCTTTAAAGGTTCTTAATACATAAACAGTGATAAATTAAATAATTCGAAAAACTAG
Organism: Mytilus galloprovincialis; assembly: GCF_965363235.1. NCBI lineage: Eukaryota > Metazoa > Mollusca > Bivalvia > Mytilida > Mytilidae > Mytilus > Mytilus galloprovincialis. The sequence continues at coordinate 27,544,773 of NC_134844.1, forward strand.
CACAGGAATTAACCTTGTGTTTGAACTGATTAGATATTCAAACATTCTATGCGGGCGTGATTATTATTTTACATACACATTTTTAATAACTTAAAAAGTTCTCTTTTTTTGGACGTCACTTGAGATTTAACAATTTCAATTGGCTATTTTTTCACTCAGTAAATTTTAATTTTTATCTTGTCTTCAATGTTATATTAGAAACAATGCATTATCAACTTTCAATAGTTGTGCTAATACAAAATGTACATAAAGGAGCAACCTTTTAACTGCAAAGTATGGGAGGAATTATTTGTTTTTGTCTGAATCAGAATGTATTTTTGGACGCTATCAATCAAATGACTTCGTTCAAAATTTAATCCTATATAAGGTATTGGGATATCTGATATCAGAAATTTTTTTTTTCATCTGCTTGACCACGTTTTTTTTATAATTTAGGGATGACAAAATATTTTTTAGGAAAAAAACATACCCCCATTTTGAGGTTGAATGGTCTTTCCCTTAGTTCAGTCTTTTCGTGCTTAAATGATATTGGTATATATTGAAAACTGGATCTGTTCTGCAAAGAACTATATCAAAAACAAATCTAGGTAACAGAAACGTATTCATGATTATGCACCGACTATTCTTCTTTTTCTGAGTGTTGGTGTGTGTCGTTTTATTCTTTCCCATGCACATACATGACTGTATAAACATTATTTTCTTAACTATTTAAATGTCTGCTGGCAGGCCTCTGTAAGACTAGACGAGCGTTAAATCATAGATATCGATAACCGATAACAAACAAGTTAAGGGGAAATGGTTAAGTAATTTTAACAATATAAGTTTTATGGTTATTCACACGTTTATGGAAATACCTCTATTACTTAGTTGACTATTTCACCCGGTTATTTAAAATATTAAAATTAGATACTCGAAATCTTAATTAAAGTCGTTTCCGATACTAACTATTTGCAGAACGAAAAACACAAGTCCATTATGAGAAGCATGTTTCAAAGTTCTTAATGTATCCAATTACAAATGAACTGGATGTTGGTAGGAATAAATAAAAATCAGTTACTTCTTGAAAAGTTTTCATTTTTGTAATAATGATTTAGAAGACTTTCAAACCAAAATTAATAAGATGAATGTAAAAAGTAGAAAAACACGTTTGTGATTCAAGCCATAATTCTTTAAATTCATGTCAAACGTACAATATCTTAATCATGAACATTTATACAGATTACAAAGTATGGAATAACGAAAGGAAAGTAAAAAATCATTGGTCAGAACCAGGTCAATAATGCAATATCAAAAGATAGGAAAAAAGACAAAAATTGACCAACAATCGATCAACAAAAATTAAAAAAAAACATTACAAAGAATAGTACTGTGTAGACTTAGCAATATAAACTCAATTAGAAACTTCGAATTATCTCTACAGCTCCAATAGCTTATTTTTTTTGTGTTCCACATGAATGTGAAACCCTTTTGTTTTATTTTCAGATTTATACATTAACTGTAAAAAGAATAACTTACTCATAAGCAGGATAAGTGACACAATGTGCAGCTGTAAGAACCCAACTTCTGTCAATAATTGCTCCTCCGCAAATATGAGTAAAAGTGCCGCCTTCATAATCTCTGGCCTGAACTGAAACCATCCATGGATGATCTTCTATGTTGGCCTCTTCACCATTAACAATCTTTACACTTGTATCAGTCGCAAAAGTCTAAATTATGATATAAAATTTATTGGAAAAATACTTTCCATTCTCAATTTTATTTCTAACGATATTTTGTATCAAACCCCAATTAGAATCATTTCGACTAGAGAAATGAAAAACAAAAAAATATCAATAAATCAACAAGTTAAAACGGTTTCATTATTGCGATAATAAAAATTGTCAACTTTCCCCCTGATTACAATAAAACAAATATCACCATTAAATTACCATTAAAGATAAGTATCATTCGCGACAATAGAACTGTCATCATCCGATAAACTTTTAAACTCGTTTCGATTACATCGATTATACAGTTACATCATCAGGTGAAAAAGTCAAAATAGTTCCTTAAAAGTGACTTATTCAAAGTAAAGACAATTCTATTGAAGCTCAAAAACGTATCTTCGCCTAAAACACGAAGTTTACCATATTTTGAAACATGATACTAATTTAACAATTGTCATAATCAAATTCCCAAGAAAAAAAGATAATAATGTCAATGTAATAACAAATTCTTTTCCTTTGGAATTATAGCGATAATTAGGTGTTTATAATAAAATAAAAAAAAAGTAAAAACAATTCAGTCATGATAAAGGTAGACTACAAAAATAGCTAAAATCATCTTTCTTTACACTTTTATTTCGGTAACCAGAAGGCCAATATGCTAGATGTTACTTTCTGTGACTTAATGCATACAGACAGTACATCGATCAAGTAGTTGGCTAAATTTATTAGAAGATACCATATTTATTGTTTTATAATCGGACGTGCTACAATTTACTCATCAAGGATGTTATAAAATGTGTTTGGTTTCTAACTGCTAGCACTGAGTCGATACCTCTGATGATATTCTTCGTGGGTGTCATCATTTATTAATCAGTGGTTTGGGTCCGACATCTTCATTTTTATATATCATCAAACATGTATCTAGGAAGTACTACAGTTTCGTTAGTTTGTTTCTTTTAAGGTGGATAGGGTGTCTTCCACCATCTTGGATTTTGAAATACCAGAAAACATCGGTCTAGATCTTTGATAGGATGTGCAAATTTTGAGAGTAGTAGGTAATTCATGTGAAAGAATTGTCATTTCAATATAGAAAAAGTAATGTATTATCACATTTATGGTTGTATTTTACAGAAAAACAGAAATTTTTCTTTGATTCATTTTTTCAAACTTTGCCACATAAGGGGAGGCAACTGAAATGTAAGGGCAGATAATTCAAATTAAGGTTCTTTTACAAAAGAATATGTTAGGAATTTCACTATTCTATTATGTAGCAAGAAAACGGGTCCGGTGACCTGATTTTTTTTCTTTTTCATATCTGAAAGCATACTATTTAAGCTATCTTCTCATATTTTATCTCAAAATTCTATGGTGCAGTTTTCGTTTTATGGCAGAAAATTGGGTTTTCCATGCATAATCTATACAAAATCTGTCAATTTTGAACAACCTGTAGCATAAGCACCGTGACTCATTCTTTTTATTATTAAATTTTTAAAAACCATGAAATAAACTACATTTTGGCAAATTATCACCCCATCTACCTTAAAGCAAAATATAAGCTTCATTTTATCTTATTTTTAATTGCAGGACACCACATCGATACCCGTCATTCATTATCAATAAAGTTTACTGTGTTCCTTTAAAAACTGATGTATGTTAAAACACATTGATGTTCATTCATAAGCAACACTGTTTATAAAAGTTGAATTGGATCATATTTTTTTTTATCTTTAATAAATGTTTATATACGTACCGAAGCAATATAGATCACTACAAATACACAAGAAACTTAAATTATCAATATCATCATTATAATTATCAGATTATACTTTTTCGCCTTATCTTTATATTACATTCGTTTGAGAAAATACTATTACAACACTTGCACTCATTTTGTATTGCTATAATTATTCCTGTACTGAAATGAAAAGGTCTGAACAGTATTGAATGTCCCGTTTTATACATGTCTGACAATAATCTAAAATCCTAGATATAACTGAATAACTGATTTTTCAAACGTTCACTTTGATGTTCAGATAAAAATGGCTATTTAAGACTGAAATACATTTACTTTTGTGACGATACATAACATTTGACGTTTACCCTATCGACCCAGTTGGTCGTTTTTCGTTTTAAGTTCATGTGATTCTCTGAGTTATTGTATTTGTTATCCTAATTTGTCCCTTCAAAAAAGATTTCCGATACTTGAAAATAGGAAAATTTGTCACCGAAATTTATGGGTAAACATTATTAACTTACCGACAAATGCGCTGACGATGAATACTCGATACATCTTTGTGCGAACTAACAACTTCACTTCTGAAATCTAAAACATGCAATACCTATTATATGTATCCAATGACTAATTGACCCTAAACATGACATAGATATATAAAAAATAAATGCAATGCTAATGAGATAAATACACGATCATCAAACATAACAACAAATCATATGAAATACGAAAAGAAAAGAATCTTAAAGACAATTTTTCCAAGAGAGAATACTGTCACTTTGTTCAGCTACATCGGTTGAAACGATTGCACAGAACAGTTATACAGAATCTACATCTTGTTTTTTATGATTTCAAATTCTGTGATATACAAAAAATATGTTTTGCGTTGTCTTGTCTCAAACTAAGATCAGATTCATGAAAGTCGAGATATTTCGGAAAGTTGTAAATCACTAACGTAACAAATATAAGTCTCTCAAATATATTGTAGTAAAAAAATATACCTGTGTTTCATGTTTGTATAGAAATAAAACGAAAGACAATATATATGATATAAACTACCCACAGCTTGTTTTCATTTTCTACGCTATCTGTATCATAAGTATTCTTATGACTTACTGCTAAAATACTAATAATGTTTTTCATTTTCTCGATCATTCTAGTCATTGTTTTATGCAATATATCTGTGAGATCAATATTGCATCATTTCAAACGAATTATTTAAAAAAAAAGATATAATTTATCAATTGACAAACCTGTATTGAAATTTTCTAAGACGGAATAGAAATGTTCGTTGTTGTATTACCTCTTCTGTATTGATTGAAGATCTGAACAGCCAGGTATTTATACATGTACATCTACGTAGTGCGTGGTATGTAGTTGAAGCTGTTACATCTGGTTTCGAACATTACATTTTCAGCACGTCGATAACAATTTACCAAATGACATTGGTTAATTGCTGACACTAAATAAATATTTTTGTATGATAAAAAAATGTAATTATATGGTTATTGATAAAAAAAAAAAGAAAAATCCCAAAGGAATAAAGAAAAACATAACGTTCAAACAAAATGACATAAAACTCAAAAGACAACAAAAGATTGAACTATACAAAACAAAACAAACACCATGGTTGGTCTATGGTACTCCGGGAGGGTTGGGTGTTCGTGTTTAACTTGTGGCACCCATCATGACATGAGGTCGGTGATATCATATACTTAGAAAGGAGGAATATATAACTCCGATGGGGAACGGACCATAGTGCTTGGTTAATGTTACTTACAGTTATTGTCAACTAAAAGATAGATCATATTATATAAGGAAATGCTCCAAATCTAAACATGGATAAAACGGGAAAAAGCTGACAAAAAATCTTTGGACTCTTTTTTTAATTCAGTAATGAATATAGTTGATATACGTATTCAACATTTTAAAGAACATTTTACTATTAACAATAACCACAATAAACCTATTTCTCGTATCAAACATAAACTAAAAGAACTAGCCAAGGAATTTGTTTTTGTCCCGGCCGATAAAGCTGCTAATAATATTATTATTGTTTGACGTAAATTTTACATTGAGGTTCTGAAAAAGGAAATCACCAATTCACCAACATTCCAACTAACTCCATTTTCAGAAAACGAAATCTGTAACAAACATAAACTTTTAGCCACCGCTTTACAAACAGAGCCAAATACAATGAAAGTCCCAACTATGTATTGGCTTCCGAAGCTACACAAAACCCCTTACAAATATAGATTTATTTCGTCTTCAAGCCATTGTTCAACTACTAAATTGTCTATTCTTCTTACCAGCACACTTGGTACAATTAAAAACCTGATAATAAATTGTTCAAATAAGGCCTTCGAAAATAGTGGAATAAATTACTTTTGGAGTGTCAAGAACTCGTTGGAAGTACTTGATAAATTGCATGCTTATATTGGTGATTTTCAATCTGTTCAAAGTTTTGATTTTTCTACCCTGTATACCACATTGCCTCACATTCTCATTAAGAAAAAATTCACACACCTAATTAAATGGGCATTCAAAAAATCAGAATGTGAATATATATGTTCAAATTCTTTGAGGTCATTTTTTAGTAGAAATAAACAAAAAAACTATGTTAATTGGACATGCTTTGATACTATATATGCCCTTGAATTTTTACTAGATAACATTTTTGTTCGCTTTGGGGATTCCGTATATCGTCAGATTATCGGAATTCCAATGGGGACTAACTGTGCACCACCTATTGTAGACCTGTTTTTGTATTGTTATGAGTTACAATTTATGACAAAAATAGGCAAAGACCCATCGAAACAACATCTGATAAACAAATTTAATAATACTTTTAGATATTTGGATGATATTTTGGCTCTCAATAATGACGACTTCAGTATGTATATTAATGAAATTTACCCTGTTGAACTTACTTTAAATAAAGCTAATACTAACAATGACCACTGCCCTTTTCTCGATCTTGATATCTATATCACTAATGGAAAGCTGAATACTAAAATTTATGATAAAAGGGATGATTTTTCATTTCCTATCGTTAATTATCCGTTTTTAGATGGTGACGTTCCCTTGTCACCATCTTACGGTGTTTATATATCTCAACTTGTACGATTCGCTCGTGTATGTAACAATGTTTTAGATTTTAACGAGAGAAATTTATGTATTACTGAAAAATTATTACACCAGGGTTTTCGATATCACAAACTAGTCAAAACATTTACTAAATTTTATCATCGGTATAAAGACATCATTCGTAAATATAGCCCAACATGCAGACTTCTAATACGTTTAGGTATTTCACATCCAATTTTTTATGGAAATATTCTTTATAAAGCACAAAGGTGTCAGTATTCACCTCAGAAACTTACAAAACCTTTGAATAGACTTATTAAGAAGGGATATAATTACGATACTGTTGTCAAGTCATTAAAGATTGCATATTTTGGCGTTAATATTGAGTCACTGATAAGGTCTTTGCATCGGAACTAAACACATTTATTCTAAAAACAGTTGTTGGCATGACACGGGTTATGTTCTTCTCATATATGTTATGATGGTATGATACTAAACCCCTAACGGGAAGGATTGTGCCTGATGTTCATATGATGAAATCATAATCTTTCAGTCAGTTTAATTGAAGTCTGGAGCTGGCATGTCAGTTAACTGCTAGTAGTCTGTTGTTATTTATGTATTATTGTCATTTTGTTTATTTTCTTTGGTTACATCTTCTGACATCAAACTCGGACTTCTCTTGAACTAAATTTAAATGTGCGTATTGTTATGCGTTTACTTTTCTACATTGGTTAGAGGTATAGGGGGAGGGTTGAGATCTCACAAACATGTTTAACCCCGCCGCATTTTTGCGCCTGTCTCAAGTCAGGAGCCTCTGGCCTTTGTTAGTCTTGTATTATTTTAATTTTAGTTTCTTGTGTACAATTTGGAAATTAGTATGGCGTTCATTATCACTGGACTTATTTGTTTAGGGGCCAGCTGAAGGACGCCTCCGGGTGCGGGAATTTCTCGCTACATTGAAGACCTGTTGGTGACCTTCTGCTGTTGTTTTTTATTTGGTCGGGTTGTTGTCTCTTTGACATATTCCCCATTTCCATTCTCAATTTTATTCAAAATAATTTAAATGTTTATACAATCTTATAAGGGTTCACATAATTCTTCTCGTCTACATTTATGTATTACCATAAACTATTAAGATTTCAGTTACATTGTATATACTGATAACTGGAAGTGTGATCTGTTGAACTTATATGTTGGTTTGATTTCCAAGATGAAATAGTCGATACTTAAAGTATAAAAGATTGATCCAAATATGGCAGCGGGACAACATTTGATTACTCACAGGAAATTGTAAATCTGAATTTAGAAAGTTCCTAAACAAATCCTATTAGATAAATATTTAATAACGCACGTATCTTTCTAGCTGTAAGATAGCACATTTATTTGCTACTTAAATACTGACTATTTTTCATTACCTTTAAATTATAGCCTTATTTTATTTCCATGCTGTGAAGTTAAGCATTAAATGCATTGCTTTTTAAACATGTATCAGTAAAATCATTAACACACGACTAAACTTATCTATAAATATAATCAGTCTAGTATTTTGCCAAAGAAAGTCAACACCAGATCAGCTATTAGAAACGTATAATTGTGTTCATTTCAAAAGACCTTTCTTTATTTGCGACTGAGGTTTTGGAATTTTTGGATTTTTTTCTCTTTCATTTTTGGTTTGACTGTCATTAAAAATTAAATAAAATTAAATAAATTTGAAAAAAACCTGTAATCATACATTTGATGAAATAATCCGAATGTTATTAGAACATCAATGACACATATTACACTAAATAATTCTAAACATTAGCAAATATTGATCTAAAGACCATTTGAAATCAGGTCTATTTAATTTGAAAGCTGTGTTATCATCTCGGTTTCGGTTCCAGATCGCACATCACTTGTAACATTATTGCCTGTTAATTGCTATGAAGACATCAACAAAAAGTTTGGTCAGTTTAGTTAGGCGAACTATTGTTCCACCAATATTGATAATACGACAAATCTTTCACGCTTTTGTATGTTGATTAACTTAATTTGATCTGATTTTGTATTTATATAAAGGGTTTGGAAACTTCTAACTTTGCAAATCACAACTCACAAAACCTCAAATGAGGACTCGTTGCAAAGGTCAATTTATGTTCACTGCTCTTTCGTGATAAAAGCACATTCAGAATCCACTCTTCGGGGGGGACTATTTGGTGTACATGATTTATATTAACAATGAAACTTACAAACAGCGTTTTTTGGTACATTTATCTTACAAAACTACATGTACTGTTAAAATATTCTATTATTTTTATACATTTTCGTTATTGGAAACGTTCGTTAACATAGTGATTACATGTTTGTACTTTCATCATTTAATTTATGTTTGTATAGATTTTTATGTATTAAACATTCCTGTTTTTCCTGGTGATTATTCACTACATACAAGATGTCACACTGAATATGATTATGCAAATATTATGTAAAATAATGATGTAAAATTATTGGCAAAATGCATTTAACTGATTTGTCTGTGTTTTTGTGTCCAACAAGAAAAGATTATTTTTTTCACCACAAGAGCACTGTCTTTGTTTGTGTCCAACAGGTAAAGCTACAATGTGTCTTTTTTCCCCACAAGAGGCAAAGCTCTAAATATTTGGCCGAAATATTGTCACATTAGTTTCTTCTGATGAGATTTATGATACAACAACACTTAGAACCCCGAAATGAAGAACGAATATTTCCAAATGTTCACTCGTAAAACAAATTGACTTATTTATGTATTCTTTCAAAGGTGGCCTGAATACAAATTCAAATCATCAACCATTCAACCTGCCAAAGTTACTTTTCTTCGTTTTTCATCTTTATTACATGTCCATGTAGCTGTTTTCAATACGGGCTTAACATTATGTTTAGACTATGAAAGAAAATTATATTTCATATAGATACATAAATTAACTCATGAAAAATAATGAAGTAATCTTACTTTTGAAAGTAAAATAATTTAATCTTTAAGTTCAAATGTTTAAAATGATTGAGACTTGCTAATGTATTGATATAGTTTTAGCTTTGAAAATCGTCAGATCGATATTTGTTGACTGGATTTTATGTTGTTTTTTTTTTTCTTTTTTTTTTTCAAAATGATAATCAATCTTATCTATGGACAAGTAAAACATGATCAACTGACATCTTTTTCAATATTTGTTTATCTTTATTCACAAAATAAATATTTCTATTCATAACTGACACGTTGCAAGCATCGGGAGCACCATCATATTCAGGGCTTACCATTGAATATTCCAAAAGGGAAACGGATCATTTGAAAATGTAAAGATCAGTTATGATAACCGCTGTTATGAATACCGGTGAAAACAAAGTTTACACTGACAAATTGTGAACAAATCAAAGTTTCCAAGCGATCTAATGTCGCAGCATTCACAAGTTCAAACATAACGCGTATACTTCACTACAAAATAATTGTTAAGAACCTAGCAAGTATATATAAAAGAAAAACGGGCAGGGAGGTTTAAGCTTAAATATCTGCAAAAATATTTTTTCAAGTATTTATAAGATTCAATAAAAAATTATTAGAATACATATAGCTAGTCTTTTCGGTCAAGGTACTTTGACAATGTTTGACAAGAGTACATTATTCCACCATTGGAACTAATAAACACGTAGACACTATGCATTACATTTATTCAATATTTTGATATTTCAAAAGTATGAAACTTAGGTGACATCGTTTATGTAGGAAGACATTACAAGGAAGCATGTTCTTGTTTTTTTATTATATGTATTAGTTTAAGGACATAGATTAAACTATTAAAGTACAATGATGTAATATTGAATTTATCAAACGTTTACAAGAAATTGATCGGATATGTTCCTAATGTCGTAACTACAATATCTTTCCCTTTTCATGAATGTGACCCACCGAATAAGACTATTTACCGGATTTGTAATAAGACAAGCAACACGACGGGTGCTATATGTGGAGCAGCATCTGCTTACCCTTCCGGAGCACCTAAGCTCATCCCTAGTTTTTTGGTGGGGTTCGTGTTGCCTAGTCTTTAGTTTTCTATGTTGTTTTTAGTACTATTATTTGTCTGTTTGCAAAGGCGTTGTCAGTTTATTTTCGATCTATGAGTTTGACTGTTCCTCTGGTATCTTTAATTGAAATTCAATGTATTTATTGTTATATTTACGGATCTAAATTTAAACAAAAAAACTCATTCTCAACTGTTGACTAAAAATAACACTTTATAAATTGTATGCGTCCGAATCGTTTTTCTGGATTAACCTTTGACATGAACGATGAGAGTTAATTTTTTGAAAGTTAATGATGAATAGAAAGTTAAAGAGCTGAAGATATATTAATTAAATAATTTTAATTTGTTTTCATTTTAATCATTATTTTCAATAAAACAATGCATCCAAAGCCTTGTCATGATATGTATAGACTTTTATGCAATAATTCAAAATAAACATTATACTAAAGATATTACATGTAGGTTCTTTTGAAGAGAATCATTATAATTATTTAAAACGAATTTTTGATTAAGTTGCCTAATTAACTTATTTTAGATATTTCCTTTAAACAAGACAATATTATTCAAAATCAAAATATGAAATAAATATATATTAATATATATATTAATATTAAAAGCTTACAATTTACGAATAAACAAAGTGAGATTATTTTGAAGTAACTATATAATTAAATGTTATTTTCGAAAAAAAAATTTGCGACCGATGCAGTGGATTTGATTTTGTTACATTTTGACCTTCTTTTATCGTAAGGAGAAAAGAATATTACTTCGGTCTTCATCCCACTTATGTTTCATGTTTCAATCCATATAGTTTTATTTCATGCAGATCTATAGGAAAACAACACTTATCATTCTCAACTGGATTATTTTATTTTTCTCACTTTTTTCTTCTTTAAATGCCTCTTCAAAGGAGCCATTATCCTAGTCAAGTTATATGTTTTATTCGATAACATAAAATTAATATCATACTTAAGATATTTGCTTGTGACCAGGAAAATGGTTATGATAACGTTTTTGAAATTTAAAAATGATCAAATTGATTACTATATAACCATATACATTTTCGCTTTGGCAAATAAAAAGCTAAGGCTTAAATCAAAGGGTGCTCTCGATTCTTACAAATTGCAAGCAATGAATAGAAACATTCAATTCCACAGTTTGCAGAAAATAATTAGAAATATGTCAGGTAAACAGGTTTTTCTTGTTCACTGATAACATTAGTACATGATTTGCTTCACTTCAAATGCAAAATATTTGATGTTTATGCATGATAACTAACAGATTTGTGAATTTAAACATAGTATGAAATGATCACAATTTGTCAGTGTAAACTTTGTTTTCACCGATATTCATTTCAGCGGTTATCATAACTGATCTTTACATTTTCAAATGATCCGTTTCCCTTTTGGAATATTCAATGGTAAGCCCTGAATATGATGGTGCTCCCGATGCTTGCAACGTGTCAGTTATGAATAGAAATATTTATTTTGTGAATAAAGATAAACAAATATTGAAAAAGATGTCAGTTGATCATGTTTTACTTGTCCATATATAAGATTGATTATGATACTGCTTGACGTCCACTGGCATCATTCCTTTGAAGACACGAACTCAATGCCGCCATTTTATATCACACTGTCAGAATCTGGTTATTTCAGTTGTTATTTCAGCCGGCTTTTGTTTAAATCTGCAACCAAAAAACGACACAATAAGCTGCTTGTACCTATTTCTGAAGAATAAAATTGTCATAGTATAGATAATTGTGTTAACAAAAAAATTAAAAAGTTCAAGGTATGTAATGGTTAAATAAACCAATGAATGTTCATTCTGCAAAAGGCCGTCTTTCATTATACCAGCTAATAGACGACCTGGTACCATACAGATGAAATATACACTGGTAACTGTCATTACCATCTTTGTGATGGCTGCTTCCTGTCTCATTCTCTCCCGTTCCAATTTAGCATTGATCATTGTAGGCAAAAGTCTGTTAGTTTTAATCAGTTCACGTGCAAGAAGTATGTTCGTCACCAAGATCACAGTAAAAGGGATTCCACGAATTAGTATATAATACAGCACATACAAGTATCTATCGACAAAAGCTACACCAACATGCAGGTTTAAAGAATGTTTCACAGTAATAACAATTAACATCATACCCAGTATAACAATATACAATTTTACTGTTAGGCCGGTATTCAACTTCTCCTTAAATATAAGAGGATTTCGGATGGCAAAACTTCTTTCCATCCCAATTATCATTGCACTGATGCAGCTACTCTTACCAGTGTTGTTTGCCAATAAATTTCCTTGCCTAGGAACTTCTGTGCTGGTATACAAGTGATAGACGGAAGTGCCAGGGTGTCAGATATTGACATAATCAAAATAAGAATGTTAACTGAAGTCCAAAGTTTTCTTTTGAACAAAACAATAATTGTTATCCCATTTCCAATGATTCCAAAACACGATATTATCCAAAAACAGTTTGTAGCGACCGTCCAGCTCTTTGGAAATTATATGTTGAAGTGTTTTCAGTAACGCAACTATTTCTCAATGAGAAATTTGATTCCATGGTATTCAAACAAAGAAAAAACAATAAGTTCGTGTTTGTTTGTTTGTAGCAATTGTGGCTCCTTGTGAATTTCGTATAAATGAAAGTAACTTGATGGTCATATATATAATATCTTCTCTAAACTTTTAATATTCAGGACAGATAATTATTTAGGTGAATTTGACTCAATTTATGTGCATGTATAATTCAATAGTTTTGATGTTCACAAAAGTAATACAATATTATGTATTTTCTTAGTTTTTCAAAGAAACGAAAAAAGCTAGAATATATGCATAATGTTTTTAATAAATATGTATATCCAGATCTTAGTTTGATGATCTCTTAATTATATATATGTTCTTCGAAACTCCATCGTCTCTGAACTCTTTTAATTTGTCAGCGTTTGAAGAGTAATAATATGTATTAGACGTAAGAAGATGAAAGTCTAGTAGCAAACTTATAATTTAGATGATCCAATATACCAATTAGATTTATCTTAACGTTATCATCTTTTTCGTTAATCGACAGATAAAAACAATACTCATAAAATCTAATGACTGCTTGCAATTACAAGTCTATGATCACACCTGTATGACCCTGATACAGATTAATCCAGACGTCGACGCGTTCTAATCGAACACAGCGTACACGTGTACCACTGAATTATGACAGTTAAGAAATCATAATTTTAAAGCAAATACTATACATAATTCGGATATTTAGCTCCAATACATTCTTTACTAGAATACTCATTAAGTGTTTTTTTTTAATATGTGACATTTTTACAGGCACAAATTAAAAAACAACGCACGACAATGCCACTGACAAAAGCATGCTTGGTATTTTTATATATTTAAAACATAATGTTTATCGTGTTTCATTGTTTTTAAAACATACATTTTAGAAAATTCATTGTTTAGAGTTGACAAACTTATAAAGGTCGTAGATTTATGTGGTATCTAGTAACAAAAACAAAAACACCCGTTTTAAAGTCTCTTTGTTTTCATGCTGTGTTCGGTTCGTTATCATTACACTTTTCTATACTGTACGCTTCGTTGAGACACCATTGTATTTGTCAATGAATTTTCTATGTATAAAAGAATGCTTCGATAGGATTTTAACCTATATACGTACATGTTTAGAAAAATCAATTTACCACCGTAAGATGCATTCAATAACCTATAATATCCGTGGTATTATTAAAACACTTTTGGAGGTATTTTGTACATGCTAAACATTTCATTATCTATACGAAAGTGTAAATTGCTAAGAAAATACAATTATTGGACAAATGCTAATATCACTAGCTGAGCAAACGGATATCCTCGTCCGATTATCATTTTGTTAGCAATTTTTAAAACGTTGACATACAATGAACTGTTACACCACTATCTAATGTTAGGTGAAGGGATAGGTTCCCACTGACATGTTTAGCCTCGCAACATTCTGTATTCGCCTGGAATTCAGTGGTTATATATTTGTTTTTCTTTCATTATTTTGTGCATAAATTAGGCCGCCAATTTCTATCCTTTGAATTGTTTTATATTTTTCTTTTCGGGGCCTTTTATAGCTGACTATATGCGATATACGCTTTGTTCATTGTTGAATGCCGTTCAGTGACCTATAGTTTTTCATTTCTATATCATTTGGTCTCTTGTGAAGAGTTATCTCATTGGTAATCAATGACAATCCATGGATTATAGGCTTTTGGCCTGAATCTCAGAAGCGAATTCAAGGGGGTTATTGAATATGATAGAGTTAAAAACATGTTAAGACAATGAACGTTTATTTTAAAGCCATTGTTTATAACTAATACAGTTTCTTTGATGCATGTGGAGATGTAAAGGCGAATAGATGATTGTCATCATTAATTAGTTTGCTTTCTTAAATTTTTGTTTTTTATATCTTTAAGGTATAAAGGTTATGCTAAATTTCCTCCAATATTACAGTCTTTTTACTGTGATGTCAAAATCCACAACTAATTTTCATTATGGTTATTATAAGCATCTTACAGTCTATAACCACCCATATAAATTTCATTCAAATTTGGACTTATGTGTGTTACATTGAACACTCTTATCTTGATGGAAAACCACAAAAAACACAAATCTGAAGAACTTGTTAAGTCCCAGTGAACTATCATTTGAAAAATAAGTTTGTTGGATTTTTGGTAAAATACATATAGAAACGCAAAAAGTTTGTGTTTTTCTAAACACTATTTTTTGCCATTTTCTAAATTGTCAGCAGGTTTCTGTTTATTCTATTTGAACTTGAAAAAAGGAAACACATGATAAATGGATTACATGATGCACGTGCACTATGATTGATAGTTGTTTTCCTAGCGTAATATGGTAAATATTTATGCCTGAAAATCATTAATTACCAAAATAAATTATGAAGGTTGATAGGGATGAGATGGTGTTGGTGGTTGGGGATGGACTGGTTCTTCAAAATTTCGTCCTATGGGCTCCTCAAAAAGTTGTTTGTCGGAAGAAAACCAAAGGGACCATATCTATATTCCCCAGTAACCCTTGGGGTCATCGGCAAATAATGCGGTTGGGTGAAGCCTCAATTATATACCTTACCTTAGACATTTGCTTTGTTGCTTCTTTCATTTCTTTATAGTTATCAATAAAAAATGAGACGTTTCAAAGTTGGTCCTGAAAATTTTATAAACCCCTATTTGTAAATGACACTCGTACCTAATGGCTGATTTTTGGTTGCTTATCGTTCACTTGCAAATATTTCAAGCTTGTTCCGGATGAGCACAAAGTACCGACACAAAATACAGGTAGGTTCTCGAGGGAGGATCACCGGAATTACGTTGGGGAAGTTTGGACTGCCACTAGATAAAATGAGGTATATTGGAAAAATGCAAAAATGTTACCCCATATTGAGTTTTTGCAAGGATTCAATTCGTTAAGTGTAGAGAGCTTAGTGCTCTCTACACACGAAGAATTGGGTATATTATTCCAATTCTGACTGTACTTGGCTGCGGCCTTGTACATCCACACAGTTAAACGAGTGTCCAACTTCAACGAGAGTTTTACTGCAGTTAGGAAAAAGTCCAAGGTAACCATATCTATATTTCCCAGTCACCCTTTGGGGTCACTGGTACATAATGCGAATGGGTTAAATATGTTTGAAAGTCCATCATCTGCTTAAAATAAGACAGTGGTGTAAAACAAAAGACGACAATAGACTTCAACAAATTCTTTCATCGATTATACAGATTTGGCTAGAAAGTTTTGCCGCACCTGTCGAATTCTTACTTAAAACGAGATATCACATCATAACGTTCACCGTAATGTTGTTTAAATAGCAATTGAATTTGATTTTGAAAAACCGAAACATAACTAAATATTATTACCATGCATCCACACTTATAAGAACTCGTGAGATCGTTCATCATCTCGATACTGTTTTCTTATATTTGGCATTGCACAAGTTCATGCGTTTTTATTACTTCTTTACACTTGATCCGTTGTATATATACTGACTGGTATTTTAGTCTCGAATAACATAGTTTACCTTTTAGTTGTAATTGGCTTTGAAATAACTATCAGTTACTACACTGATTACTCTAATTTCGTGTTTTATGTGTATTGTTTGTGTGCCTTGTACATGTACCTATATTTTGAGTTGAGCCAATTGCAACGGTACTTTTTTTTATTTTAAGCATGGTGTGCTGTTACACCAGTGTTCCAAGTTAGGGAGAGGGTTGAGGGCTCACATGTTTAATACAACGCATTAATTCTTTATGCGCCCATCTAGAATCAGGAGCCTGTAGTACAATGGCTATATAGATATGTCATATTTGTTATTCGTCAATAAATAATTCGCGAGTTTTTTAGCTTTAAATGTTTCAATTTTTTTTATCGGGGCCTTTGATAGCCAATTATATGGTATAAGTTTTCCACATTGTTGAATGCCGACCGTTGGACTATGATTTCGTACACTCAAACAAAATATTACAACTCAAAACAATCGAAATACAAAACATGTACAACTAATAAAACAAAAATGCACACTAACGAAACAAACAAATAATTAACTTACTGAAGTTCCTGGGTATTTTTCTCGAAGATAAATGTTGGAATGTCAACATATATTTCAGTGCCTGCTTCATGAACTTTGTAAATACTAGACACAATCATTTATACACCTCTCCATTGAAGAGAGTTCAGGTGGCGGCATTGTATAAAGATAAGGATGTCGGAATGGGCGTGACTTTTATTTATAGATGGCGCAGCATTGTAATATCAATCGTAGGCGCAATCTGCCAAATGTGTAGAGGAGGCGACTTGATCGTAACCCTTGGCTTGCGAAGATGAGTCAACATAAACTATGATTAAGAATAAACAAAAAGAGGTGATTTGTAAGCTGATTTAAAAGTGTGATATAATGTATCACAGGATTACGTCATTTTCAGTGTCCGGCATTATTTCCTTGTTAATTTGTTCAAAAGCTCTACCAATAAAACATACAACGCGACCAAATCTGATTATAAAACACACATAAATAAACTTATACTTGTACTATTATTTGTCTGTTAGTCTTTTTATTTTTTTAGCTATGGCGTTGTCACTTTATTTTCGATTTTAGGTTTGACTGTCCCTCTGGTATCTTTTGCCCCTTTTTTATTAGATTTTACAGAAAGTTTTATATTCAAAATCGGAATTTAAGTCGAAATTGCAGATAATTAAAAAGGGACACGAAATTTAAAATATCCATTTTATCCTTTCAACTTCTTGATCAGAGAACAAAAAGAAAAAAGAAAAATCAAGTTTACTTCTACCCTTTTTTTAGACTTTATTGATCACTTCAAATTTCATGCTTCTTTCACACATGTCGATGAAAAAAGATTTTACATCAAATTTTCAATTTTTCAATCATAACATTTATTGTAAATAAAAGATTTTTTGGCTGGAATTTCCGATAATATTGATTTTATTAATGCCATGTGTGTAGAAGGCATTTCTTTGTTTAAGTATATCAACATGAGGTCAAGGACTACATCATGTTCAATGCATGATCATCTAATTACATTATCTGATTGGTCAGTTCTTAAAATCGGTAATTAATATCAAATTTCTACATGTGCTTGGACATGCGGTCATTCGCCTTTGTTTTGGGAGAAAGAAAAGATCGTTTTGAATTTATCTGAAAAACCGAATAAACTGTAGAAAGGCATTCATCGAAGAATCCACAGATTAGAAGGTAAAAGCGAACCTTAACTATTATTTTATATATTTTTAATAACTTAATTTTTAATTTATTATTATTTATTTTTGAATTGTTTGTTGCTTTTGAACCATGGTCCGGCGTGCCTTAATTTTTGGTAATTCTTATATTCGTCGTTTAGAAACTTTTACTCATGAAAACTGTGATCGAGGTTGGTTAAATTTAGGTTTAGACGGAACCGACATCCAGGTGGAATTTTTTGGTTTGGGGGGAGGGACTCTTCGCCCCGGTAATAAATGTGTTCTAAAGCAACAATATATGCATATAATTGAAGAATATATGCCACATTCGGTTTTTCTTCAGGTTGGAGGCAACGATTTGTCCTCTGAAAATGAGCCCGTGAAAATAGCAAGAGATATCAGTGTTTTTGCCGATTACATAATAAATTGCTATCATGTTAACCACGTGGTTATTGGTCAACTTCTCCCGAGGTATTCCGAAAGACCGGAAGCTTATTATAACAACAAGGTTTACATTGTAAACAAAGAACTTAGTCATTTAGTAAAAGAAAGAGACAATGCGACTTTCTGGCATCATAGGGGGTTGTGAAAGAACACCCCAGATTTATTATTAAAAGATAAAGTTCATCTTAATGATGAAGGTATGGAAATATACGCTAGAAGTGTCCGTGCTGCTGTTGGTAGCCTTTCACGAACATGTAATGTCGAGCAAACATGCGTTGCAAATTACCGTTTATGATTGTTATAAACTTATTGTCCCTATTTGGACATATGAAGAAAAGAAGCATACACTATAATTATGTAGTTATCTATGAATTATTTGCATATTATTACTCCATCACCTTTTGTAACGATTTATAATCTAAATTATCTCTGAGTGGTTGTGCTTAGTATGCACGTGGTTGTGCTTATATGCACATGGTTGTGCTTATACGCACATGGTTGTGACACTGGTGACATGAAAGATGTCTTATTTGTAAATAATTATGGTTGGTTACATCATTTATATCAGAGTTATATAATATAATATGTCTCTTTTTATATTTAAATATTGATTATCCATAATCATGGTTTATATACTTTTATTTTAGTATATTATTAGGTTAATTATTTAATCAGAGAATAAATCATGTCTTTCCCTATAATGGTTGTGTCACAATAGGGATCGATTTTGGTACTATTAAAGAATTTTATTCATATTGGTTGGTTTTATAAAATTGGTTTTGGAGTAATAATTAGCATACATGTATCATAGTCAAACTTAACTTTTAACATGAGTACATTTTGCTAGATATATCATCATATCAACTATGTTAATTTTATTGACAAGCATTTTGGTTTAAAAATTATACTTATTTACATTTGTAGTAACATTCTTAAAGTTCTGTGATATACAGGATTTCTATTTTTATTTATTTTGTTTTTGTTTTATGTTTTTATAGCAAAATGCCAAAGCAGAAGAGCCGAACAAGAAGAAAGGCTGCTCCTCAAAGCATTGAAGAAGATGTTCCAAATTTAGTGGAGGAACAAAGTGAGATACCACCACTATACAGGCCACCAGTGCGGAGACGCAAGACCAGACGAGCTGTTCCTGAAACAATTACTGAACAGCCGTCTGTTCCAACAGCAAATGACATTGCTGATGCTTTATTCCGAAAGTTTGAAAGTTCCGGCGTGCAACTGGTAAAAGACAATACAGCAGTTCCAATTAATGACTTAACTGGTATGTTGTCGTCATCATCCACACAACCAGAAAATTCATCAAATAATGACTCTCAGGGACAAATGTTAGCTGTCTTCCAACCGCCATTGTCTTCAGATCCTAATATTAACACGTCTTCTGATGGTGAGCTGTTAAACTCTAACTCGTATGCCGAGAATCCTTATGCTTGTGACATGTTGAGACATTCTATACCTTTAGATTACCATGTCAGCAATAAGGTTAAATCTGATGTTTGGTGTGATAACTATGTAAATTTTGCTTTATTATTACCTTCTAACATTGATGATACATGTAATGAATCAACATTATTTGAGAATTTGAATATAACAATTTCAAATAGGAAGTCTAACAAAGAGCTTTTGTCCATTCACCAATGGACAAATGCTTTTGACATATTTATGTCTATATATCTTGAAAAGAATTTGAGGTCGGCTAGAGCATTGATTAAATATGGTTTTAATGTACGGTCATTATGCAAGTCCTTGGGTTTCCAAGCCGCTAAAGTATATGATGAGAAATTTAGAAAGATAAGAAAAATTTTAGGGTTACAATGGGATCAAATCAATGATGAACTTTGGCGATCTGCTGCTTTATATGAAAGACAATCTGATTTTTCAGGTCAAAATAAGAAGTCGTATGCTAAAACCTCAAACTCAGCCCCAAATTCTTTTCAAAGGAGGGCCCAGCATCAGTATCAATTCCCAAATGGCTATTGCTGGGCCTTCTGTAAATCAGGGGAATGCACAGCAAAGTTTTGTAAACTCAAACACCAATGTGTACACTGCAGCAAGAAACACTGTACCCTTACATGTCCAGAGCAAAAAGGAAAACAGGCAAACTTTGTCAAAACTTCCAACACCAATAAAGGTTGAAAATTTGGAACATTTTTTAGTAGGTTATGAAACCCAGTTGAAAGATAAATTGATTCATGGTTTTTCTTTTGGATTTTCAATTAATTCTTGTTTTTCTACATCTCTTAATAAGAAGATTTTCCCTCCAAATCATAAAAGTGCAAGGGAAAATTATCATGTTGTGCAATCGAAACTGAATAAAGAGATTGAAGCAGGCAGAGTTAAGGGTCCATTTACAAAGCCCCCTTTCCCTCTTTTTGTATGCTCCCCTTTGGGTTTAGTTCCAAAAAAGGAACCCAATTCTTATCGATTAATACATGATTTGTCGTATCCTAAGGGTGACTCTGTAAACTCTGGTATTTCCCCAGAATTTTCGGCAGTACAATACCAAAACATTGAAACAGTCATAGATTTAGTCCAATCTTATGAATCAAACTGTCTAATGTCCAAAACCGATATTGAGCATGCATTTCGCTTAATTCCAATAGCTAAAAAAGATCATCATCTGTTAGGTTTTCATTGGGACAAACAGTTTTATTATGATGTATCCCTCCCCATGGGGGCTTCGTCCTCGTGTCAGCTATTTGAGGCTTTTTCTACAGCCCTCCACTGGATTTTAAATGCTAAATTTCAAATATATGGCGTATCACACCTGTTAGATGATTTTTTCTTTGTCGGAAAAGCTGGCTCAAATGAATGTTATAGTGCATTACAAACTTTTCTTTGTCTTGCTGATAAATTGGGGGTACCCATCAAATCAGAAAAAACACAACTCCCTACTACTTGCATTACTATCTACGGTATTGAAATTGATTCTACTCAGATGGTAGCTCGATTACCTATGGAGAAAATAGAAAAAATTTTGCAATTATTAAGTAAATACAAATGTAAACGCAGTATCTCACTCAGAGAATTGCAATCCTTATTGGGTCTTTTAAATTTTGCATGTGGAGTTATCATACCTGGGAGAGCCTTTTTACGTAGGCTTTTTGATCTGACTATAGGTCATACATCTCCTCATTATAGAATCAATCTGAATTCTGATGCAAGATTAGATCTTAAGTTATGGTACAGTTTTATTGAAAATTACAATGGTAAATCTTGTTTTTTATTCAAAGAATGGGTTTCATCAGATTTTTTAAAACTGTTTTCTGATGCTGCAGGTACTTATGGTGGTTTTGCTGCAGTTTTTGGCAGCAAATGGTTTTCAGGGAAATGGCCACCGGAGTTAATTGATTTACACATTACAGTGAAAGAACTTTTCCCGATTGTGTTAGCTATTGATATATGGGGCCCTCTATTAGCAAATCATAAAATACTGTTTTTAACAGATAATTCAGCTGTTGCTGAAATTATAAATAAGACATCATCTCGGGAAAAGAATATTATGAGACTGATCCGAAGATTAGTGTTAGCTGCATTAAAGTACAATATCTATTTTAGAGCCAAACATATTCCTGGGAAAACAAACGTTATTTGTGACTTGTTGTCTCGTTTTTCATTTCAGGAAGCTCATCAGATTGCTCCTTGGTTAAGTCCAACTCCTGTGGCCATTCCACCTCAATTTTTGCATCTATGACTGATAAGCTTGTTAGTGCATCATTATCTGCTGCTACTCAGTCATCATATAATAGAATGCTAAGTGTGTATTCAAATTTTTGTCAGAAATATTTTCCAGGAGTTAATGTACTTCCATCTACTCATGTCATGGTTGCTCATTTTATTTCACATTTATTTATTCAAAATTATCAACCATCTACAATTGCGTCTTACATATCAGCCATCAGTTTTATGCATAAAATTAAGTTCTTACAGGATCCAACAGACACATTTTTTATTAAAAAAATGTTAAAAGGTACAAAACAGTTGAGACATTCTGTTGATACACGGCTGCCAATAACCTATGACATTCTTGTAAAATTGGTTAAGGCTTTACCAAAAGTAATAGTAGGCATTTATAATCAAGTTTTGTTAAAAGCTATGATGTCTACAGCTTATTTTTGTTTCTTAAGGATTGGAGAAATTGCAGTTAAAACTGAGTCTGAAATCTATACAGTAATTCAAAGGGAAGATATAAAGTTTGAAAGCGTAAATGGTCATGTGAGCAATATGACAATTACTATGAAGTTCTACAAACATAGTAATCTACAGAGTAAGACATTATCAATAGCTAGACGTCCTGAAAATTATTTATGTCCTGTTAA
The DNA here is from genome assembly GCF_965363235.1 of Mytilus galloprovincialis. Classification (NCBI taxonomy): domain Eukaryota; kingdom Metazoa; phylum Mollusca; class Bivalvia; order Mytilida; family Mytilidae; genus Mytilus; species Mytilus galloprovincialis. The sequence continues at coordinate 27,567,862 of NC_134844.1, forward strand.
AGCTATTGAGGAATATCTAAGGTTACAAAATTGTCCACATGGTCCTTTATTTCGATTTAAATGTGGAAAACCTGTTTCGGGTTTTTATTTCAATTCTTCACTAAAAAGTTTGCTTAATTTCGTAGGATTAGACACTAATTTTTATAAAGGCCACAGTTTCCGAATTGGAGCTGCGACATCTGCAGCTGCCAGAGGTGTGCCGTTAGCCTTGATCCAAAGCATGGGTAGATGGAAGTCGAACGCTTTTCAACATTATATTCGACTTGATAATTTTCACACTTAGATTTAATATAATCTCAGTCGCTTATTAAGTACTTTGGTAGAGGTCAACATGGCTTGCTTTACCTTATTGTGATTTTTTGTATTTACTTTTAGAGAGGTCAACATGGTTTGCTCTGCAAATTTAAGTTTTTTTGTTTTTTTTTTTTTTATTTCAGTCATTTACTATATGTAATGGTATTTATTGGGTTGGTAGAGGTCAACATGGCTTGCTTTACCTTTCCTTACAAGTTTAATTATCAATGATTATTTTGTATACTTATATATCATTTCTTTCTTGTTTTGTTTTGTTTATAATATGTGTTATTATTTTTGTAGAGGTCAACATGGTTTGCTCTACACTTTTACTGAAATGCTAAAGTTAAAAAGATTATATTTTATTCAATTTTGGGTGTTTTTTATTGAGGTCAACATGGCTTGCTCAATTTTCTAATTCTGGAGTTCCTAAGTTGAATACAGAGTCCTCGGTTGGGGATCCCTCTTGGGATTTGTGGCACTTTTTCAACCCCACCTTTGCTTATTAAAGTCATTGTCATTTATGCAGTACTATTATAATTGTTAAGATGTAAGTTGCATTTTAAATTAATTTCTGAATAAATGACATTTTACTCAACTTGTATTTTATTAACAGCAAACATAGCTCAGACTCTTTGATCTTGGTCATTTATACAAGGTTTTCTCGTTGTTATCTGTGTCAAGGAACATTAGCTGACAAAATAACATTTATTGTAAATAAAAGATTTTTTGGCTGGAATTTCCGATAATATTGATTTTATTAATGCCATGTGTGTAGAAGGCATTTCTTTGTTTAAGTATATCAACATGAGGTCAAGGACTACATCATGTTCAATGCATGATCATCTAATTACATTATCTGATTGGTCAGTTCTTAAAATCGGTAATTAATATCAAATTTCTACATGTGCTTGGACATGCGGTCATTCGCCTTTGTTTTGGGAGAAAGAAAAGATCGTTTTGAATTTATCTGAAAACCCTCCCATTTCCCTCCCTTTTAAGTGTTATTATATAGGACATTTATTTTTTTCTTTAAACATGAATTAATTACAATATTCATGTATACTTGTTTATATAATTTGTATATACATATGTTGGTGAGTTAATTTTTCAACTCACTTTTATTTTTGTCATTTTTTTTTTTTATGTTTATTTTGTTACGGTGTGGCACTTTTTCAACCCCACCTTTGCTTATTAAAGTCATTGTCATTTATGCAGTACTATTATAATTGTTAAGATGTAAGTTGCATTTTAAATTAATTTCTGAATAAATGACATTTTACTCAACTTGTATTTTATTAACAGCAAACATAGCTCAGACTCTTTGATCTTGGTCATTTATACAAGGTTTTCTCGTTGTTATCTGTGTCAAGGAACATTAGCTGACAAAAATTACTTTATAATATCTCCTTGTCAGATGATTTGGTTTACAATTAACCAGGACCCAGAGATGTCCCGCTGCTCAAATAGCACACCCAGGTGACGTAAAAAAGATGAAATATTCAATAAACATCGTAGACTAGTATAAAAAGAGAACAACGGATATCAAAGAAAAATCTATTGATAGTTGTTTCCTGCAATCCAGTAGCAAATATTACATGACTAGATATAACCATTACCCATTTATTTAATTCAATATTGACAGAATTAAACTAGCGTCGTAAAGTCCATTGTGAGGATATTTGAGTGAGACTTTCGACTGACCCCTGTTTACATCTACGACCAAAGCATGACACAATCAAGATTCGTGTAAACTTCTTTGAAATCAGAACTTGTAATTGTATAAATAACGGTGTTAACTGAAAAAATTAGAGAGTTCAAGGTAAGTTAGAATTGAATATATCATTTGACGTTCATTACATAATAAGACGGCCTTCCGTACACCAAGTAATAAGCGACCAGGTACCATACAGATGAAGTCTACACTGGTAACAGCCATTACCATTCTTGTGATGGCTGCTTCCTGTCGGATTCTCTCCTTTTTCGACATTTTATTTGTCATCTTGCTCAAAAATAGGTAAATTTGTTAGCAGTCCAAAGACAAGAAGTATATTCTTCAGCAAGATAATAGAGAAAGGAAGTTCAAAAATTAGTATATAATACGACACATACAAATGTTTTTCGTAGAACGGGTCATTAATCTCTGTATACACGTGTTTTATGAAAACAATTATTACCATAACGACTTGTATTTCAACATACAGTTTTACCGTTAGACTAATGCTCCATGTTTTCTTGAATTTTAAAGGATTTTATGGCAAAACTTCTTTCCATTCCAATTGTCATTGTACTGATGCAGCTACTTGTTATAAAAATATTTCTTACCGGTGTTGTCAGCCAATAAATGTCCTTGCCCAGGAACTTCTGTGTTTGCGTACTAGTGATAAACGGTAGTGCTAGGGAATCGGACAACGACATAATCACAATAGGCATATAAACTGAAGTCCAAGGTTTTCTTTTGAACAATACAATCAATTTTATCCTATTTCTGATAATTCCAAAAACCGATGTTATCCGAAATATTATAACAGTTAGTAACGACACGCCCGGCTTTACTATATAGCGTCTTTGTAAATTATTTGTTGACGTGTTTTCAATAACGCAAATAGTTTTCGACGAGAAATTAGATTCCATGGTATCCAAAATGTCGCAGGAAAAATGGGACACCAATATAACATCGACTTGGGATGAGGAATAAGTCACCATAAACCCACAAACTAATCGTGGTAATGCGTGTGAGCCATTTCTGCATTTAATGAGTCGTCCAATTTATATATACTTTATTATATAATCTGCAAGTATACAAATTGTAAACCAAGTTTACAATTATGTTCAAATAAATATAAACAATATATTTGACTGAAATATTTGCATGCAACGGAAGCTTAATGTGACCTTAACTTACATACCAAAAAGCGTCTTTCAAGCCATACTGAATTCTTTATATGAAATACTAAAGTAACATTACTTTAATTGAAACATTTTAAACATGGCTAAAAGAATAAATAAAGTTACAAGTACCTGCAGCGGTGACTTTAGTCTTCCGCCTTCCTGATTGTAAAAATGACCAGTGACTAACTCGAATAGTGAAATGGTATTAGTATATATATGGTTAGTATTGCCGCGCTTTGAGCTCATGCATAACTCATGCTATTTGAATATAAATATATATCATTTAAATAATAATAAGAATCGCTTTAACTTTCTATTGTACTATTTAAATATTCAGTACGTAAAGCAAAACATAGCGTATAAAGCTATAGTTTATTTCAAAATACGCAGCGCAAAATTATTGTCGTCAATCGTCAAGAAACATGAATATGAAAAATGAATATGATATGAATGGAAAACATATAACACTGAAAACACAAATAATATGAAATACTTAATAATGAAACAAAAATGAATAAATATATCCGGTAACATACACCCCGCCTACAAACAGAACACATACATAGCCAATATGTTCGTGTTTTTTTGTTAATTTTTTATCGATTTAAATAAGTAGATGGTCATAATTAAATATATAATATAATGTTTAAACATTTGATCTGCAGGAAAGAAAACCATTTTTTTTAAATATGTCTAAATTTATGTGCCTGTTTAAGTCAATGATTTTAATGTTCACGAAATCACTTTGATTAAATTATTTTTTCTTTGTTTTACCCCCAAAAAAAAAAGAAAAAAATGCCGAGACATATGCAGTTTTTCATTATTCAATATGTATAATATAATTATCTAGATCGTAGTACTGTCTTACTTTGATGGACGCTTTATTATATATGTATATGTTCTTCGAAATTCCATCGTCAACTCTTTTCAATTTTCAGCTTTAAAAAAAAATCAGATGTAAGAAGATGAAAGTTTAAAAACAATCTTAAATTTTAGATGATCCAATATGTCAAAAAGACTTATCGTAACCTCATTATTTATTTTCATTAATGGAAAGACCAAAGATTATTTCTAAAATCTAATGACTGCTTGTAATGCAGGTTTATGATACTTTTCGTTGATTTTATTTTGCTTTTCTTAAAAGCGCATACATATGATTATGTCCAAGACAATATAAGTATTTACGCATAAGGTTCACTGTATGAGTATGTTATGCATGCACTTAAAACGGTTGCCATGTTTGTCTTATGGATCTCCCACGAAACTCCATTGACCTTTTACGTGAAACGCACGCGTAAATTTTCATTTAACTTTAGACTCACCTGAATCGCATGTGACATTTTTAAAATCACATAAGCATGATGAACTTTACAAACACAAATTTATATGTTTGATGATATTAATTAAATTTTACAATTTTGATGATATTTGAATAACTTTATTTTAAAAATTCACGTTATTCTCATATATATTTGTTTGAGGTAAAATTCCAGTATGTCAAATGTCCGTGTTTATACAATCACCAGTATCATCTGTTTTATGTTTTAAAAGAGGGACGAAAGATACCAAAGGGACAGTCAAACTCATAAATCTAAAACAAACTGACAACGCCATGGCTAAAAATAAAAAAGACGAACAGAAAAACAATAGTACACACGACACAACATAGAAAACTAAAGAATAAACAACACGAACCCCACCAAAAACTAGGGGTGATCTCAGGTGCTCCGGAAGGGTAAGCAGATCCTGCTCCACATGTGGCACCCGTCGTGTTGCTTAAGTGATTACAAATCCGGTAAATAGTCTAATTCGGTAGGTCATATTCATGAAAGGGAAGGGGATTGTAGTTACGACGTAAGGAACATATCCGATATCATTTGTGAAACGGTTATTCCATAACGGTCAACCAACTCGTGATGGCGTCCGTAAAATTTACGAAGGGATGATTTCAACTTCACCATTTGGAACTCTTGGTTTAATAGCTTCCGTGTGAGCAGCAAACCTCTATCAAGAAAATCATGATAGGAAATGCAAGCACGGGAATATCGTATCAATTGGGAGATATATACCCCGTATGCAGGTGCTGCTGGAATGTTGCTACTTAGAAATGGAAAGTTCACAATTGGAAAGCTGAAATCATCTCTTTTGTCGTAAAGTTTTGTTTTCAACCGACCCTCATTGTCAATTTCTAGATGTAAGTCAAGATATGAAGCCGACTTAACTGTATCTGTAGTATCCTTTATCTCTAGCTCGATTGGATAGATACGTTCCACATAGTCACCAAATTTTGAATTGTTTAGTGAAAGAACATCATCTATATAGCGGAAAGTAGAGTTAAAGGATATTGCTAACTTCTTATCTTTCTTCCTAAGAAGTTCCATTTTTTTACGGGTTTTAACTTTTGATAACTGATGGTTATTGCTAAGTATTCTTTACGTATGAGGCATTTACCGATTAATATAATCTATTTGTATTCCTCCGATTTGGCAAATTGTACTTTGGTCATACAGTAAAAGTCCTCATAACTTAAATTTTCCCTGAAATAATGCAATATATAAAATTATGATATAATTACCTTTTTTGTAAAACCCACATTTAAAAAAAAAAAAAAAAACTCAAAACAATCGAGAATAATTAAACTTTACAAATGAATCAAACCTTCCTGAATTTCACGTGACAAATGTATGAAAACCTTTCTGAATTTAACGTGTCAAATGTATCAAAACGATCTGGAAATGAACCTGACAAATTTATCAAAACCTTCCTGCATTAAACATTACAATCTTATCAAAATCTTCCTGAATTTAACGTGACAAATGTATCAAAACCTACCTGAATGTATCGGGACGAATCTAATGCATTGTTGAGAATGAAAATGACATAGTCTGAATACGCAACAAAAATCATTCAGTCTGGGATAAATAAAGGCAATAGTAGTATACCGCTGTTAAAAAGTCATTAATCGATTAAATTGGAAAGATATCCGGGTCACAAACCAAAACTGATAGAAACACATCAACTATAAGATGTCCCAAAACGGTACAACAGAAACACTGAGCTGCTACAAAAACAAATGCCAACATACATAATAACGGACTATGTGATAGCAACTACCAAATTCCTGACTTCAAATACACAAAATTTCAAGAAAAAAAAATGATGATCGTCGAGGAAAACATTTAATAGGAAATATTCATTGACACAAATATGACTTCTAGTATATCTAGAGACTTGAAGCTGAGGTCACACAGTCACGATGTTTACAGGACCATTCCCAATTAAAATTTATCTAAAGTCTAATCAAAATCCCGTGAATCGTGGCTCGAAATTAAAACTTTAAAATGGAATTGGTAAAAACATTTATTGAAGCACGACAACATTTAGATATGGTTTTGAAGCGTCCAAATTCAATCGTTGACAGCGGAATTTGTCCCTATTATTCCGTTCTTAATCCGATTTATATCTTTTGCATGAATATTGATACTGAATTACAAAATCTGTCCTGGCAGCGAGTGTTATAGACGAACCTAACTGTCGGGGTGCGTGGACTACATCTATGCGGCTTTCACACAGTGCCGATTATGGCTCCCGTTTCAGATCCGACAGCGCTAAGACACAACAAGTCAAAAAAAAATTGGAAAACTATCTTCAATGATTTGGAATGACCTATTATTGCCTGAACGCTGTAGTCAACAGATTCCTACGAATCAGGGAGGTCAGCCAAGCACCGTAAACAGTACCCAAGCGTCAGTACATTCGGGAAAAATCGTTCAATTTTGTGTAGTCGGATTGAAAGTGTTGTAATGGCGTGACAGATTTTGCTGTATCGGATCAAAATCGTTACCATGTTCTGTGTTAACTGGACGGTGAACTGTGGAAGGCGCATGATCTGGAGAGATTTGTCATTGCTCTTTTTTTAAGATTGAGTCCAGATTGCATCCCATATGCGAATCGTCTTTGACAAAACCGTTCCGGAATAGTCCCGTTATTCATACGAAGTTCGTGAATACCCTCGTCTGAGTCCAGAATTACAGAACATGATACAACTGAGTACAGATAAAGCCGTTGGCAATGCGATACAGCAGACTGTGATAGAACTTGCGTTCCGACAGTATCTTATCATACCAAATATTACAACAGTTTTCTAAAGGATATCTTCCGTCAACGTCGGTTCACCGTCTGGTCACTGTTGTCTGTTGTACCGCATTCGGCAGAATCGGGACTATGTCAATATATATTCAGTCGTTTTTAACCATGGGATATATTCAAATATGATTAGAATCGGATTGCGTACGGGATAATCAGGATAACTTCGGACAACGGTTTCCGGTTCAATTTCCGTTTCGGGATGAACATTTCAGGGACTGAATTTTCGGCTCTCCCTTGACACGTACGGGATAATCAGGATAACTTCGGACAACGGTTTCCGGTTCAATTTCCGTTTCGGGATGAACATTTCAGGGACTGAATTTTCGGCTCTCCCTTGACACAATTTGCGAGTATGGTCTTGAGGAAACGATGATAGTCCATCGGAAAGGGACAATAAATGGCTGACCCGTGTAAAGAGAGAGCCATATATCTTGCACGTAAAAGACACCCTTGTAGAATTCAAAAAAGGGCAGGCTAATGCCGCTACAAGGCAGCACGTGCACCCGCAAAGTGGAAAGGGATTAATATAAGTTGCAAAACTTTTTCCCCAATCCACTATAAATAAATATGTTTAAACTAAACAAGTTCGAATGGAAACGGGTGGATTTGGAAGCTTCCTGTACAATTATGATTGTTGTCGTGATTAAATAAATGTTTTTATAAATTGTAGTTTTAATTTCCAGTCATGATGCACAAGATCTTGATCAGAATTTCAACAACTTTTTATCGGGAATGGTCCTAACAAGAACGGCAGTCTAAATCGTGAATATGTGAAGCAGAACAAGTGTTAAGTTAGGTTCAAATAATAAAAGAGTCAAATCAAGGTTAAACACTTTTAACAGGTGAAATTGCATGACCATCAAAATGAGCGAGAATATGAGTGACGATAGAGTCTCCGGTTATATATAGAATCAAACACAATACGAATAAACTGCCAGCCAAAACAGCACAATCGAGGATAATTTACTTACACATTAGAAGATTATACAACTTTCTAAAGACTAATTTTATACATATCGCTGGTAAGTTGAGGTACCTACACATCGTATCGCTCAACCAATCTGAGTTGGTAACCGTAGTTCTATTGTGTTGGTTTCAATCGTTCTTCTTCGTAGTAAATCTGTTTGAGCAGTTATTGCTGTAAGGATCACACCCATGTTAGTGAAATCCGCATAAGGTCATATTGTACGAGAGTAATGCTTTTAACGAGATCAGCGCATTATGATATCGAAGTTTGTAGGTATCTCCAGAGTAATGGGGAGTTGACAATTGTTACTGGGAGGATAAAATCATCATATGTCTCGTAGATTCGACCTATATTGTATACAATCAATGACCATTTTCAAGAACATAACATGCACATGAAATATCACAAAAGGAAAAGGACAAAACTGTCAATTTCAATTAATCATAGGAGAATTGCACAGTTTGCTTGTGTGTAATAACATAAAATTCGAATTTAAAATCAGAATGGATACTCATGTGGAGAGTTTGAATGTCCCTTTTTTAGCCTTTGCCCCTCTGTTGTCTCATTTGCAATCATTCTACATCTTCTTATTTTTACAAATTTATAAAACATATATTACAAAGATAATAGGAATTACTAGTACCAAAAATAAGAAGTTATTGATCAAAGAAAAAATATCTTAGAACTATTAGTCGCAAACATTTAGAAAAGTTATGATAACAACCGGTGAAGGTCGAGAGTAACAACTATTGTATTTCGAGATAATTCAAAGCTTGCCATCTTTTTTGAACATCTGTTTCTCAACGAAGACTGTATATGATACTCTACATGTCTGGGTTTTTGTGGTTTTACGTATATATATTACCGTTTAATTCGTCTAAGAGGGTCAAAATCGCCATTTTTCTATTGTGTTCCCAGAATATTAAACAAGCTCAACCAGAGAACTGTGTGTGTAAGGTCCAGTAAAGATAATAAGTCTTCAAAGACATAATACGTATGAAACTCCTAAAAGTTAATACCTGTTAACTTATAAACACATAACATAGATAAAAATCAATTATATTATTTTTTTATTTATTAATTTATCGAAGCTAACATGATAATAGAGGATAATAATAAGCTCTCTACAACAGTATAATATATTTTATAAGCAGTTCAAATAAAAACAATTGATAAATGATCACTACATATAAAGACCAGACTTTATTACACAATTCTTGTCATCATGCTAGTAGTCAAATTAAAAGTTGAAAAGACTTCTTTATTTTTTAATTTCATCTTAGAATTTTCAGAAAGAGGTGTTCATTTAGTACTCTATCGCAACAGTATCATATATATCATGCACATATGAACTTTGTATACAAATATTAAATAGACACTATACAATGAAATACAAGACAGACATATAAAAATAACAAAATAGTTATTGTAATAATAACATGAATAAGTTGATACTTTTAAATGATCAAAGTTATACTTTTAAATAATCAAAGTTATACTTTTAAATAATCAAAGTTGTACAATCAAAGTTATACTTTTAAATAATCAAAGTTGTACAATATACAATTATGGCCCGTTCAAGAGATGAATATCCAAAATTGTCAACACGCGAAGGTTATTTCTTTGAGGGCGCAGCCCGAAGTGAAATAACTTTTAAGGGTTGACAATTTTGGATATTCACCTTTTCAACGGGACACAATTGTTTTATTATACCGAACTAACAGTGGAAGGGCATTTCGAACACTTACACTGTAAAGTCTATCATCTATATTTTTAATATAACACACAGACTGACGTTTGAAAATACATTTTTGTGTTCAAATAACTCGAATTTATAACAAAAGTAGAATCTTTTTGTAAAATATTGATGGCCCTGAAAAGGACCGTTTATAAGAAATATCATCGGCTTCTGGCACTCTCAGCTCTATTCATGTCCAATGTCTTATTTCCTCGTCTCTCGATGGGCTTCCAGTGTAACGTGAACGCTGCCATTTTGTTTATTTACGTCTGTGACGTCATTTTCATGGGAGGTAACTCAAGTACAAATAAATAAACTAAAAAAGGTTATTCACCGGTGAATAATAGGGTTATTCACCGCTGGTGTAAATTTTTAGGGTTATTCGTCCTTCCTTGATATTGAATGAAAATTAACTGAATTGTTCCATGTCACGTGATAACGTTTCGCCCAATAGAATTGTTTGAAATATATGTAAGGTATAATAATCAAAGTTATACTTTTAAATAATCAAAGTTGTACAATCAAAGTAACTGTTATACTTTTAAATAATCAAAGTTGTACAATCAAAATTATACTTTTAAATAATCAAAGTTAAATAAATTTTAAGAATATTTACAAATGCTATCTTCCGGGTAATCGCTTACAATCCGATGCAGTGTAAGTCCTTCTGAGAATGTTTATACTTGCGCGCTTTGAAAAACTTCATTTAGTATTATTTTAACACATAATGCAAAATTTCAACACATTGATCAAAATAGAATATTTCTTAATGAACATAAAGTAAAAATTATGTATTTTGGTTTTTTGGTCCCTTTAATGACTCCTAATATCTTTATACAACAGAACAACACATATATACAGAAAATAATCGAAAAATTCTATCAGAGGAAAATTTTGAAAAATAAAAGAGCTTAGAAAGTCGTCTGTCATCACATTTATCTCTCTGATATGGACATTCAAACTATTTCGTTTTGTATTTACGGGTCTAAAGGAAAACAAAACCATTCCTTCTCAACTGTATTATAAAATGAAAACAATTATTTAATAAACTCATGTGTCCGGGTCGTTTTGCTATATAAAACTTCATCAGGAACGCTTAGAGTCGAATATTTGAAAGCCAATGATGTATAAAAACCAAAACGAAACAGGTTAAGATTGATTATTTATATGATTTTAACTTAATATGTTCTTCTCAATTATTTCTTTAAATAAAACCAACAGCTTCTAAATACATGTTATGTTATTTTTTGAGACGTTTATTCGACAATTCAAAATTATCCTTCACTTCCATTGACAAATATTTCAAATATACGCATGCCAATTAACAGATATGTGATTATTAACAGACTATATTAAAATGTCAGTGTACGTTTTGTCCTCATCAGTATTCATTTCGACGGTTATGATAACTTATCTTAAATTTTCAATTGATCTGTTTCCGTCTTAGGATATTTAAGGCTAAGGTTTGATTCCGAGGATGTTCCCAATGCTTACATGCCAGTAATGAATAGAAATATGTAATTCGTGAGTTAAGGTGAAAAAATATTGAAAAATATGTCAACTGATCATATATAAGATTGCTTGATAATCTGCTACACATCCCTGTCACATTCATTTCAACACACGACCCTCATGCATACATTGTATTTTCACCCTGTCAAAATCTGGTTATTGCGGTTGACATTTCAGCCGTCTTTTGTTTAAATCTGCAACCAAAGAACGACACAATGAGCTGTCTGTACCCATTTCTGAAGAAAGAACTTGTCATAGTATAGATAATTGTGTTAACAGAAAAATTAAAAAGTTCAAGGTATGTTATGGTTGAAAAAAACAATGAAAGTTCATTCTGCAAAAGGCCATCATACATTATACCAGCTAATAACCGACCAGGTACCATGCAGACGAAGTAGACACTGGAAACAGTCATTACCATTTTTGTGATGGCTACTTCCTGTCGCATTCTTTCTCGTTCCACTTTAGGATTGAACATTGCGGTCAAAAGTCTGTTAGTTTTAATCAATTCACGTGCAAGAAGTATGTTCGTCACCAAGATCACTGTAAAAGGAATTCCACGAATTAGTATATTGTACGTTACATACATATATCCATCGACTAAAGCTTCATCAAACTGGCTGAAAACATGTTTCACAATAATAATTGTAATCATTATAACCAGGATAACGATATACAATTTAACTGTTAGGCCGATGTTCCATTTCTCCTTAAATTTAAGAGGATTTCGTATAGCAAAACTTCTTTCCATCCCTATTATCATTGCACTGATGCAGCTACTTGTTATAAAGATATCTCTTACCAGTGTTGTCAGCCAATAAATGTCCTTGCCCAGGAACTTCTGTGTTTGCGTACTAGTGATAAACGGAAGTGCAAGGGTATCAGATATTGACATAATCAAAATAAGTATATTGACGGAAGTCCAAAGTTTTCCCTTGAACAATACTAGCAGTGTTGTACCATTTCCTATGATTCCAAAAACTGATAAACACCAAAATATGATAACATTTTGTAGGGATTGTTTAGCTCGAAAAGAACCTTCTCCCAAACCCAATGTAGACATGTTGTCTGTAGCGCTAATGTTTTTGACTGAAATATTGGTATTCATGATAATCAAACAACTATGTAACTAATATTTTCAATTTTGTTACAATTTTTCTCCGGAGATATTTCATTTATGAAAACCAAGTGAAGAACAGAACATATATAGTAATAAATTTATGAAAATCTTTAATCAGAAAAAAAAAATAATCCTTCAATCAAAACTGATCAAATTGATGTAAGCATAATAATAAATAAGTTCGAGGTTATCGTGAAGTATCTTGAATCAAATATATCTGTTTTCGCTTTGCAAATCAAATATTAAGCCGAGATATGTTAGATCAAAGTTTAGACTTTAATAATTTTATTAATCTTTTTATAAGTGCCGCTTTGATTTAAAATCATATACTTTTCTTTTAAAGTTCCTTTAAATTTGTGTGTAATTCTTTTCAAATTTTTGAAATCCTAGAAGAAAAATATTCAGATAAAATTTTGATAGATGAAAGGACAGAAAAAAGGATAAATGTAACATCATCTAAAATGTACCCTATATTTTGTTTGATCTTGTCAATGCATCTATCATAATGCAAAAATTGAGGATTATGATTTTAATCTTAAGTACTCGGTAGAGAAAATATATGCTTATGTTTTATATTACAAATTCATAGATAATGACAAAAATAGAAAACAGTATTTGAAGTCTTTCAAACTAATATTAATGTTATTGATAAATGATTAACTGATATATCTGCTCTTTCTAGAGCAAAGAGATCATTCGGGATTTCGCTATTAAGCCATAAACAGGCCTAAATTGACATATTTGACCTAAAATGGTAATTTTGTTCAGTTGTATATTGTCAAATAAGTTATGAATAATATCGTTTAATTACCAAAAAAGATATGTAAAACACATAAGCATCTTAAAAATTTGTAAAATACATTTTTTATCTAGATATTTGTTTTGAGAAAACTGTTGCTTCTACCTTAATATGGATGACAGGTACTCAAACGGATTCTATTTTAACAACATGTCACAAAATGCAAGAAATTGAAAGAAGCCCTTAGGCAAATATGCTTGATTTATTTTTTATTATGTAATAACTTATGATTGATAGTTCAGTGTCTTTTGAACACCGGCTGCTTCAATTTTAAAAGAAATTACATAGTTGCTATATATTTTAGATAAAAAAAGAGAAATAAAGAGAAAGCAAATTTAAACACACAAAAAAAAGCAATTGAAAAACAAAAAAAAAACTGATGCACAGAACATTTTATGTCAGACATTACAACTGTTTGGTGTTTTCGTATAAGTATTATAAGTATGTCATTCAGGTAATATTGAATATTGAATAAAACACAGACAATCTAATTTTCAGCGTATGCCGTTGTATGGATAGTTGTCTCATTGGCAACCATACGATATTTCCATATTCTATAATACTTGGATTGTGTACATGCCGCTAGAAGTCGGTGTGATATGATTATCAGATGCTCTTTGTAATAGGATGTATGCAGCAAACTCGTTTCATATCAAATCATTAAGTATGGATTTCTTTTAATCTTACCATTTTGTAGGATTATAAAGATAAGTTAAATTATGTTTTAAAATTCTATCTAATGGTTTTGATAAACATAAATTAATAGCATTAAACTGAATTAACTACTGTTTACAAACTTACACTGTTTAAGAAATCCAGGTCCAAAGTTACGCTATATATCCAATTGAAGCTTGTTATAGTGAAAATCTATAGCGTTACAGATGACATCGGGATCTGTAATACGAGTTTTAAAACACCCAGGTGTATCAAATATATGAACAGTGACCCCTCTTTTGTATAATTCGCGTCTGAAAGAAAAGAAACAAAACATAAAGAGCCATCGAACCTTTATTTATTTTTTAAATCTTGTCAAAAGGAAATGAATCATGATTAAACATTTTGTTCAAAATTCTGAATGATAAATAGGGCTTCAAATTGTGGTATTAGACGGTTTGCATTGAAATTGTGTCCTTTTCCTAAATGAGAGAACATGTTTTTTTTTTCATTTAGAGGTCAATACGGATTACTTTCTGTTACACTGAACACTCTAAGGCTACTTGGAAAATATAGGACTTAAAGAGGAACCAATTTCTCTTTTCTAGTCATAGTAATCCACGTTCATATGTTTGGAAGTAATCATAATGAATACAATCACGTTCCGTCGAATCATTGACATTACTAGTCACATCGGAAATTATTCACCCTAATCCGGGTCTGTCCGGGGATCTTTCTGTATGTCAACTAAATGCACGTAGTTTATATTCATTTGATAGCATATTAAAGTCTAACCGAACTAAGCTAGACGAAATTGAGTTCGTTCTTTGTAACGAATTCCAATATGATATGATTTGTATTAGTGAAACTTGGTTAAAAACAGATATCTCATTTGAAGATATTAAAATGATAATCATAATATCCACAGACGAGATAGGGCTGACGGGTCGAGTTACGGTGGTATAGCCATATATGTTTTCGACCCATTATAGTCTTTGCGCCGTCACGAGAAACATACAGGGTCTTGAATTCTTTATATATTGAAGTCAAAACCAAGGATAGGTCTATCCTAGTTAGTGTTTGTTTCAGACCGCCGACCGTAACAGCCAATGAACGTCGTTCACTGATAGCTTAACTGCAGTAGTTGAAAATATGAAATCACACAGTCCAGAAGTTTACTTGATTTTAGGAGACTCCAACGACCAGTGTGTTTCATAGTTTGATAGTCTTAGTAACAACGAGCTCGGTCTAGCTCTTTTTAATCTTGCACATAGGTATGGTCTATCACAATTAATTGATGAACCGACCAGGTATACGGATAGCAGTGCAACCCTGTTAGACCTTATATTTACTGACAATGAACGTTGTGTATCTTTCTTCAAGATTAGTCTCCCTAACTTAATCTCGACCATTGCATTATTGTCTGTAAACTATCACTCAAAGTAAGTAAATCACATGCCTTTCAGCGTCATGTCTGGGATAACAAGTCAGCTGACTTTAATAGTCTGAATACTGTATTAAATAATACTCCCTTGGATTCCTTAAATGAATTTTTTGACGATTTCAACGACTTTACTAGTTATACGATTGACATTATCACCTCCGCTTGTCCTGAATATTTTCCGAATAGACTAATAACTATTCGTCATAATGATAAACCAGGTAACGAGTTTAGTCGAGCGATTTGTATGCGTGATCATTGCTTCAACAAAAATTAACGGACCCGGCCGAAGAGACGAAGACAAGTTATATCACATAGTTGCTAGGAGAGAGGTCAAACTCTTAAAAGGAGATGCAAAGCATAGATATGAAATTAATATCATTCGCTCATTTTTTTTTTAGAGTAAACCTTAATCCTAGGAAAGTTTGGTCCCTTAGTAAATCTGTTTAGGTTACAATTCAGAATGAGCTATTCCACTATGAAAGATAACATGAATCAGATACTTGATGATCTTGACAAGGCAGAACTTCTTAATTGTTATTTTTCTGCTAAGATACACTTAGGTCAACATGAAAATTATTTGCGTCTTTAAGAGATAGTAGCTGTCGAACCAGATGTTCTTATATATTTAAACCAATCTAACCCACATAAGTCATGTGGCCCAGAGGGTATCGTATATAATCAAGACTATCAATGGGTCCTGTGAATTTCATGATTTACTTATCACTGAAAATTCAGGCTTTAAGAAAAACGATTCAACAGTGAATCAACTTATTACTATTACGCATGGAATTTATAACGAAAAAAATGAATGTACAGTCTTTTTGATGTAACAAATTCCTCTGATAAAGTTTGGCACAAAGATCTGATTTTCAATCTTAAACACTTTGGCATATGTGGCTCACTTTTGTCTCTTTTAGTTGTTACGATGCTTTCAGTTTTTGATACGTCAAGAATGACAGGTTTGACTTTTGACGATGTCTCGTCATTTAATTGCTAAACCTTCCTCCGTTAGACATCCAGCAAAAACATGAAATCCTAGTACGTCTAACTTCTTTGTGAGAAAATGTCCAGATTCAGAGTCACAGCCTGTTATAATGATATACTGATTTTCATAGTTACCGATTCGTTGTTTATTTCAAAACCATCTAATTGACAGCCACAGGAACATTACTATTGCCACATAAATCCACATACTGAGAATCTTGAAAGGTAGAACAATATTGTAATTGATATCTATTAGAAAAGCAATAATATAATATTTTTTATAACTATTGAAATAATATAGAATATGTCCAGACTAGAGAGTTATACGTTTTGTCATACACTGTTTCTGATCAATAGATACAGTTTGGTGATCATCGGATTTTTCTGTGTGTTATATTTTAATGTTGCGTTTCTGTTGTGTTGTTGTTTTCCTCTTATATTTGAAGCGTTTCCCTCAGTTTTAGTTTGTAATCCAGATTTAGTTTCTTTCCCAATCGATTTATGAGTTTCGAACAGCGGTATACTACTATTGCCTGTATTTATCATTATGTAATATTGATTCCGACAAATTGCGGATGAAATCAAATCAGTTGTTTACAAGAACTTGCATACATGTGAAACCGGGAAGAAATTAGTGTAACCAGCACTAGGTTGTAAATAAATATGGATGCTTTATTAAGGTAGATGCACTGTACAATTACAGTACAAAAACGGTCTAGTTAATTGTCCAAATCAACAAATTTTGAAACAGATTTGCAAATTAATGGTAAGACTGTTTATCTATATTAAGAAAACTTGTAAAGTTATTGTATTATTCAAAATATTTTAACAAATATCAAGCTTTTTGGTTTTTAAAATCATTTTTTTTTCAAATGAGCCATTTAAGGGGAGATAACTCTTTTAGTAAAAAAAATATACTGGACTAATAGGGATTTTTTTAATTTTTACTTGTGGCAAGAAAACAAGTTCAGTGACACCATGTTTTCTTTTTATTTTCTTAGAATATTATGAAACCTATCTTCTCACAATTTATTTCAAAATTCTCTATCTCATAGAATTTTTTTCATGCACTCTTATATGTTTTTTCATGAACAAACTAACCAAATTTAGGCAGTTTTCAATGACTCATAGCTCGAAAAATAGCACGGTGACCCATACGTTTTGTTATATTTTTGAAAGAAGCGTAGTAAGATCTTCATTTTGACAAATTATCAAAAAAATCGGTCTCAAAAAACATTTACTTATGATCTACGTTAAAGTACATGTGAGACTTCAAAATAACAGTCTCTGACGAATTCCCCACAAACCACAACCATAGCTATATATAACCCAGTAGTCGGTACTTTTGTATTGACATGTATTATTATTTATATGGTCATAATCATAAATTAACTCTTTACAAAACTTAACTTTTGAAAAAAAAACAAAGGCTTTTCATCCGCAGGAATATGTTACTTTAGCTGGATTCGGCAAAACCTTTAGGAGTTTTTGGTCCTCGTATGCTCTTCAACTTTGTACTTTGCTTGACCTTTTTGATTCGAGCGCCACTGATGAGTCTTTTGTAGACGAAACGCGCGTCTGACTCAAAAACAAAATGTGTGGCGGGTTAAATATTTTAGTGAAATCTCAACCCTTTCTAAAACCTGGGAAATACTTGTACAAAGAACGATATCTCTTACACGTATATGAATAAGTATATTGCACGGTAAAACGTTCTAAGTAAAATATTGTCATTTTCTTGTGCATCTGTATTTTCTGTCGCAAAGACTCAACTTTAACTTGTGTCTTATAATGTATTAGTCTATGTCTTTTATAAACTTAACTGCGATAAATATTATGTGACCATGTAAACAATATACTCTACTTGAATTCATAAATAATAGTAAATGAATCAAACCAGTGAAAAATTTAAATATCTACATGCAGCAAAGTAAACTAAGCAAAGTATAGTAAGCAAAAATATGCCATTTCTTTTTACTAAATTATAATACTACATAACACAACTTTTTGCTTACCTCAAGTGCTGATTAGAAGGTCACTAGACTATATGTACATCATATGTTTACATCAAATATTAACCGGAAGATACTTATGAATTTAAAAATAACTAAAGACTTCAATGAGTACGTCAAAAATAGAAAAACTAATATTTGAAGTCATTTAAACTAGTGTTTATTTTTTTATAAATGATTAGCTGACATGGTTTGCCCATTTTAGTGCAGATAGATTAGTGTGATTTAGCTATGAAGCTGAAAACAGGCCTAACTTAACATATTTGGACTAAAATCATGGCAATTTTTTCTATAAGTTATGCGCAACACCAATTAGTTACCCAAAAAAAGTTAAACACATAAGCATCTTAAAAGGTTTGTAAAATACAGTTTGTATTAAGATATTTTTTTGGCTAAAACTGTTGCTCCGCCCTTAACATAGATGACAGGTTTCCAAAATGATGTTATTTAGCAACGTGTCATAAAATGAGAAAAATTGAAAAAAGCCGTTATGCAAATATGCTTGAATTTTTTTATATAATATAAATACTTATGATTGATAGTTAAGTGTCTTTTAAACACAAGAATTAAGTTTTTCTTCGATAATGTTTGAAATCAAATGTACGTTTCTAAGGTAAAAAGATCATAACTTAAAGCAAAATTTAAATGTCAAAATGAACCACTGATAGTAGGCCATAAGAAAGTTAAAATATTTCCACTGGTAAAGCTACAGATCAAGTGTAGTTATTTGAGTGGAGAATACCAATACATGTACTCAAGAAATGTATTTCCTAGCATTTACTATTGTTTGTCTGTTTGTCTTTTTCATTTTTAGCCATGGCGTTGTCAGTTTATTTTCGATTTATGAAAATGACTGTCCATCTGGTATCTTTTGTCCCTCTTTTACCTTCATCAGAAATGCTCGATCCAAACAATTATATTTGGAGGATGAAAACTTGCTATGCCTACATTTTCTACTCGTCGCCATTCCCTGACGGTTGTGAGTCCAACCGACAGAGAATAAGAAATTTTAATAAAATTGTGAAAAATTTCATCGAGTATGGCACTCATATCAACTCTAAAAGTGGATCGGATAAACCGCCTATTATGACTGATTTGAAAACGTATAGACAAGTGAGTCTTCTGATGGTATCATCACTTTAATAATGACTGAATAAACAAATTTCAGAAAAGTTTACTAATGAAGACATAAGATATCTCCTTTCACAACAAAAACACGAAAAAATTCATGATAACAATTTGCATTATGATTATCATAAGTTAGCTATATAGTCTTCTCTAAATCAGGAATTGGTATATTGAAAGCAAATATATAGTCAGAAATCCACTCTGGTAATCGACCAAGGATATGCACTAAGAATCCTGCATCCCATCCTACTAAATATCGATGTTTAGGAAACGTGGCTGTCAGTGCATGGACGTATGCATTAATGACTTGGTCAATATCTGAACACGCTCCAATAGTTAACCCTTGTTTGACCGATTTATTATCTGAAAATAGATTAAACAATATATATATATATTAACATTTCTAAGACACCAGCATTGAAATTTGTTGAATTCATTTATGTATCAGTTTTGTTAATTGTGTACACTGTCGTAAACTTCCATTCGATAGAGTTGAAAAGTAATTGATAGTTCGCTATATAGCTTAGATGAATATAAAGAGCAGACAAATTAAAACATGAATATCCCCCCCCCCCCAAAAAAAAAAACAAAACAAAACAAAACAAAAACCACCAAAACAACAGAAAAATTAACGCACAGGACATTTTAATACGGACATTACAATACGGACATTACAAATGTCCGTTGTTTTCCTATAAGGACATTGTTTGTCATTCATGTAATATTACATAAAACACACATAAATTAACTCATATCGTTTACCGTGGTATTGCTAGTTGTCTGATTGGCAATCATACCACATTTCCTTAATCTATGGTACATGGACTCTGTACATTTTCTGACATTACTTACGATTTAGCCACAATAAAGCAATTACATTGTGCAAGAAGAATAACCTATTAAAGAACAAGCATCCGTTTAAAAAGATAATTGATGCGTTCAATATTGTTTTACGTCTTTTATTTGTCTTTTATATAACAAATAATTTTCTAGCCAGTTTTAATTTTTAAGTGCCTTTATAATGTCAGTCCTTTGGTGTCTTTGTATTGATCATGATAATAGTGAAAAGTTGAATAATCATAAAAGAGGGGCGAAAGATAACACAGAAACATTCAAACTCATAGATCGAAAATAGACTGAGAACGCCAGTACACACAGTACACAAGACAAAAAAGAATAAAAAAAAGACAAAGCAGCACAAACTCCAGCAAACTTGGGGTGATCTCATGTGCTCTGGTAGGATAAGCAGATAGAGCCTGCTTCACTAACCGCATGCTTATCTGGCTACTTCATGTCATAACATTTAGGAGATAACTGTATTGTATTGTAAGCTCCGACGACATCAATTGGGGATTTGACGGTCGCAAATTAAGTTTACTGGCGACGCGTTAGCGGAGACAGTAAACGGGTTTTTGCGACCACCAAATCCAAAATTGATGCCGTCGGAGCTTAAAATACAATATTGTTATCTCCATTCTAATGAAACTGACAGAAAACAACGTTAAAACATGTATTTAAAATCTGTCATATGCCGTCTGCGCTTGCGCGTACGTCCCATAGCATCAATTGTCAATTGATGCCATGTAAGAAAGTGACGCTATCCAATCAAAATGAACGTTACAAACGTTGTTGCATTAGAATTTTCATTGTTTACCTCTGTCGCCTTATGTTTGCTCATGGCATATTTGGAACTATTGGTGAAAAATGTATATACATGTGGTAAAGGTTATCTACAACTTGTCTTTATCTTTAATTCTGTGTTCGTTTTACATACTTGTATAGCGTTGGTGTATCAGTGATATGTTTTCTTAATTTGTATTTATATTTTCACATTAATTTAACAAAAAATATAGTTAATGCTTTGAACAGCTCCAAACATCTCATATCCTAAGTTTCTTATAGAATAAGAAGAATATAATTAATAAATTATATCAATGATTACTAAAACCGATTCGGACTATACCAAAGGTAGACAATCATTTATAAGTCCAAGATACACCGACAAATTATGTCAAAAATTGAAAAAAGGACTAAAAGTCTGGACGATATGACTATTAGATTATCATATCATGATAGCTGATGCTCTTGGTAAGGGGATGTATACTGTCAAGTCGTTTCATATCAAATCAGAAAGTATGGATTTGTTTTAATATTACCATTTTTTGAGTTTTAAAAATCCTTTTCAATCGTTTTGATAAACATATTTCTATACAATTCAAATGAATAAAAAAATGTCTACAGACTTACACTGTTTTAGAAATTCAGGTCCAAAATAAGCCTGTATATCCTTTTGAAGCTTGTCATAGTAAACATCTATAGCGTTACAGGTGACATCGGGATCTGTAATACGAGTTTTAAAACACCCAGGTTCAATGATATGAACTGTTACCCCTCTTTTGTATAATTCGCGTCTGAAAGACAAGAAACGGAACATTAAGACCCATCAAACCTTAATTTCTAATTATTAAAATGCTGTCAAAAGAAAATGTATCATCGTTAAAAATGTTGCTTAAATTTCTAAATGATAAATAGGGCTTTTACTGAAAATCAAACTGTTGTATAAGACGGTCGGCTTTGAAATATGGCCCTATTCCTGACTAAGAGAAAAAAAAACTCGATTTGCAGTCTAATCATACTTTCTGTAAAATTGTAAACCACAATGGACCAATTTTGCCTTTGTAGTCACAGAAAAACACGATCATCTGTTTGTACGTTATCCTAGAGACTAAAGAAAACAATCATGTTCAGTCGAATCATTGATATAAAATCCAAGTCATGGACTCGAGATGAATGTCATGTTTATTAAATAATCTCGCCACGATATAGCCTTTTTGCTCTTAGGCGGCGTAGTGCAAACAATTAATCAATCAGTCATATTCAATAAACTGACTCATGTAACTAACAACTCTTCAGAGGTTCTTAAATTTTATACAGTGTTTTGCGAAATTGATTACCATTTCTATTGTGCATGTCAAGGTTTTCAGTGGTATATTGGATAATTACAAACTTAATTCCCAGTACCTGTACAGTAGCGAGAATGCGAAAAGTACACGCAAGTTAAAGTGCAAACAAATATACTTTTTTTTATGAATACGAATATTTGCATGTTCCACAAAATAAAGAGAATCCTTCTACATCTTTCCCTACATTGTATCTCATTTTGGTAATATCATTTTATTACGAAATTAGATTCAACTTGTTTATATGAAGTTTTATAATGAAAAATAAAAAAAACTGACGAAGGCTAATGGAGCAGGCATTTTATCAATCAGATATCTATATTAATTTATTAAGGTGGCCGGTTAAGGCCATTTCGCGTTTTCGCGCTTTCGCCTTTCATATTATATAGGGCGAAAACGCGAAAACGCGAAATCGCAAAGTCGAAAACGAAAAGTCGAAGACTCAAAATCGAAAACGCAAAAACGCATAAAAGTGAATTCGAAAACACGAATACACGAAGTCGAAAAGTCGAAAACGCGAAGTCAAAAAGTCGAAAACGCGAAAACTAGCAATCGAAAACGATTTCGCGTTTCGACATCGCGTTTTCGCGTTTACGCGTTATCGTCTCGTTTTCGCGTTTTCGCGTTTTCGTCTTTTCGCCTTTTTAGGATATACATGTAATTATAACATAAAATTTTAAATATAGTAAGAGACAAGACTACAAAGTGTAAGTCATTCAAAGGATTGTCATAAAAATTTCATATCTGTGACGTATTTTAAGTTTTTTCATAAATTAGACAATTTCTTTTCAATCTTTTTTGACAGTTACTGAACAAATTTAAAAACAGATTTATTTGTATAAAATGCCTTTGAATATACAATTTGCTGGAAGTTATAGTTTGGAAATTTAAAAAAAAATGAAATTTATCATTATTATCGCCATGGTTACTTAATATACATAATCTTTCATTTAATGCTCTTGTTGTGAATCTTTTAAAAATGTTTAATATTTAAATAAGCTTGTGTTAAAATTTAATATAAGACTTTTGTCAAATGAAACTTCGGACGGTTTCACGAAGCTATCATAAGACCTGTTATAAGATACTAGGATATCTTATGACATGTTTTATGATCCTTTTAGGACTATCCGAGGCCTAGCCTCAAAACCGTCGTAGGTTGATCTTAGCAAAGACATCCTAAACCTGTCGCATGTTCTTTTAATTTAAACAAAAAGTAACCTGGATTTATGGAAAATTCATGTAAATGTAGAATGTGTTTCCCATATATTACTAACTGCATTGATTAATATTTTAAATTTTCAAAGATCGAAATTTGTTCATCTACAGGAGACACCAAGGGACAAGGGATATACTATTGAATGCGGTAGACAATAACAATAATCCCCCCGTGTTAGAACCAGATTAACAAAACAATTAGAGAAACTGAATCTGGTCAATTAACAAATATATTTTAAAATGTCAATAATATGATTTCAAGCAAATTATATACTCAAAGGCATTTTATACAATAATAATAATAATAATAATAATAATAATAATAATAATAATAATAATAATAATAATATTTTTATTTAGTGGAAGTAACTCATTTTGATTAAATCAATTTTACAACTACATGACTAAAACATAATTAATCTACTAATATACACATGTAAACAATAGATGTATATAAACAAAATATAATAACAACAACAAAAACCGCCTATAGTTTACATTGTGGCTTAACTTATAAATTTGAAATTTTAAAAAGAAAAATGACTTGTTTGAGTATTTGAAACAAAGAATGTAAAGGAATTGACTAATTTATGAAAATATCTAAAGTAAACTACAGATATGAAATTTATATCACAATCATTTGAATGACTTATACTTTGTAGTCTTGTCTCCAATTATATTTAAAAGGCGAAAAGGAGAAATCGCGAAAACGCGAAATAAGTTTCGCGTTTTCGACTTTGCAATTTCGCGTTTTCGCGTTTTCGCCCTATAGAATACGAATGACGAATACGCGAAAACGCGAAAACGTGAAATGGCCTTAACCGGCAACCATTATTTATGACCCAAAACGACTAATAAATGAGGTCAGATTTTAGAAATGAGTCTCATTTGCTTAAAAATAAAAGGTGTTTGTATATTTATAAATATATATCTATATATATTCCCCATTTCCATTCTAAATTTTATATGTGGCATTAACCCCTCAGCGTGTCACTTCAATTCTGCCCGACTAATAAAGTGTATGTGCCGGTCATTACCATGTATCGCCTTTTACTGAAATGTTTGGCAGCAATAGTTTGACTTCAAATTTCGTTACAATGTGTTTTTATTTTTTTTGAATGGGGGATTCTATTAAGCGATTTGATGGCAGTTGTTAATAACGTCATACCTGAGCGCATCAGAATATCCCTCAGCAGCGTGCTTAGATACGGCGTACGGACCATATAATACAGCTATACGCCCTGCTACACTGGTGATGTTGACAATGCGACCTTTAGACTTGAGAACCAATGGAAGAAATATACGGGTTGTTTCGACCATACCTAAAGTATTTACTTCAAATACACTTTCATAATCTGTTTTGTTTAACCATTCAATTGGAACAACAGGTCCGGCTATTCCAGCATTGTTAACTACACCCCAGATTCCTTGCAAGACAAAAATAAAACAAATCAATAAATATAAAAGGAAAGGAAACAATTTTTGGTAAAGAAGACCAATAGACACCACAACCAAACCTCAACGAAAATAAAATCAATATTTGAACTTTCAACCTTGTCTCCATCAAAGAAAAGTAACCATAACATACATTTATATGCATTTAACAGCCAAATAGGCAAGTAATGTTTATATATATACGTATTTTGGTGCTATGCAATTTGGTTTCTCATGACGGAAGAACCGTAGTTATTTTCTTGATCTGTCCAAATGTGGTTACACCTTAACACTTGTTATGACTTTAACATATTAATTCATTATAGGTAATCTTTTTGTTTTCTCTTCAGATGCTTTTTGTTTTCCAATTTAAGATAGGAACCGTTTAGAAACAGACTCTTTTCAAATCTGAGGAAACATTTAGAAATGTACCAGCACATATTAATCATACTTTGAGTATATCGTTGTTTTTACTAAACTACACCTCAACTCAGGTAGTGGAAGCAATTTTACGCTTTAAAAGACATAATCTTATTATACCAATGTATGCAATCAACGTGTGGGTTAATTGTATTTTGGATTCAATTTTGAACATAGAAACTAATTAGAAAAAAAGCTCATTTCTAATTTGTTGATAATATTAAACATTATACTTTTATATATCTCTGTTTTCACTGAATTAAATTTTTTGAGTACAACAAAACAGTTATAGCTCATTACCTGTATTTTGTGGCAAATGCAATTGAACGAACTCAAGAGCTCTTTCGATGCTATCAGTTTTTGATACGTCAAGAATGACAGGTTTAACTTTTGACGATGTCTCTTCCTTTAATTTGGTCAGTCCTTCCTGTGTTAAACATCCAGCAAACACATGAAATCCTAGTACGTCTAACTTCTTTGTGAGAAAATGTCCAAATCCAGAGTCACAGCCTGTTATAACGATATACCGGTTTCCATAGTTACCAATTCTTTGTTTATTTCGAAACCATTTAATCGACAGCCGCAGGAAAATTACTATTGCCACATAAATCCACATGATGAGAACCTTGGAAGTTAGAACAATATTGTAATTGATATATATATTAGAAAATCTATTACATAATATTTTTTTTTATACCTTTATGTACTCAAATGATATAATCAAGTCGGTTGTTTACAAGGACTTGAAAATATAAGATATATACATGTACCCTTACGCATATAAAAAACAGAGATATAATTTGAATGTGAAATCATGCCTTTAAAAAATCTAGTTCACAGAATATAATTATCAACACGAATTTTAAAATTCGATTTCACGGATTAAGTTTGTGATATGAAAAATTTGAGCAATCGGTGTTATCAAAGATAGCTATTATTCATCATCATTATCTCGAACTCAAAATATTCGATAGCACTAATTAAATCTTCGATAACGAACCCGGGATTTTAATCCAACGACTACCGAATCAAACCTATTATCGGGTTGAACTTACATTAGCAACATGACGGGTGCCACATTTGGAGCAGGATCTGCTTACCCTATCGGAGCACCTGGGATCATCCCGGGTTTTATAGTGGGGTTTGTATTGTTTGGTCTTTAGCTTTGTGTACTTTTGTTGTTTGTCTTTTATTCTGTTTATATTTTTTGCCATGACGTTGTAAGCTTATTTTCGACTGGTGATTTGTAATGCACCTTGGTATCTGTGGCTCATTTGGAAAAGTTCGATATGACAAAAGAGAAAAATTGGCCCTTGAAATTGCAAAAAAAGTTAACTTTTTCAAGCCTTTAAAATTATATTCATGATTTGCAACAAACAATCGGTATTACCATGATGACTAACTGTGTCCATCTTTTTACCAATGAATCGAATCCTTTATCAAAACTATGCTGAATTCATAAAGGAGCTTCTCATTGAGAAGGACAAAAAGCAAGCATGATCCCTAAACCCTACTTTCCGCAATATAAAAGATGTCCTGTCACTAAATCATTTAAAAGAAGGGACGAAAGATACCAGAGAGACAGTCAAACTCATAATTCGAAAATAAACTGACAACGCCATGGCTAAAACTGAAAACGACAAACAATAGTACAAATGACACAACATATTAAACTAAACAATAGCAACACGAATCCAACCAAAAACTGAGGGTGATCTCAGGCGCGCAGGACGGATTTGCGACTGTGTTTTATGCATCTATTCGCACTTGAAATACAGGATACAACAGAACCAGTTAAGTCTGACTCATATCTACGATAACATCTAGAAATTTACAATGACTATGAGGTTCGGTTGAGAACAAAACTTTACGACAAAAGCTTTCAGCATCCTAATTGTTAACTTCCAGTTTTATGTAGCAACATTCAAACCAGACTTGTCAACGAGTTTGTACAGATATGAACAATAGGAAAGATGACACGTGTGATGCAAAATTAACTTACCGTTTCGAAGTACATTTACTTGAAATCACATTAGATACGGAGGGGGTTCGTGTTGCTCAGTGTTTCTATATTGTGGTTTGTGTTTTGTGTACTGTTGTTTTTCTGTTGGTCTTTTTCCGTTTTAACCATACCGTTTTTAGTTTATTTTCGACTGATAAATTTACATGTCCCTTTGGTATCTTGGCCTCTCTTGAAGCCATAATGCAAATGTCTCAGACATAATTAAAAAAAATCACATACATTATGTTGCTAGACAATGTATAGTCTTATAAACAATTGAAAGAAGGGACAAGCAAGTGGTTTTGTTATAACCTCTCCTTATTGTTTAATTTAACAGCACAGAGCGTTCAAATATAAGGCATATGAGCAGTGACTGATCGGCATAGTCAAATTAAAGTGTCCAAATAGTGAAGTGTAACATGTTTTCCACGTTTACAAGACAGCTCAGATAAGTTTGTCGGACTAGTGCAATTCATACAATGTTAACCTGTTCTCGAGCTGAAACATGTACGCATTTAATTATAAAACACTGATTCGACAAACCGATCTGAGCGGTTTTGTAAACGTGGAAGACATGTTAAGAAGTTGATGACCATTCAATATGCATGAATATCATGATAATAATAGAGTTCACTAATTTGTGAACATCATTATTTTGTTATTATCTAATGTGATATTAACATTTTTGATTTGTTAAGTAAAGATGGATAGATGGACACTATATTATTATCATGATATTCATGCATTTTGAATAATCTTCAACTTATAAACATTACTAAACAAACATTTTACTTAGCAGATTATGTGAAAACAACTCCGACATGTAACATTAAGAAATACAATAAGCTTTAGTAGCTTAAGTTAAATACAATCGTATATAAATAAACCAGACGTTACTCACCATAATATCAACTATTTTTGTTTACTTTATTAGATATTATCCTTGAGTGGGGAAGACCTATATAGATTTTACTGTGTAAATCTATAAATATGTATTGATAAGTAAGATATAAACTATGGATAATAAACTAGCATTTATGATTATATAAATGACACAAAAAGGTCACCGGGTAAGGGCTGGTGGTGGTAGTAGGGTAATTTATATTGGTAAATTTTTTGTAACGCATTTTTATATTTCGTTTTAAAATGACTGTGCTTATGTTGCATGCATTAGAATAGACTTCACTTTCTTGTTAAAATTTTCATATTAGTTTTCAATATAAGGTAAGAAAAAATGTATGAACCTGTGAGTGATAAATTTGCTCATTTATTAAGAAAGACAAATGGCGTGTACAAAGTTTTCAATGTTCAATGAATAATTATGTACCGTTAAAAACTACAAGGTCCATATGGATGTTACAAACCTTAAATAAAGCGACAGGAGTACTCAACCCAA
Source organism: Mytilus galloprovincialis (assembly GCF_965363235.1). Classification (NCBI taxonomy): domain Eukaryota; kingdom Metazoa; phylum Mollusca; class Bivalvia; order Mytilida; family Mytilidae; genus Mytilus; species Mytilus galloprovincialis. The sequence continues at coordinate 27,596,982 of NC_134844.1, forward strand.
GCACAAACCACGTGTTGAATGGGATTTGTGGCTAAAAATTAGATTTTCTGTGTTTGTTTGATGTTATTGTATCTTCGATGACTTTGTTTGTACATGATGTTCACTGTACACGTTCCAATTGATAAAACATTTTTTTTATATTTGTGGGTTCCCCTTTCATTTGACTATGAAAACACATTTTGTATAAAATATCAAATGTTATGGGTAAACGAATTTTCTTAGGCATAATGGCATGTTTCTTTTTCAAACCTACTAATACTGATTTTAATTTTGGCAATGGTTTACCAACAAAATTCTCTAATGGATTAACACCCCCTTTAAGTAAGTAATAGAAACGTATACCACATAGGTAGGATTTAATGGTGGAATATCTCAGATGTTTATTAGATTCGCAATAGGCTATGAAACGCATCAACAAGTTCTCAGAAACTGGTGGTAACTGGAAAGTTGACCAAGTTGATCCTTGTAATTGTAAGAACTTAAGATAATGTTCATATCCCACATTGCACAAAGCTTTAGTTGAATCTGCAACAGCGAAAGTTTGTAAATTTTCTACTGCGATGTCCAAATAATCTCTTCCAGGGTTGGACAAGGAGTTGCTGCTTTCTCTGCCTCTGGTGCTAACTGATGAAATTTGTTCATCTGTAAACGAGATAAAGAGTCAGCGATTAAGTTCATTTTTCCAGGCACATGTTCGTTGTAAAATGCAAAGTTAAATTTTGCTGCACACATAACAAGACGTCTCATCAGTTTCATGATTATTGGATCTTTTGACCGACCTTTAGTTAGAATAATAACAGACGCTAAATTGTCACAGTGAAATAAAATGCGCTTTTTATACCATCCTTTTCCCCATAAAACAGCTGATACCACGATAGGATATAACTCCAAAAAAGCGATAGATAGAGTTTTATCCGAAATAGTTGGGAGGTCTGTAGGCCAAGTGTTACAAAACCATTTTCCTTGATAAAAACCTCCAAAACCAATAGTAGACGAAGCATCCGTAAATAAATGCATGTCAGCTGCAGATGTTAAATGAGATTCATAGAACATGTTAATTCCATTCCATGTTGACAAAAATTGTAGCCACATTGTTAAATCAGATTTACACTCTTTATTTAAATGGACGTAATGGTGGCTCTCTTTGACAGAACACATCAGTCTATATAGGTAAGTAACAAAGGCTCGACCTGGCAGAATTACTCTAGTAGCAAAGTTAAGATGTCCAAGTAATTGTTCGAGTTCTCTACGCGTACAAGATTTTTTATCTAAAACAAAACTTATAAATTGTGTGATTCTCTCAACCTTGTCTAACGGAAGTCTAGCCTGCATATTAATTGTGTCCAAAATAATGCCTAGGTATTCTAGTTCACAAACTGGTCCAACAGTCTTCTTACTTGACAAAGGAATATTAAGTTTGTTAAAAATAAGGCTTAACAACGCCATTGTTCTTTCTCCACAATCAGAAGGTTTGTCTACAGTTAAAAAGTCATCTAAAAGATGGAAAATGACTTTGATATCATAATTGTTCTGAGCTATCCAGCACACACTTGTAGATAAAGAGTCGAACAGACGGGGACTAGAACGACAGCCAAAAGGTAAACGAACGTAATGATAGTACTGACCATTCCACTTGACACAAAAGAGATGCCACTGTTCTTTTTTAATCGGAAGTTGTTTGAACGCATCTGAGATGTCCACCTTACAACATAGGGACTTAGAACCATATCTTTGAATCGCATTAATAGCATCATCAATTTTAATGTATGTCAAGGAACATAGGTCTTTATCTATTAAATCGTTAACACTGTAGTACTCATCTAAATTATGAGGAGATGATAAATCAATTATAAGCCTTTGTTTTTTGGAATATTTGTGTGTAGCAATACCCAATGGACTTACTCTATAACTTAAAAAAGGGGGTTGAGAAAAAGGGCCCTTTAAAAAACCTTTATCAACCTCCTGTTGTAACAAATTTGTGACTACTTCAGGATTTTTCCTGGCAGTTAAAGAATTTTTACATTCATAAATAGGTAAATTTACATCTGAAACTAACATATCAAATCCATAACGAAGGCTGTTACATAAAAAGTTCACAAAATGCCTATCTGGATGATTTAAAAGTTCCCTTTCTAATTGATCAATGTTTATAGGTGTTGACGGAACATCTGTTGTATCAATAGAATCTAGTCATTTTGATTTACTGTTGGGCTGTCTAACTGGGAATGATTTGTTATGTTCCTGTTGGGTTCCTGGCATAGATTTATTAGTGGAACATTCAAACTTCCCATGGGTTTTCTTGCAGATTTTACACACGTGAGCATATCGGCAATAAGGTTTGACACAACCTTTGGGTTGATTAAAATTATTACAGATTTGCATTCCATCATGCACCACAATATCTCTTCCATATTTATCCTGTGTAGGTTGAGTTTTAGAATTTTGATATCCCCTGTTATTCCCACACATAGATGATTTGTGAAGTGTTGAAGAACAGAAATTGCACATATTAACTGTAGATCCAGCACAAACCATTTGTCTCAATTCTAAATCACCCCTTGACCAGTCAATTTTTATATTGTGTTCTTGTAACATGATTGAACATTTTGCGCTAAACATTTTATGGTATTCAAAAAATTTTCCTGGCCACACATTTGCGGTTTCAATTATGTGTGATAGGTAGCAATCCAATTCCTCTGCCCTGTTTGGAAAAACTTGACACATAATTTTTTTGAATCTTCCAAAAGCTATAATGAATTCGTCTAAAGTTAAATTCCGTTTTAATCGGTCATCATTTTCCTTAAACTTTTGCTGATTGGGTGTTTCATAGTTTGGAAGTAGAAGAATGTTTAAGTTTATGTCTTTACCTGAGATGATTTTGGTGCGAATCTCTGGAGAAACCATATCAACTCCGGAAAATGCTGTGGCAGGATATCCATGTTTTGTCATTTGCATGTGTTGGTTTTGCATGGAAAAGATAGGAACTTGTGATGCAAAACTGTTCGGAAAATTCATCTGATTGGGGTTTGTTTGTGTAAATTCTCCCAACGTAGGGTTTTGAACACCAAATGTGTTTTGGTTAACGGGTAAAGTTGATCCAGGCCCGGGGTTAAAGTTCATGGCGGAATGCAAGTTGAATTTATTATTATTAGTCTGTTTTGGAACACCGGCAATAACTTGCTGACATAATTGCAAAGTGTTGTTAACAAGAGCATAGTCAAGCGTGTTGAGATCAGTCCTGGGCGGAAATGCGTGGTTTTGATGCGCAGAAGCACCTATTACTGGTAAAGGCGTGGGTTCCACTGTATTCATCCGCGATGTAGATGCTATCGGAATTAAGCTAGAAAATCCGGCATTTTGAGTATTTGTAGGTGATAGAATAACATCATCTTCTATATTTGGTGATAAAGACGTATTTACAGTAGCACTGATGTTGTTAGTTTCAGTATTTCCATTGTCAGAACTTTCCGGACTACTTTTTTTATTATCCAAGAAAATACGCTTCAATTGTTTATTAGTGAAGTTTTCGGATATTTTAATCCCTAGCAAAGCTAATTTCTCTTTCAGCTCTGTTGAAGTCCAATTATTCGGATTATTAGGATCTAGTTCTGGACCACGTGTCCTTTTCCTGGTATCCCTTCTTTTAGAAGCCATAACGAGACGAACGTTTTACACAAATAATTTGTCCAATATATTAACATCAGACTAAAATCAAAGTTATTCTATATGAAGAAGTCCTTCTTGATGTATAAATAAACAAAGTACACAGTTTCACGTCAAAAACCTGACAAAAAAGCTGACCAAAACAATAGAAGTTCATGTATTCCTTGCATCAGATATCATACACCAACATCGTGAGAAGTAATGACGTAGCAATATAGATAAGAATGGAATGTGCACTGTGACATCATAGACCGTGTGCAAAGATAATTAACTACCCAATAGAGTGAGATGACAAGTTCATAATAAACTCCAATTATAATAAATATAATTTTAATGTTAAAAGATATGAATTCGTTGAAACCAATAAGAATGAAAAACAATAAATCGATATACGAAAGTTAATGCAACAGCCATCCATAAAGGTTTGTTGTGTCTTTGACATATCCCCCATTTCAATTGTCAATTTTATAATGTTTCTATGTATTTTTATGACATTAAGCTTCGTGATGCATATGTTGTAATTCCAACATTAATAATTAGAAAATACGATTTATGTTTGTAATTAAATACAGAAGTAAGGTGGAATTAGCTACTCTCAATTTACCCACCAATGAAGAATTTCATAAACAATATGTGACTTTTGCAATAATTAAAAACATTGAAAAGGTACTACATGTTATTGAAGATAAAAAGAAAAGCATTTCAAGAACAATATTGTCAATTAACTTTCAAACTCAAACTTGTGTTGACTGGCTTAGATCTTCAAATCATTAACATACTAATTTATTGAGTATCAGAATGATACTCACCGTATTTCTTTTATGATGTAGTCATTTAAGTAGCTCTGACATAATTATCTTCAAAAGTAATGTAGCAATCAAGTCAAAGGCACTGGTGATAAACGAATTCAAACGTACTACAGCGAAGTCTTTTCAAGGCATAGGCCGGAATAAATATACCGAAAAATATTTCTGAATTGATCAACTCCGTCAGTCTATTGCACCGTCCTAGAATTGGACATCCGAAAAGTCCATCAACACTAAGGTGAGAATTTTAAGTTTCAATTTTCGTATGTATATCATGTTCTCCTTATAAGGTCTTCACAGTAAATCTATCAAAGTCTTATCGGTTATCTCATGTAAAGTAAAGAGGCTAACTTAATTATATCACTACGACCCATATTATTTGGGTTATCGTGTCTGAAATTCAAAATGAAAACTTCATAAAATTTCATTTTTTCAAACCTGTCACTGACTTCAGATTTCTGATTACTCCAATATATTATTATATTTATACATAGCACATCACCGACGTTTTTATAGTTATCATTTGAAGAAAATAATTTTATAATGGTAAATATCTTGGAATATTACAGGTACTATCACAGTAACAAAGCTGTTATGTGTTTAAGTATGGCTCCACCTAAGAATCATGCAGAGGGTGATACAGTGATAGTTGTCAAATTGACTTTTTTGGCTTCATATGTTCTATTTTGATAAGAAACTAAAAAAAATAACAATTAAACATATGTTGTACATTTGGTTGCTATGGTAACGATGGCACCATAACAACCCTTTAATTTCAGTCCTAAAACCTTAAAAATTTCTGTTTTTCATCACAGATTTTTTTATAAACTGCTAATTAATTTCGATAAAACAAATATATGTTATCATAGTTCTACATTTGTTCTAAAAATTAAAGTTGATAAAAAGAAATTGCAACTATGGCAACTCTAGTTTCCATGGCAACCAATTATTGCAGTTTTTCATTTTCTTAAAAGGAGTGAAAATTACATTTTTCAAAATTCTATTTTCTTCCAAGAGCAGGGTCCTATTGATAACCTGTTTGTTTGCATTTGTTCATTGGACCTTTGTCTGTAACATATCAAAAATAATCGTTTGTAGCCTACTTTAGATTTTTCAGAAAAAAAAGGTTTTTTTTGTCTAATTTTTTTTTTTCTGATTTTTTTTTTTCTTACAATAAGCTAAATTATTTTCATGTATTTATAGCACAATTCATTTGATTGTGTCTTTTTAGCTTGTATAACACCTAAATATTGAAACAAAGTAAAGAACACAGTTACTTATTTATCATTATCCTCAAATCAAACTACCAGTTTCCATGGAAACAGTACACACCGATTTTGAGAATTACTTATTTTTGATAAATGTTTGCTTTATAATAATAAGATTTTAAGCAAGCATTTAATTTTATTTAATTTTTCTCCATGTAATACATTGTAACATCAAATTCTTCAAAATAATGAAATAAAGTTGAGAAGGAAATTTGGTCGTCATGGAGACAAATGCCTAGATTCACAAAATCTTCTTTTAAAATCATTTAAACAATATTTGTTCAAACTATCATTTTCTGTACAAAATCATTGTAAGGAGCAAAAATATTAAATATTGATGCTATACTTAAATCTTTCAAATAACCCTTTGAAGATATTTGTCAACCCCCCCTTATCCTGGATGTTAACTGTGACAGTTAAGCTCTATAAGTAATCAATGAAAGCTTTTCAGATATGTTTGCAGTGCAAGAAATACTCAAAATAGCCTTTAAATCATTAAAAAATGAACTTATTCCTTAATTTTTTTCGAGAATTCAATGTGAAATTTGGACAAGAAAAGGGGGGTATGAACCCTATCAATATAGAAGTAATGGTTCAAGATAAAGCTCAACATTGCTTCTAAAAAGGACAACAAATTGGTTGCTCTATAGGATTAGAATACAAATGTATCTCATCAACTAAAATTTGTGTTAAAGATCCATGACAATGAGCCATTTTTGTCAAAGTTAGACATACATGTACACCTTACAATTGTTCACTTCAGTACACTAAAGTAGTTATATCTTGTTTTGCTTATCTATAATACAAAAATAACGAGGTCCAATTTGTCAGCCGTCATGGGGTAAAAACGACATATCAAATATTCCACTTTACATATAGCTAATATAGGACAGTGGTGTTGATTAGAAATTACACCACTCAAGACCCTTTTGTTTCCCATACAATTAATATTGCCAATAATTACAGTTTTCAATTTGTTAGCTGGAATGACATAAAACAGCGAATCAAAGAATTCAACTTTGTTTATAACTTATATACGGCCATACTGTTGATTAAAAAATACTCCATTCCAGACCCTTTTGTTTTCCAAAAAAATTTTATAACCAATAATTGATAAGTTCCAGGTCGCTGGGTTCAAGCAAAAAGATTTTTAAAGCAGAGAAAAACTGTGCATCTTATAATCGGCATGACTTCATCAGATGACAATACTAATACTAAAATAAGGCTTACGCATAGTTATATATACTTTAATTCAGTGACAGACACGCGAATTCACGGATGTGTTCTAGTGATAATTGAAAAACATACCAAAAAAACAAAACTTTGCATTGACCAATGAATCAGGAATGAAGTCAAGAGCAGATCGAACTACCTGGTAGGTATATTTTTTATGGTTTTGTTGAAACATGAAAATGTTGTCAAGGAAAAGGGACACCTGACAGAAGGAAACTTCTTAGCATAAGGTATTTACATAAAGGTTTGAAGCATCCATGTCTTCTCCCCTCTAAAATATAAAGCTTTATACAAATAGTTTACATTGCTGCAGCTATATAGTAATCAGTAAATCTGTAAGTCTCCCATACATGTATATAGAGCTCTATTTTCACAGGCAATACAAAAATCAGTTAGCATTATTTTCTTTATAATTCTATAAAACAATTTATTTTACAAATAGTCAAGCAAGTCTTTTCCTTTAAAGATGCAGACACACACAAGCCAATTCAGTCCCTTCTAAACAAACCACTTGAAGGATTAGGGCACAAATTGTATGGCACAGTCCTTAATGTCAGATCAAAACTTCTTCAGGCTATAATTCATTCAAAAGGGTAGTATGTCCACTGTCTTATTGATATCTTATAAAATGCTGCTTTCAAGACATTATACATGACTGTGATAGCTCTATGTCTGTTATGTAACTGAATATCATGAATATGTAGTTCCTCTAAAAAATCTACAAAACAGAAATAAAAATATTATAATCATGATAATACATGCAAATTATTAATGGTACATGTACATGTATGATCATGTTTAAAATAATTGTAAGAATAAAAATCATAGAAATCAAATGTCATACTTATAAAACGCCTGTTTACTCAAGAAGCATGCGACGTCAAAACTTGAAACCGTTAAATTTTGTTTAATTGCTTTGGGAGAGTCAGCAGTTATGAATAGATTTGATAAATAGTAAATATATTTTTCTACATGTATATTTATCTGATCCAAGTTTTAAAAAAAAAGGACTCTTTAAAGTGTTGTAATATGTATTAGTATTTTAAGTTCTGCTAATTTTAAGTTTTTATTTATTGACAACCCTGTGTACCTGTGTACCGGGATACAGTGATTTTCACCATTTCATGAGACTCTATCCAAAGTTACAAGTACATTGATTCACTTTATACATACATGTATATACGATATAGAGTTACAAATGCTATATATACATGTATATATTGGTCAAAGTTTCATATCAATTAAATTGAACTTTTTCAGCCTAGTTGTATCTAATGTACTTTTACATAATGTGTGTATAGAAATCAAAAGGATCAGTTCAGTTGAAAAAACGGCTTTAAAAATATGAACAAGAGAACACAAGTGGCACAATCTAATAACAGTTCTCTATTTGTTTTGACAACTAAGTTGTCTAATATACATGATATAAGAATATCTTTAAAAAACATTATGTTCTATTGGTTAATTACCTTGTATACAATGTCTCACTTTCTTCATAGTTTAAATTTCTGCTCTAGTAACTTTAAATGACACAGGATGATTGGTAGAAGGTATCTAAAAACAGATTAATAATAAAAATTCATAAGATTTTTAAATTAAACAAAAAAAAATTAAATATAGAATAAGGAGTTTATTATGGCTTTCATTATCACTGAACAAGTATATATATCTGTTTAGGGGCCAGTTAAAGGACACCTCTTGGTGCGGGAATTTCTAACTGCATTGGAGACCTACGGGTGACCTGTCTGTTCTATCATGTGTCTATGTCGGGTCGATGTCTCTTTGACACATTCCCCATTTCCATTCTCAATTTTAACCTTCATACCTTTTCTCAAAACATATTTTTGTATATATATTAGCTTAACTAGGAATAGGAAAAAAAGTGAAATATAAATGCAATTCCAAGATTCCTAAAAGTGAGTCTGGCAACAGTAATTATAAAGAGTAATATAGAGTCAGCGATGTCCACTGTGATATATAACAAACAAAAATACAGTAAAAATTAAAATGTCAATTGTTCTTGAACAATTGAGAGATCTTTCCTTTTGTAATGTAAAATACATGTTCCAATAGACGTAGAATGTATTGAAAAGTTCTTACACAGATTATGCCCCTTACAGAAAGGTCAAATCTCTTCGGTCAAATGTAAAACAGTTGCACCTCATCCACCTCAACGTTTTTCACTATTTACTATTTCTGTAAGTACAATCGTTTTTGAGATATCGATTAAAAAGTTGTAAGGTCAAAGGTCAAGGTCAACCTTAAAAAGCTTTAAAACACACTGAAAATCCTTTAAATAAGGTCAAAAACACATAATTCACCAGATGGGACATGACCTTGACCGTTGACCTTTGTCAAGGTCATTAGTTTCCAATGTCATTGCTGAAGACCCCATGGGTCTAGGACCTTTGGTTATATAGTAAAAGCTGATTTTCTCTTTTCAGAAACCTAAAACAGGGGTTATGCCCCTTACAGAAAGGTCAAATCTCTTCGGTCAAAATGTAACAAAGTTGCGCCTTAATGACCCAAACATTTTCCACTATACAACGCTTCTTAAAGTATAATGGTTGCTGAGATTATCCCCTAACAAGGTGTTAGGTCAAAGGTCAAGGTCAACATACACATTTGACCTTGAGGTATTTTTGAAAGTCACATGAATTGATGATGAATGGTGAAGATCCTAGGTGTCTACGACTTACGGTTTCTGAGTTTTGGTGGCCAACCGACACCGGTGAATTTTAATAGGGGCATAACCCTACCAATGAGATGTTGAATCTTTTTGATCCAAATGTAACGAAGAACCAGGGTCTGGTCCTGAACAAATTTCACCCTTTGTTTTTTTCTACCTATTACGGTTACAGTGTTGGAACGATAACAAGGTTTTTGGGTTTCAGAGGGATTACTCCGAACCGACAAAATATTTCGATTCACAGGGTGAGTTCCGGATAGGTATTCATGACACCGATACAAAGTGTGAACATGAAAGCGACACGTCTTACGGTTAAGGCTGCTAACTTCGTCAAAGTTTGGCGGAACAAGAATAATAATAATTAAAAACCAATTGTTCAGAGAACCATTGATGGTCTTTCCACCAGTAATGATTTTTTTTATATGAAAATATTAAAATTTGGTTTAAAATGTCAATTTCAGCGTCAAATGACAATTATTGTACGCTGATAAAAGGGGGAAAAACTCGCGTCAAATGTCTACGTACCCTTTCGACTACAATTTATGTGTTACGACATGTCGTAACTAACAATTGTGTGAAAATATTTTGTCTATATCTTGTATGATTTCTGAAAATAAGAGATAACAAGCCAAAATCAAAATTTTAATCATGACCTTGACCTTTGACCTTGACCTCATTTTCATTTTTTTGGACCAAGGACCTCAAATCAAAAGAACCTAGGCCTCTACCACTTATGGTTTTCCAGTTTAAAATGCATATCACTTATATCAAATATAAAAGGGGAAATAACTCTCATATGGAGTCTCCGGATAGCTTTGGTCAAAATGAATCAAATCATCCTGAGGATATAACGAGCAATTTGGTAAAATAAATTTGTCGGTTTCTTATACGGTTGCGAAGATTAAGCGATAACAAGAAAAACAGTGTTCGGGGAGATAACTCTTATATGAGAAAGTATTCGGTTTAACAAGGTCAGTTTCAAAAGAGCATAAACTGTTCGATATCATATTTCATTTATCTAAGCGACATCTTGCGAAACAAAAAAACAGCGAAGGAAAAAAAATTAGTCGGAAGAAAAAAAAATAATAATCAGAAGAAAACCAATAGGTCTTTCCACGGAAAAGTGGAAAGACCTAATAATAATAAGAAGAAGAAATACAGTAAGGTCTTTCCCTTTTGAAAAAGGAAAGTCCTTAAAAATGTATGTATAATTTCAGTTGCTCACTCTGACATATTAAGAAAAATATAGTTTCACAATGCAAAGGCATCATGACAAAATAATCAAGATATTGAAGATTTCTGAAAGTTTCATGCAATCCAAGTCCTGGTCTTTCATTGTCTTTGTGGAGTTGCATCCATAAATCCCCAATATGCAACTATAAATGTAAATGGCAAAAAAAATATAATATAAAAGATAAAAAGAAAGCACACAAATTACACACTTACATTGACTTATAAATCCTTTAAAAGTAGCCTTAAAAGTCTGTAATACATATAATTCAGAGCATGTGGTTGAAACTGTAATACATGTACATATAATTCAGTGCATGTGGTTGTCCTTTGTTTATGTACATGTACTAACTAAATGTTGTACATATATCATACCAGCATTTGTTTTTTATAGAAAAAAAATGGATACAAATCAGACCGTTTAATAGTTTTCTGTTTGGAATGCTTTACATTTGTTATTACTGGGTTATTTAGATCTTACTATACAGTATGGATTAACTCATTGTTGAAGGATGTATAGAAAGTATGTGACTGTCAATTGATCTTTAGCATGTCTACCTGTTATCATGGTAATAAAGAATGCTTCCATTACTATCGGGTCAGTTCGCCCTAATAACATGTTCACCCTGGGTTCATTCGCCCATAAAGTCTGTTCGCTCTACTCAAAAAAATAATATGGAGGGCATTGAAGTTGAATAAAGATATTTTTATTCTTTAAGTTTATGAAAACCATGAAAACTGTAACATAGAAATATTTAAAAGTTGAAGGCTTGTTTTGGATCAATTATTGATCAATGACATAACAAATCAAAGGAAAAATAATAAATTCGTTTCGGCTATAAAAATATTAAGGTAATTTTCAACATATTCTGTTCACATAATAAACATGATAAACAAAGAAACTAGAAACAATGAGAAAACATTTTGGGAAAAAAAATCAGGGCGAATGGACCCTGGGCGAACAGGTATCAGGGCGAACGTTAATCAGAGCGAACTGCAATCATTCCAAATCTTCCTATTTGGATATTTCAAATATTTAGATTTATTCATATTGAAAAATTAAAAGAAATAATTTATCTAAACAGGCTAACTGTCATGACTACATGTCTAGCATTTCACTGGGACCAGCAACTTCAAAGCTATTGGTCACATACATGTACATGGAACCCAGTAAACACTTGAACAAATACCAAATTGAGTCATTTAATTTGCCCCTCCCCCTTTCCAAAAAATAAAAATATCCTATTTTATGAATGTACTTTTATTCCACATTTAATGAAAAAAAAAAGTAATCATGTTGTTAAACCTACAAATATCAACTGGGAGAAGTATTTTGTATTCCTTCAGGCTCCTTTGGCTATGAAAAGGCCTTTGAATGTCTGTATTATGTCTTCATCCTCATGTCAAGTTTCCATTTGTAACTTTTAATTACCCTGTTGAAACTCTATACCAAGTTTGTAACAGTGTGGTGTTTATACTCTGAGTGAAATATAAGTAGTAAACATCCATTCTCTGTGGGTTAACACTATAAACAAGTCTGCTTTCTTCAGTTGTAATAATCCTGATTGTAGTATTTTGTACGGAGCGATACTTTTCAGTCCAAAAGCTAATTTCAAATGAAATTTACATCTCTGTGACACAAACTTAGCTTTAGTTTTGTCTGTAGAGTAACATTAGTAAAGAACACAACAAGAATTTCTTTGATGACAGCTGCATATTGTATGATAAACAACATAAGTAAATTTGAATCCACAAGTAGTGAAGCAGAACTGGAAGTGATAAATTGTTTACAAGACACGATGTTACTGTATGGCCTGGATATTATTCGATTAACAAAAACTGATATAGCAAAACTATCTGTTTATTATATACAATTGTTGAAACAAATCCAGCATCTGCCGTCTCGCACTGCGAATTCTACTGTTTTAATCCTGACTGGTCAGCTTCCTATAGAATCTGAAATTCACAAAAAAAAATGCTTTCCCTATTTCGTTACATTGCAGATAATCATGGGTCTGTTGAACGCAGTATTGCTCAAAGACAGCTTGCTTTGAAAACAAGAGACTCTGAAAGCTGGTTTATTCAAATTATAAAATTAACAGAAATGTACGAATTGCCATCCCCAATAGAGGTATTGGATCTAGTCCCAGAAAAGCATATTTGGAAAAAATTGGTTTATAACGCAGTGAATGACTATTGGAAAAACATCTTAATTCTTGAAGCTAGGACAAAAGTATTTATGAAAATGCTAAATTTTGATAACTTTGAAGTTGGTGTAGTTCATAATATCTGGGAGAGTAGTGGTTCAGAACTGTTATCCGTTAAAAGAGCATGTGTCAAAGCCAAAATAATAAGTGGGACTTACACTCTTCAAGCTAATCGAGCAAAATTTAATGGAAATATAACAAGTTCTTTATGCCCTCTATGTTTTAAACAATCTGAAGACTTAATGCTCTTTCTAATAAAATGTAACTCATTGGAAGGAGTGAGAAGGAAATTCATTATGCTACTAAGAAATCTACTAAATGATAAGATTAATGCTCTTCTTGTGGATGATTTATTTAACTTTGAAGATAATCTATTACAATTAATAGTGGACTGTACAAAATTCCAGTTTTTAAAACAATCATGGTCAAATATTGAGCGCCTGTCAAGCAGCTTATGTTTTAGCCTACATCAGAAGAGAACTAGTGTGTTACTATAAAAACTGTGCGTATAGTTTTCCAAGTTAAAGAGACATATAGTGTAATTCATTTTTTGAGTGTGGTATAGATGATAATGATAAGCAAAGATTAAAACTGATTGTTAATTTGATTTTTTAAATAAATCAGTTAGGTGGTCTTATTTAACGCTTATATGATAGGTGATAACTTTACACATTCTTTTTAGATTTTAAATGTTCACTTGTCGCTAAGTTATGAGTACAAATAACAATGTAATTGTTCATTACCTTAAGTTTAAGATTTAACTATTCTGTAATAAGGCTCTCTTGTTAGGGGTATATACTACGTGTAGGTGTACGTGTAAGGGTTAGGACTTACAGTTTGCATTTGATGAGTACGTTTAAGTATAAGGAATGTGAAATAGACATTTGCTGAGCTGAGCAAGTTTTACATTCAATGTGCATTGTGGACACATGTGATGTTTATATATTCTATCGATGAGGAGAGAGACTCAAGTGAGATAAAAGGACCGTGAAATAACAGTGGATGAATCTATCAAGTTTTAGATTTTAAAATATGACTGTATATACAGTTTGAATACTTTTAAATAAGTGTGGTGGCGGTGTATATAAGTGTATAAGGAAGATGTTTTTAATCCAATAGTGAATAATCAACAATAAGGGATTCTACACTTCAAGAGGATTTTCCAACTGAAGTGGTTCATCTGGTAAAGGTGGAAAATACAGAATAGGTAACAGGTAACTAAACAAAAGTCATCAGTAAAAATGATTTATCTATCCAATTTAACCCAATAAACAATGAATCTTTACTAAATTATCAATTTCTCAACACTGTTAACTGAAGTTTTATAAAAAATGCAGAATACATTATAAAATATATTTTTTATGAAGTTCAACCAGAGTTGTCTTTCTTGAAATAGTAAGAAAAAGCTGTTAATTTAAAATGAAAATAATTTTTTATTGATAATAGCCTACAAATATAATTTTTTGATATGTTGTTTGGGAGATTCCATATTTTCTGAAATGCTAAATGGTTTACTACATCTCGTCTGCTCACGGCAGATATATGTTATAGCATCCATCATATTTCCAATACTTATATAGTGAGAAAAACATGCCCATCTGAATTTTTATTAGGGTATAAATGAAATTAATAGTAGGCATTAACAATTATGGTTGAAAATGTGTTAATTTTTACTCAAAGTATGCCACATAACCAAATATCAAGCATATTGGTTACATAGGGTAAATAACTTTTTCTTCATTTTGCATGATTCTTAGGTGGAGTGATACTTAAATAGAAAGTTTAAACAGATTTTCTTTTAAAAGGCTTTTCATGCCCAGCCAACAACGCCGGTATATCTAAATCACATAATATAAACTACTTGATAAAGGTATTATGTAATGACAAATCCGAAAGGTCCATCAACACTAAGGTGAGAATTTTTATTTCCAATTTTCGAATGTATGTCATGTTCTCCTTATAAGGTCTTCACAGTAAATCTATCTCAAGTCTTATCGGTTATCTCATGTAAAGTAAAGAGGCTAACTTAATTATATCACTACGACCCATATTATTTGCTTTATCGTGTCTGAAATTCAAAATGAAAATTTCATTTTTTCAAACCTGTCACTGACTTCAGATTTCTGATTACTCCAATATATTATTATATTTATACATAGCACATCACCGACGTTTGTATAGTTACCATTTGAAGAAAATAGTTTTATAATGGTAAATATCTTGGAATATTACAGGTACTATCACAGTAACAAAGCTGTTATATGTGTTTAAATAAAAAGTTTAAACAGATTTTCTTTTAAAAGGCTTTTCATGCCCAGCCAACAACGCCGGTATATGTAAATCACATAATATAAACTACTTGATAAAGGTATTATGTAATGACAATTCTTTTGTAGACGAAACACACGTCTGCTGTAAATACAACATTTCAATCCTGGTATCTATGATGAGTTTATTAGAAACTCGAAGAATAACTCCAACCACTTACCAATGACGCATTCCTGATTAATCATAGGTCTGTTCTGGTGATGCAGTAGAATGTAAAGCAAAGAGGAAGAACTAGACTTTCCTTCACTGCATTGGATACGTAAATGATATATTGCTGGGTCGTCCAAGTGGTAGACGTTCTAAATTATAAACTTTTGTTTTATAATTAATTAAAGATTTAATTCAATTTGAAACTATCTATCCTATGTGTGATGTAATAATATTTAGATACTAAAAATCACAAAGATCTGTTATACTACATCAAATATAAATATATTTCCTCTTTTCTGCCCTACTGTATATACAAGAGTCCAAAATCACACTTAAACACAACAGATTGGTGTTCCTTTGTTTGATAAAAACAATGACAAACGTAGATACATTGTACAAGTAACGTGTCTAAGGGATGGTTGTTCGTTTTTGAAAACCATTTAAATTCAAACAAAAAATGCCCTGACATTATACAGATGTTTGACAACAACTAATTATCGTTCAGAATGCGTGTTTTCAAACAAACAATCTACATTTCCAAAGGAACCAACTGTGGTCATATTGTTGCCGACTTGTTTCTTTATAATTCATATGAGGCAGATTCATTGAGGAACGTCTTTAGAAGACTATTTATAAATAATGTCCAATAATTGAATAATTCAAAGTAGGAAGACTATGTTGTACGCATAACTTGAAATGAAAGATACATGAATTCCAGTAAAGGCTGCTAATAGTTTGATTTACATATAGAAATTGAAAATAAGGGTCAGTTGAGAAAACAAATTACGATACAAAAGAGGATTCCAATTTGTGAACATTAAGTCTGTATGTAGCATCATTTTAACCTCCTACATATGGAGTACTAGTATAAATCTTCAAGTTGATACGATATTCAGGAGTTTACATTTCTTTTAACGTTTTCCGTTATATACATGGTTGCTTGCTGTTTAGCAAACAAGAAGCGCTAAAACCAAGACATCAATGTGTATAAGGTGAAATTATCCCGCAGAACATTTTACGAACGATATCACGAGTTGGTTGGCCGTCATCTATAAATTTTTTTACAGATAACGACAGATATGAATCCCCTTTTCTTCGAAATGTGACATATCAAATAAGAAGACTTACCACCGGTATTATACTGTCATGTGCAACGGGTGACAGATGTGGTGCAGGACCTACGTAATCTTCCGAAAAACATTCGATCAACCTGGTTTTAGTTGGATTCGTCTTGCTTAGTCTGCATGTTGTTGGTGATCGTCTGGTCTTATTTCCTATGTCATTCTCTATTCGGTTTTGACTGACGACATTGACGTCTGTATGTACAAATACAAAATGAAAGCATTATTCCTTTTAATGGGAACACAAAATGTTTAACTTTTTCATAGAAATAACCAGATAAACTCCGATATTTATATGAAAATGAAGCAAAATGCTTTCAACACTTGTCCCAAAAATATCTCGGATCAAGCACTAACAGTTTGAACATCCAAATCATAAAATGTTGAGAGTTCAATGAACAAATGATTTAGATAAAATAATTAAAATCGTCAAATGTTAAGTTTGTCTGAGATGTTTTGCAATCTTACATGTTTAGCTTTAGCAAAGCTTCAAAACTGCGTTTTTAATCTGTGAGTTTTAAAATTAAGAATACTATCTATGAAAGTTTTTCTATGTATGTATCAGTGCATGTCTGTCTACACAAAATGTCCGTTTTTCATTAAAATTAATTTTCATTGCTTTCCCAATGCCTACTTTCTTTATCAATTATATTCATTTATAGACAAAAACATATCGCAAGACAGACTGATATACATGTACATGTGTGACATATTATTAAAATATGATTTCATTCATTATTACTTTTTATGATTTTTATTATACGTGCAAGTAACGTTTACAAAATGTATGACAGCATCTATATAAAAACTCAAATGTCTTAACAAAAAATATACATGTAGCTTAATGTTAAGTAAAAATGAAAAAAGAGAATGAAACGATCATTACTTGTCTGAAATCGAGTTCGAAGATATGTCAACGATGATTAAAAAATCTTATTTAATTTTTTTCATTTCAGATCAGCAATATTTATTCAGACAGGCAGGTATTTCCGTAGATGAAATTGAATCTAGACATGGTGTATGAACTTTAGACAAACTTTTAAAAACAAATTTTCCGTGTTATCAACAACTCAAAATTCAAAACGAGGTTTCAAAGTTACTTTTGAATGGTGCAAATCCTAACCTGGCTCAAGAAGGAGAAGATTCGCCTTTGATTTTAGCAATTAAACTCAATATAACTTTTTTATGAATTTAATTTCAGGAGCATCCATTTTAAAACGCACCAGTTGACAAATTGTTTTAAAAATATATGGAAATTGTTTTTTTTAAATCTGGGCAGTACAAACTTCAATGCATACTTTGTGAAACCATGATAATGTTGATTTAATGAACTAGATCGAAAGTACTGACGATAAACATCATAAAATTAGATTGTATCATTGAAATAAATCACACAATATGTGTATGGTCTTCACTTAAATGGCTTGATACAAATGCATACTTCAGTGATGTTCAATGCGATTTCTCTATAAGGAAGTAGTTATATTTACCCTTTCATGACTAAATCACATTCGAATTAGTGTAACCACTATGCATCCGTTACCCTTCACTTAGAAATCGTTTTACAAAGGACTGAACCACATAAAATGATTTTAATGGAAAAAAAGGAAAAAACCTGGTTGTAACCATCTTATAGAATCTTAATATAAATGTCTCTCGGTGAACGGATTCGTAGGAGATTGTAAGCTTTTAAGGTAGTTCATGGGTATAGGAAAAAATGACAGAATTTTCTTACACTTTGCCAAAATGAAGATTTTACTATGCTTCTTTTTTTTAAATGATAAAAAGTACGAGTTGTTTAAAATTGCCAAAATTTGCATAGATTGTTCATGAAAAAACACATCTTTTGTGTATACAAAGAAATCTATAAGACATAGTTTTTAAATAAAATATGAGAAGATACTAGGTTTTATAATATATTTTCTGAAAATCAACTAACAAAATGATGTCATCGAAATTGTTTTCTTGCTACAAGTAAAAACTGGAAATTTCCCTAAAGGTCCAGAAAAATTTTTGTACTCAAAGAGTTATCTCCCCATAATGTATATCAGCATTTGTTGAAACATTTTCGATAATGCAATGAATAACCGATTATTTTCTGTGATTGTATACAATTCAAGATGTCAGTATACCCTTGAACTACCTTAAACTATTATTTAAAAGAAAAAGAAAGTTGTTGTGTGTGATCTGATAGCATGTTTATATTTTTGCAACATGTATTGACGTCAAAGTTCAGACCAGCTTACATGTTAATGAAATGATTCCTCAAACGAATGGTAAACCCTTGTCTTTTTTGTTGGAATTAGATTATAAATTGTTATTACATGGTTGTATTTTTCAGCTGGTTACCGTGCATGTCATTATGGGTTTGAACCATGATTTCTCTATAGACAATTATATTAAGTTTTCTAATATAAATCCGTTCATTAAGCGTATTCCCCCCATAAATAAAAACAGTTTCTTGTTTTAGCGAAAAAGAATAACCTTTATTCAAACGCAAACATCATTGTATATTTTGGGAACTCGTAATTTACATTTATTTTACTTTGCATTATTTGTCATAAACTATTTAGTTGATATCAGGAGCAATAGAATTTTTATTATCTTGATTGATACTTATCTATAGAGCAGTGCATTTATGACTAATATTTTGGGGATTTTCCGTCATCTATTAGTATTGAAATTGAAATTTATTTTACCTTTATATCCGTAAGGTGGAAGTTTTTATGACAACAATGGAGGCAGTGAAAATATCAAACATATTTGAAATTTTGTTACTTATAACTTACATGGGTGAGTTTTTATCAGTTTATAATTGTAATTTTATTGTTGATAATTCATATTTAATAAATACGAATGATACATATGCAATGTACATTAGTCAAAATACATGTTATACATGTAATCGTGGAATACACAAATGTAATTGCTGGATGACTGTCTGAATAGACAGTTCAACCAGATCGTATTGCTTAAGTTAGTTATTGGCGATTTTCACGATTACTGTTCGAGAGTTATATATGATCCTTGATTGATTGATAAATTGCACTTTAGGTCGTTTCGTGCATTCCATTTTGTAACCAATTAGTAAACGCTTTTTACTCAAGTGTTACTGAAATCAAAAATTGAGGTCAGGCGAGACATATCTATGTTTACTTTTGTCGTTCAAGAGTACATTGCTATGGTCCTGATCGTTTTTTAAATTTGATTTTTACAGAAGATGACCTTGAGGTCACTCCGATGTATTGTTATCGCTTAAATTTCTGTCATGCATAAATTAGTCAAATTAGTTTTGGGTTTTCAACACCAGTGAAAAAAGTGCATTTTCATACCTGCGATTTCTGTTCTCCAGTTGTACGATGTTTCAACAAAATATGGAATCATTTCAGTTGTTCATTTAGTGGTGAAAATTTGACTGAATTATATCTTAATAAATACGATTTTATATGTTTAATGGTGTTTCAGAAAGAGGTGAGGTGCTCTTGTTCATTCATAAAATTATCGTTCATTCATAAATTTATCGTAAAATAAAAATCACTACACAGGTTATACGTGTAGTGTAAATGACCACCGGTAATCTAAAAATAACGGTCTCACTAATAACGACAAGAAGAATTTTAGCGACAAGAAGCGTCAAGAACGGACAAGAAGAATAAATTAAGCGACAAGAAGACTATTTAGCGACATGAAAACTTCTCGTATCGCATGAGGATGACACATATCAAATGAACAATTATGTGTGGGACTTAGTTTTAAGAAATGATGTCAAAGTAACACTATGAAAATATTTTTAGTAAGCTGAAATATTTATTTTTTACATGTTTATGTCTTGTAAGTTATTTTATTTCTGTCCCATTTTTCAACATTACGGCGTCTCGAAAGGTGAAATGTTTTAACTAAATGGTTAATTTGAATTAATTATGAAAATTGTTAAAATTAAATAAATAAAAGTAATTATTGCCCAGTTACAAACACTACCAGGGGATAATCCATAATTACCCCCAACTTTAGCCTGGTAAACTTGTTGTCTCCTTGTGAAATATAAAACATATTAAAAATGATGTCCTGCTTAAGTCTTTTATTGATATAAAGTCAAAACCTTCTTGCTTTTCACTAGACAACCATGTCCTGTCAGGTTTAATTCTTATATATGTAGATGAAAAATAAAAGTCTCCAAAACATTAACATAGCAGCAATTGCTTTTACAGCCTTTAAGGCTTTGGTTTTTTTACAGAAGAGTGTCCACCATGCACTTGCACTGCACTATAATAATAGTAGAATAGAATTATCATATACAAATAGATGAAAATTATATATACATGCAATCGTAATATTAATAATATATATAACAACAAACCAGACGTGTATTCTCTACGACTATTATTATATAAGTATAATAGTCCAAGGTATACTGATTTCTTGCACTACAATATAATAGTTATTACGGTGAGGTTGAATTTCTTGTCATTTATTCATCTTTCAAGCACGAACTTGTATCAGAAAAAAATATCTCTGTAAATTAACCCAAGTTTCAGGTATAGAGATGTGATCTGTTTCTGTGACATGTGCTTTTGACCATCCACAAGAACCTGCGGTCATCCGATGTTCAGTACTTCGGTACTTTGATTTATACTTACTGTTCTAAAGTTTTTATATGTTGATACTATTGACCAAATGGAGGTCAATATTGTTATTGACAAGTTTCACTTTCACGTAACATATACTGATATATTTATTAGTTTTGCGTTCAAAACACGACCTTGCAATAATCGTGATAAGATCTTGCTACGATTCTGCTACGCTAGTAAGGCACTCTTGTATGATCTGGAAACGTTCATGCTACCTCTAATTATACCTTTCCACAACTAACGTCATCTCTAGACGCTTTTGTCGATACCGTTACGAAAGCACAACGATCTCAATACGAGTGTACTACGATCGAATCACGACTAGATTATGATCCAACTACATTTTCACTGCGCTAAGGTATATAGCTTCATCAAATAAGATTTCAACCCAAATGTGTTGTTACACAACACATGCACTTATCTCTGTATTTGTTTCCCCTATATCCTTATATACCTGAATGTATTGCGGTATATATGATACAACACAAATGGCTGTGTCACCCAAGATGAAGTATAGCATGTTCTTGTCGTGCTTATGTAAGGGATCTGAGTCTGGAAATCCAATAGTCTTTTCTTCCAAGCACTCGTTTAATTCTGCTGCATTGTAAATCTGGGCGTTCGACATAGAACCATATCTTCCAAAATCTATCATTATTTCTATTTTCTTAGACTTAAATGTTATTTACACACATGCATTTACATTGTTAATAGATACATCAAATACCGGTACCTTATTCCTGCCACGTTAACATTAGTATAGAACATTTGTTCCGGTTTATTGTGTAAGTACAGATTTCAATTAATCCGGATATAATTTATTATGTCTTCACCTGAATGATTTTTTTTTTATACTTTTATACTAATTGCTTTTTTTTTCCAGAAAATAAGTAGCAACACGTGTAGTGCTTTATATTGAATATACATTTACGTATTAGCCAATGTAGTTTTCGAAAATATTTTTTTAAAGGATTATAAATATATCCTTTATTATGTGTAGTCTGCTTCCACCAAGTCACTAATGAATGAAAAAAAAAGTTATGAAGCAAGGAGCGACTTTTATTTGGCCTTCAAAGAGCAAATTGCTTTCCATCGAGTGCACCACAAGTGTGTGGCACGTCCCATCTTCATGCACTTTAAATCTTTGATAATTGTTAGCCATTCATTTGGTTCTGTTGGACAGGATAATAGTTATCAACGGTATCAGGCTTATAATTTGATAGGCCAGGCACGCTTATCGTCTACTTAAAACTCAACAGTGACGCTCAGATCTTTATATTTCTTTACAATTGCCCAGCAAACCCCGGGACAAAAGTGCTTGTAATATTACGTGCTACTCTGACATGGTAATGATTAGTTGGATACCTTATCATCAGAAGTGCATGATTTCTGATTGCTTAATTCGAGGACTTTGTTTTAAAGTTATTGAAACAATTTTGAAGGCATCCTTTTGATATTCCATGACTATTTCGTTCATAAATCGGTCGCTATGCACCAATTTTAGTCTTTCTGTCAGCATATAGGCTATGACGCACCCAACGCTGTCTGGTATGTCGCCATCTACTATTTATAACTATAAAAGTATAGCTTGATCAGCCAAATCGATACGGTTCAACTAGATTGAAGATTGCAGACGTATGTAGTGCTGTATACGGCAATACGTAGTAGCAGTGTAATATTGTCTTCCCCGTTGTATTATAATAGTTTTGCTATAGTAGAAGCGAAATTATGAAGGTTCAATTGAGATAGTCGCAGCCAAATCTTGTTAATGACTTCACCAAATGCACCATGATTTCCAGTACGATCTTTCGACGCCCTTCAAATCTCACCACGTCCTTACTACGATGATCCTAGACTAATACTACGATGGCCATGAATGCACTACGAATGTTTTTAGCATGTTTGAAGTTTGTCATGCCTGATGGACACCACGATCACGATCTTTGCACGTCAAACTAGCATATTTACCTTTCAGGCTTTAAATAAGTTGCAGCAAATATTCTTGCATTTAGCTTTACTAAACGTAATTAATTAAATAGGAAAAGTGTTGCTTGATACGATTGCATTGAAGGAAATGTAGCATGTGATGGGTGAAAAGTAGACAGTCAAACTGTCACAAGAATCAAAAAGACCATCAAAAGCACGTTATTTAGATAAAACATGCAGAGATTTTTTTACACTCCAGAAATAGTTAATTCCACTATTTTAGTATATTTTGTTTACAAAAGTTAATTATAAGTACATTGATAGTGTTTTATGGAACTAGTGAAAAACGTACATGTTTGTCCACATCATTATTTTAGGCAAAGTATATGGGTCATCTATTTTCACGAAAAACACGTCTACAGTGACATTAAACTGTTCATATCAATATAAACAATGGAATTTGGAATGGAGTCGACAAGTAAATGGGTCAAAACAGCTTCAGTTAAGTCAACATACAGCAATAATCAAAGATCTACCCAAAGAGCTTTATGCGCGACTTGAAGTTTACGTGAAAGATTCCAGCTACTATCTTATAATACATGATGCAACAACAGCTGACGAAGGGGAATATGTATGTTCTGAAAAGGAAGTTGACATTTATGCACGTTATAATTTATATATGATACGTAAGTACACTGGTTAATTGTTCAGAATATTTTGTTCGTTTCTGTTTTGAAATATGCAAGTACGGTTTGAAATCAGTAGTGATCTCATAAGATTACTTAGTAATTTCTTTATTTTTATTACTACAATGTAATAAAAAAAGGCTTCTTTAATTGATTCAGCAGCTTATTCACACTGTGTGATAAACGCATCATTTTTATAGTTTTTGTAAAAAAAAATCAGATACTAACCTTTTGGCAGAATAGAAAATGATCATGAAGGATTAGAAAACATATTTGAACTGTGCCCTCTTTCAAATTGAGTTTTACTGTGTATTTTGCTGTGTGTATAGAATCAAGGATTAAAATCGGAAAAGAGTAAAAAAACAACAACCCGCCCAAAAGCAGAAAATAGCCGAAGGCCACCAATGGGTCTTCAACGCATCGACAAAATCACGCACCCGGATGCAAACTTCTGCTGGCCAAAAAACAAAGTATTTACTTGTTGTAAGAAAAATGGACATCACACCAAACTCCAAAACATATACATGAACTAAAATTAAAAGATCTTCAAGACTAACATAGGCCCTCGGCTTCTGACTTGGGACAGTCTCAATAATGGAGCTGGGTTTAACATGTTTAATGTGATATCAGACTCGTATACATCTTGCCAATGTACATTAAACAAACAAACAAACAGCAATACGCACAGTGCAATTCAGTTTTAAAGAAGTCCGAAACCGATGTCTGAAAAGTTAACAAAAGAAATTAAGCAAAATGACAACGATACATACATCAACAAAGGACCACTAGTTACTGACATGACAGATCCAGCTGAAATGCAGCGGGGTTACACATGTTTTGTGAGATTTAAACCCTCTCCTTATGCTGAACTAGTAAACACTATTGTTTTAATTGGTTGTATGTTATATTGAAATTTTGTTGACTGATGATCATTACACTCTAACAGTCGCTAGTTTTTCATCTTTATTCGTAAAAAAAATGCCTTAAAAAATTAAAAAATCAAGTCAAATATTCGACCGGTCCAATGTTTGTCAAATTACATTGAAAGATCAAGAACGGACTACTTAAGTTTTACTTAATAACATTTTTGTATAATACGTCTTCTGAATACGAATATTTTGTATGAAAATATTAAAACCTTATAGAACAGAGGTCAAGTATAGTCACTTCTCAAACGCATTTATAAATATTAAAGATGAATCTTTGAAAAATAGAGCCTTTCTCCGGGAATTCAAGTGATCAGAAAAATATGAGTCAGTAACTTATGGGATTTACGAGAGTACAATATAATAAAATATTAAAGAACACATCAGAAATCAATGTTTGCCCGAATTATCATTGAACTTGTCATATATATATTTTCGCATTTATCAAAGCTTTTAGTATTTTGACCTAAAAAGAATTGTTTACCTCATCTATTGATGTCCATCGTTGTATTTGTAAAAACTTTCGGAGTTTCGCTCTCCAACACTACCATACATGGCCGGCTACTGAATAGATAGAGGCAACATATACTAGTATCATATATTATTTCTGGTCTTACATATGAAAAACAAAGATATGACAAACATAAAATATTATGCACTGTAAACACAAAGCATAAAAATAACATGAGTAAGCAGGAAAAATTATGAGTCCACTGTACCCGGTTCTAATGACAAATATGCAAAGAATCAAACGAATTTTACTTATCATTATATTGATGAAATGTATTCAAAACAGAAAACTGACATAACATTGTAATTGGTTAAACGATCAACAGTGCTATACCTGTCATTTTGTTAAGTTTATTATTTACCTATTCTAACATCGGACTTGAATTTCTTTTAATTTGAGTTTTTCTGTGCGTATTGCTGTGTGTTTGTTTATTCTTATTGGCTAGATGTATTTGAGGAGGATTGAGATATAACAAACCATGTATAACCCCGCCGCATTTTTTTTGCCTAATATCCGAAGTCTTCTGGCATCTGTTTGTGTTTATAATTTCGGTTTATTTATATGTTCTTGGAATTTAGTATGACTTTCAACTGAACTAGTACACGTTTTTGTTTAGGGGCTAGTTGAAGCATGCATCTGGGTCCAGACAGTTGTAGCTGTGTGGAAGACCAAATGGTGGCCATGGGCAGTTTTCTACTTTTCGGGTCGTTGTCTTTTAGACAAATTACCCGTTTCCATTCTCAATTTTATTCATACTATGTATAAGATGATCACATATGATTAAATCTATTTATTATAAATATTAAATAGAATTACATTGCATTGATCGCATTAAGTTCCACTCGAAAAGAAATCTGGACTACACTCGAGACCGATTCACTCGGCAAATCACGATCTCATCAAACTTTACATCTAAGTAAAACATAAAGTTTATTTTTTATTGTTTTATTACACGTTCTCTGTTTGAAGTGGCCTGTTATAACTTCTCCTTTAAACAAATACTAGAACACACCTGCGAAATTGCGGGCATTCAGAACGTGGTTGAAAGTATGTAAAGTGTTGTAGGAAGATTTAATGACTTGAGAATTTCAGGAATAGGTACTTGGGGACAGGAAAATATCTTTTTTTATCCCTTCTTCTTTATTTCAAAAATTCCCATTTTTTTGTTTTCTATTTATGACAGTGTGAACATATATTTAGTATATTATGAACATGCAATTCAGGAGCCAGTAAATAGTGATTGTCGTTTGTTTACGTGTTACATATTTGTTGTTCGTTCATATTTTGAACATAAATAAGGCCGTTAGTTTTCTCGTTTGAATTGTTTAACACTGTAATTTAGGGGCCTTTTATAGATGACTATGCGGTATGGGCTTAGCTCATTGTTGAAGACCGTACGGTGACCTATAGTTGTTAATGTCTGTGTCATTTTTGTCTCTTGTGGAGAACTGTCTCTTTGGCAATCCTACCACATCTTCTTTTTTTGTAATCAATGAAATTTTGTAAAAGATTTAATGACTGGAGAATTTCAGAAAAGGTATCAAAAGTCAAAGGTACCTTGGGACTTGACACTTGTTTTCTAGCCCGGCTCATCCTTTTTTTCCCAAAATTCCCCCTTTTTTATTTTTTATTAATTTTAATAGCACATAGATAATTTTAGCGCTTAAATGTATATTATGTACATTCATTACTATAAATTGCATATTTGTTTTTCGTTCATATTTTGTACGTATAGATAAGGCCGTTAGTTTTCTCGTTTGAATTATTCATGTTATTTTACATTGTCATTTCGGGGCCTTTTATAGCTGACTATGGGTATGGGCTTTGCTCATTGTTGAGGGCTGTACGGTGATCTATAGTCGTTAATTTCTGTGTCATTTTTGTCTCTTGTGGAGAGCTACACCTTCTTTTATTGAAATCAATAAATTTTTGTAAAAGATTTAATGAATTTCAGAAAAGGTATCAAAAGTCATAGGTACATTGGGACATGACAGTTGTTTTTCTAGCCCGGTTCCTCCTTTTTTCCCCAAAAATTCCCTTTGGTTTCTATTAATTTTAATAACATATGGATAATTTTAGCGCTTATCTGTATAGTATGTACATTCATTACTATAAATAAAGTGTATTTGTTTTTTACTTTCAATTCTCAATTTACTAATCGATCCACGGGCCAGCGGTCATTGATATATTATACAGACTCTCTCAATTAATAAACTCTGTGGCCGCCATGGATAGTTAACTTGAAAATGATATCAGATAGAAAATACTCTGTATTCGTAGTAAGTATAAAGAAAACCGGAAGTCTAATCTGACTTAAAATTTCGTCCAATGTCGGAATAATATCCGGACGCTTTTTTTTTTTCTTTTTTCTACCAAAATAACTCAATCTGAATAATCATATGAATGGATGACAAATGCGACTATGCCATGTACCTATAGGACATAGAGGCATGATAAATAATTTATTGTGGAAAGAAGAGAAGCGACACACAAAATGAGGTCTTCTCGTTTAATAGTATAGATAATATTTTCTGTTAGATAGATACGATATTCGGATAAAGTCATACTATAGAAAATATAGTTATTTTAATTTATAATATTCACAGTTGAGCTGTTTTTTAACGATATGGCCAACATCTTTTTTCGGTATGCAGTCAATACAGAAATGTTTTTTTTTTTAAATTAATTTAAACAAAGCACCTCAAATCAAATTAAATAAAACCACTAAATGACTGTTTCCGGCTGTTTTATATTTCAGAAGAGTTATTGCAGATTATTTTATAACCATGCTTAATGTTTTGACAAATTCTATACCATTATTATTTTTCATTGAAAAATTATTTTTAATCTTTTGAGCGAATTTATATATTCAATTGTACGATATTTTGTATCGTTTCTACGATTTAGGAAAACGTTATTATAATTAACTCGTTTGGACAAATATTTAAATTGTTTGTACACTTTTTTTAAATTGTTTTTGAATTTCAAAAAGATTTCAATTATGAAAATCGTTTGAATTGTTGGAAGATTTTTTCATTCGTTGACATATTTCTGAAAATGAATTGTACTTTTAAGAAGCTCAATTAACACAAATTTTTAATTATAGTACAACCAATTTCAGTAACATCTATAAAATCAAAGGATTCAAAAAAACATTCAAAACATTTTCAAAATCGCCCGAACAATTTGTCATACATTGACCTGTACGTTATTTTTGTTTCTTCGTCAATGAAACTGAAACATTTTGTCGCATTGTCATATACGTGTACCAATTGTAAGATTAGGTGTTCAACTAATCTTATCAAGAACATATAAATTTTCTGAGATATAACACATATGACCTTTAGATATATAACAGGGTTTTTGGACGGAATAAAAGACTTCGTCAAGTTTATGATGTTTTATTCATACCACATAAATAAATAACCCTGAAAATACACAAATTACAAAACGTAAATACATAGACAGTACAGTGTACAAAGGGATATAACTCTAAATCATAAAACGGAAAGTACATGTATAAATTACGATAAACTAGCTCTTTTCTGTAAGAATACAACCAATACTATTTCAGTGTATATAATATAGATATATGAATTCAAACAAACCCAATTATAAACCAAGTCAGGATTAAGTACTACATAATGTCCAATTATATTACGCTACTCATTCATAGATTTAGGAATAAACTATTTCTTACTATAATGTTTGCATGCAATAATTGACATACAGGTAACCACTATTCACAAGACTCAAACAATACATATACTGAACGAAAATTAAATAGACAAACACAAACAATACAGTAAACTAAAAATGCATTAAACACTGATCTTAACATGTATATGGTACAAAGTAAAATTGAGAATGGAAATGGGGAATGTGCCAAAGAGACAACAACCCGACCATAGAGCAGACAACAGCACAAGGTCACCAACAGGTCTTCAATGCAACGAGAAATTCCCGAACCCGGAGGCGTCCTTCAGCTGGCCCTTAAACAAATATATACTAGTTCAGTGATAATGAACGCCATACGAAACTCCAAATTGTACACAAGAAACTAAAAGTTAAAATAATACAAGACTAAGAAAGGCCAGAGGCTCCTGACTTGGGACAGGCGCAAAAAATGCGGCGGAGTTAAATATGTTTGTGAGATTCCTTTTTGGAAACATCACCAGATCAATATAATATGAAGATGTTCTGGTCCTGTTAAAAATACAAATATAACCTACATAAGAATAATGAACTAACTTATATCAATATAGCATTTATAAACAATAACTAAAATGTTCAACAGACATTGCTTTAGACCTTTTATAATAATAAAATAACTGTACCAATACATGTATCATTAATATACCTATGATATAGTATTTCTCTGAGTTCATGAGAATACTTCTTTAAAATAAAATATCTATCATTCCTGCACAATTATTCAAAATACGTTTTCTCTCAGATTGAAACACAATCCACTATAATAATTGGTCATATTTTGAAACATGTCAATGTTTGTTACACACAAAGTGTGAAAGTTCATGCCCAAACTTTCCAGTACACGACTCATGATACCAATCGCTACATCTCGTACATTTCACCCAGTTTTCATCGTCAGAGTTGTCATCCATGTAGTTCCCGTTACAATAAGTACAGGTGGAGTCAGACTGGTCTTTAGCTTATGACCTGTCATTCTCCTTGTTTTTAGCCAAACGCTTCATTGTATTCTTATTTGCCTTAATTCTCTTCTTCAATGTTTGATTCAGTTCTTTTTTTCTTCTTCTTTTCCTCCCTCTCCATTCTCCTTTGATTCTTTCCCTCTTGAACTCTGTTTTTCTCCTCTTCTTTTCGTTTCAGTTCATTTAAAATTCTCTTTCTGTTAGACATCTAACCTCTGTTACTCGTCTGGTCTTTTTCTCCGTTCCTTGTTTGACGACTTCAGGGGTTCTTAGAATTTCCCTCAAATAAGTTTTTTTAGGATGAAGTTGATGGAACTTGCGGTTTTACGGCAGAGACAGTTTGCTCTTCATTGGCGGTTGTAGTTAGTCGCGACTGGTTCTGGTCTTTGCTAACATCATGGCCACTCTCTGCTTCAACCTCGACATTGAGCACAGACGTCTTTGATGGTCCATATGCCGCTATTGGGGTAGCATTCGGTTTAAATGGAAATATCCCAGTAGCTCTGAAGCCATTGAATATATTCACGAGATTCATTTTTTCATTAAAGGCTTGCTTGAATAAGCCACAAAAATCGTAGCGTGTGACAATTCTTCCTGGATTCTGCCTAAGAAATGCCTCACAGCATAGATTGTACGACCTTTTCAGCGGTCCAAATACGCTTCTATTGAGTGGTTGTGTCCAGTGCGTTGTATGGAGAGGAAGACAGAACATTTCTATCTGATTAGATACGGCTGTTTCCAACAGATCCACTGTTATGTGTGAAGAATGTCCATCCAGTATGAGCAGAACAGGTCTCTGAGGAGGAAGATTAGGTATAAACAGCTTTTTAAACCAATTATTTAATAAGTCTGAATCAATAAATGAACTCTTACTGTATGAAAATAATGTGTTTGCTCCTGCATTGCCCATCAATGCTTGGCTTACTCTTTGTCCCTTAAAGATAAGCATTGGTGGTAGAACTCTTGCCTCTGCGTTCACACAGCATAACGCGGTTACATTCACGCCATTTTCATCCGCATTAAAAAATTGCTGGGGCTTATCCTTAATCTTTAGTTTATCCATGAAACTTCCAAGCTTTTGAAAGTAAGCTGAAATGACATTTGGATTAAGCATGAACTTCGTGCTGCGCTAAGACCCTCTGGTATGCGTACAGATAAACATGGTTGTCGATCTCTAAACCCTTGCCACCAATCATAACCGGCACTTTTCTTATCATTGTTAAAACAATGTTTTCTCCCCGACCTCACGGCTATCTCGTAGGCTAGCTTTCGGACATCTTTGATAGTTAAACCAAACCCTCTTTCCTCCATTCTTAGTATATACCCGACCAGAGCTTCTTCATCCTTTATGACAAGTACTGTGGGTTTTGTTGCTGGTGAATCCAGATCCATAGTTTTCAGTCTCCGAAGTAGTTTGTTCTTGGTATATTATACAACTTTGAAGTTGATGCTTTTTCAATTTAGACATGCCTCCACTCTTTACATGGCGAACCGCTTCTTTCAGACCCTCTTTTGACCACTTTCCTTGCTTTGGAGTCCATCCTTTTTTCTTTCTAGCCATTTTGCTGAAATAAAAAGATGTAGGTTGTATTGCTTTATATGAGTGTTTTATACACTATATATATACATATTTAACAACTGAGACTGCCGTCGATATACAAAATTGCGGGAAACACATATTGTTTACAAACATTGGCTAGTATTTGTAACTTTCTATCAGATTCTCGAGCTCTTTGAGATGTATCCATCATGTTCCATTACACATGTTATTTACCCTCCCCCCTCCCTTTTTTTCTTTTGGATTTGTTCATATGTACCTAAAAATCCTCTGGAAAACCTTTTATAACCTTTTTAGAAGTTTTCATAAATTTTGATGCACAACACAAGACAATAGAAAAGTAAAGACATATACCAATTATGTTTATTTTTTAACAATACGAGTTGTCCACTTTCCACATGGTAATGGGGTAAGTGGACACCTCGGTTGTTATCGTGTTTTTCAAGAAACGGAAACATTCCTTGGCGACCATTTAAAGTGCTACATTTTATTAGGATGCATTTGTTATATTTGGCTATAGAATTATAACTAAGCTTAAAGAGGGTTTGTGTGCATTGATCTGCTTTAGGATATGTTTTATGCAAATTTCTGGTTTTTTTAATGAATGGTATGACGTCATATTGAAAGCTACTTGCAACATGGCACCGCTTCTTCTGTTTTACTCAAAGCAGCAATTTTCCGCACAGATAAATAAGTCTGTGGGTTTGAATCGTTATCCTTGATATCCAAGTTAGATCAAGTCAACTTATTTTCAACGGAATCCCACATACATTTATTGTAAAAGACAATTTTGAGAACGTACATATTCGCCGTAAATTCAACATGTACGCCGCCATATTACAGAAGCAGGATGTTTTTATTTAGCTAGTTGTGTATTTTTTATGCCATTATATTATCAAAAGAATCATTGAAAGTTTCATTTTAAGGCCATATTTGTCGTTTTAAGAATCTCAAGTATTCATTCACAAACGTGTGTCGCCGAACGGGACAGATTTCTGTGTGTTATGTTATTAAAACAAACGTATGATTCATTAGAACTACTAATTATCTTTCACTTCCATTGTCGCAACCAGCAAAAAAAATAATATGCCTGAATATTTACTGCTAAGGTGCATTGACCTTCAATTTACCTTTTAACTTTTCTTTGACTTTGTCCGTTGTGTTGATCAGCTACGTGTCCGACGGGAGACAACTCGCATTAAGACAGCTACCGGAAATAACTAACGCGGTGACCACTTACCCTACATGTCTACTTACACCAATCTCCCCTATATATTTGTATTGATGGTGAATAAATATGTTAAACTAATTGTTGCAGTGTTTCATTTACTTAATTAAAGCCTCGGTCACACCTTACCGGATAGCCCGAACGGACGCCTAACGGATAACTTTTTTTCAATCCGTTCATGTCCGTTAGACGTCCGTTCTTATCCGTTAGGCGTCCGTCCATATCCGTTGCATGTCCGTTAAGCGTCCGTTTTATCCGTTGACGTCCGTTCTGTCCGGTGGAAAATTTTGAGCATGTTCAAAACTTTGAACGGACGTCCAACGGATAAAATGTCCGTTGAACGTCCGTTAGGCGTCCGTTAGGCGTCCGTTTTGTACGGTACTCGTCCGTTTTGTATCCGTTACGTGTCCGTTATGCATCCGTTGGAGATCCGGTAGACCAATTCACCAACGGACGTCTACCGGACGCCTAACGGACGCCTAACGGATAAAACGGATGTGAAACGGACATTAACGGAAGGATAACGGATAAAACGGATGCCTACCGGATGTAAAACGGACAAATGCCAATTGAAATTTCGCGTTAGAAATGCCAATAATTGGTATGTCAGATTTTCTTGAGTGTCATGAATATTTATTATTCGTGATGGATCTTGGAGTAAGAGCACGTCTTCGCTACCAAACAGCTCTTATTCAGGCCAGACTCAACTTAAATGTAGCAAATATAAACCTTATAGCTGTCGAAAGGAGAAGAAGGAGAAGACAAAGGAGATGGTGGACACGACCATGGCTTAGTCCTGAAAGACGATGCAGTTTTGGTCTATATGACCAACTCATGACCGAACTTAGGTGGGAGGATCGGCAGTCCTTTGTACACTTCCTTCGAATGCCCACAGAGATGTTCGACGAGATATTGCAAGTTGGACCTCGCATAGCCAAGCAGAATACCTTTTACAGAAATCCACTGGAACCAGGACTCAAGTTAGCAATTACACTTAGACACCTTGCTTCTGGAGCAAAATATCGTAGCATGCAGTACGGATGAAGAGTTCCGTATAACACATTATCCGTTTTCATACCAGAGGTACATAATATAAACAAATTCAGAAAATCAACTTAAACTCTATAAGACTGAATTACCACACTGCTTCTACCTTGATTTTTTTTTTAATCAGAGTAGCTCTATATTTGCACACATATCATGCTAAACAAGACGCAATACAAAATAAAACTAAACCTGTTAACTAAAGTGACCCTCGTGTGTAAAAACGTAAAAAAGAATCGGATAAATTGTTCTATTTGTTTGGTACGTGTGACCTTGATACCTGTCCTACTGACCACACTTTCCCAGAAGCAAATATTATAACATATATACATGTACTAGATACAATCATTTTAAGGTCACGTGTATGTGGTTTATTGCCTTTAATTTTCAGATGGTTTATTGCTTTTAATTTTCAGATGGTTTATTGCCTTAAATTTTTAGATGGTTTATTGCCTTTAATTTTCAGATTATTTTGTTCATCCGTTTTATCCGTTACGCTTCCGTTAGGTGTCCGTTTTATCCGGTACTCGTCCGTTGGATGTACGTTCGACGTCCGTTCTGTCCGGTACGTATCCGTTTCATGTACGTTCAATGTCCGTTGTGTGTCCGTTAGGCATTCG
Organism: Mytilus galloprovincialis; assembly: GCF_965363235.1. Taxonomy (NCBI): domain Eukaryota; kingdom Metazoa; phylum Mollusca; class Bivalvia; order Mytilida; family Mytilidae; genus Mytilus; species Mytilus galloprovincialis. The sequence goes on from NC_134844.1 coordinate 27,631,474, forward strand.
TTACATGTCCGTTAGTAAACCAACGGACTCCCAACGGATAAAAATTTTGTCAACGGATAACTTTTTTTTTATCCGTTAGGCGTCCGTTCGAGCTATCCGGTAAGGTGTGACCGAGGCTTAACTTAATTACGTTTTTCAAATTTTATTTTCTTCCAAGAGCAGGGTCCTATCGATAACATATTTGTTCGCATTTGTTCATTGGACCTTTGTCTATAACATATAAAAATAATCGTTTGTAGCCTCCTTTAGATTTTTCAGAAAAAAAATTTTTTGTCTAATTCTTTTTTTTTGCATTTTTTTTTTCTTACAATTATCTAAAATTTTTTTATGTATTTATAGCACAATTCATTTGATTGTGTGTTTTTAGCTTGCATAACACCTAAATATTGAAACAAAGTAAATAAAACAGTTACTTATTGATCATTATCCTCAAAGCAAACTATCAGTATCCATGGAAACAGAAAACACCGATTTTGAGAATTACACATTTTTGATAAATGTATGCTTTGTTATAATAATAAAATTTTAATCAAGCATTTAATTTTTTAAAATTTTTCTCCATGTAATACAGCATGTACATTGTAACATCAAATTATTCAAAATAATGAAATAAAGTTGAGAAGGAAATTTGGTCGTCAAGTGACAAATGTCTAGATTTACAAGATCTTCCTTTAAAAATCACTTAAACAATATTTGTTCGAACTATCATTTTTTGTACAAAATCATTGTAAGGAGCACAAATATTAAATATTGATGCTATGCTTAAATCTTTCAAACAACCCTTTGAAGATATTTGCCTTCCCCCTCCTGGATGTTAACTCTGACAGTTAAGCTCTATAATTAATCAATGAAAGCTTTTCAGATATGTTTGTAGTGCAAGAAACAGCCTTTAAATCATTAAAAAATGAACTTATTCCTTATTTTTTTCGAGAATTCAATGTGAAATTTGGACAGAAAAAGGGGGTATGAACCCTATCAATATACACGTAATGGTTCAAGAAAAAGCTCAACACTGTTTCTAAAAAGGACAACAAATTGATTGCTCTATAGGACCAGAATACACATGTATCTCATCAACTAAACATGTTTTAAAGATCCATGACAATGAGCCATTGCGGTCAAGGTCAGACAGACATGTACATCTTACAATTGTTCACTTCAGTACACTAACGTAGTTATATCTTGTTTTGCTTATGATTATTGAAAAACATACCAAAACACAAAACTTAACATTGACCAATGAATCATAAAAATGAGGTCAAGAGCAGATCAAACTACCTGGTAGGTATATTTTTTATGGTTTTGTTGAAACATGAAAATGTTGTCAAGGAAAAGAGACACCTGACAGAAGGAAACTTCTTAGCATAAGGTATCTGCATAAAAGGTTTGAAGCATCCATGGCTTCTCCCCTCTAAAATATAAAGCTGTATACAAATAGTTTACACTGCTGCAGCCAGATAGTAATAAGTAAATCTTTAAGTCTCCAATATAGAGCTCTATTTTCACAGGCAATACAAAAATGAGTTAGCATTATTTTCTTTTTTATTCTATAAAAATTTTGTTTTTACAAATAGTCAATCAAGTCTTTTCCTTTAAAGATGCAGCAGACACACACAAGCCAATTCAGTCATGTTTTCAGTCTCTTCTTAACAAACCACTTAAAGGATTAGGGCAAAAATTGTATGACCCGGTCCTTAATGTCAGATCAAAACTTCTTCAGGCTATAATTCATCCAAAAGTGTAGTATGTCCACTGCCTTATTGATATCTTATAAAATGCTGCTTCCAAGACATTATATGTAACTGTGATAGCTCTCTGTCGACCTGTTATGTTACTCAATATGTTGTTCCTCCAGAAAATCTACAAAACAGAAATGCTTTGGGAAAGGAAAAAGTGAAGGTAGACAGTCAGCAGTTGTGAATAGATTTGATAAATAGTAAATATATTTTTCTATATTTATCTGATCCAAGTTTTCAACAACAAAAAATTGACTCTTTAAAGTGTTGTTGTTATATGTATTAGTATTTATTTTAAGTTCTGCAAATGTTAAGTTTTCATTTATCATGTTTATTGACAACCCTGTGTACCGGGATACAGTGATTTTCACCATTTCATAAGACTCTATCCAAAGTTACAAGCACATTGATTCACCTTATACATATATGATATAGAGTTACAAATGCTATATATACATGTATACATGGTATATATTGGTCAAAGTTTCATATCAGTGAAATTGAACTTGTTCAGCCTAGTTGTAATCTAATGTACTTTTACATAATGTGTGTATAGAAATCAAAAGGATCAGTTCAGTTGAAAAAAGGGTTTAAAAATATAAACAAGAGAACAAAAGTGACACAATTAATCTACTAATATTTCTCTATTCGTTTTGACAACTAAGTTGTCTGATATAAGAATATCGTTAAAAAAAAATATTTCTATTGGTTAATTACCATGTATACAATGTATCACTTTCTTCATAGTTTAAATTTCTGCTGTAGTAACTTTAAATGACACTTGATGACTGGTAGAAGGTACCTTAAAACAGATTAATAATAAATATTCATAAGATTTTTAAATAAAGCTGAACAAAAAAAAATATAGAATATTGAGTTTAGTTTGGCTTTCATTATCACTGAACTAGTATATATATTTGTTTAGGCGCCAGTTGAAGGACAGCTCTGGGTGCGGGAATTTCTCACTGCATTGAAGACCTACTGGTGACTTTCTGTCTGTTCTATCATGTGTCTATGGTCGGGTTGTTGTCTCTTTGACACATTCCCCATTTCCATTCTCAACTTTTACCTTCAGACCTTTTCTCAAAACATATGTTTGTATATATATTGGCTTAACTAGGAAAAGGAAAAAAGTGAAATACAAATGTAATTCCAAGATACCTAAATGTGAGTCTGGCAATAATAATTATAAAGAGTAATATAGAGTCAGCAATGTCCACTGTGATATATAACAAACAAAAATACAGTAAAAACAATGTATGTTTAATTTCAGTTGCTCACTCTGACATGTTAAGAAAAATATAGTTTTACAATGTAAAGGCATCATGACATAGTAATCAAGATATTGAAGATTTCTGAAAGTTTCATGCAATCCAAGTCTTGGTCTTTCATTGTCTTTCTGGAGTTGCATACATAAATCTCCAATATGCAACTACATGTAAATGGCAAAAAATATAACATAAAAGATAACAAGAAAGCACACAAATTACACACTTACATTGACATATTTTTCTGATATGCTAAATAGTGTTATACAACTCGCCTGCTCACGGCAGATATATGTTATAGCATCCATCATATTTCCAATACTTATAGTGAGAAAAACATGTCTATCTGAGTTTTTATTTGAGTATAAATGACATTAATAGTAGGCATTTACAATTATGGTTGAAAATATGTTAATTTTTACTTAAAGTGTGTCACATAACCAAATATCAAGCATATTGGTTACATAATGGTAAATCACTTTTTCTTCATTTTGCATGATTCTTAGGTGGAGTCATACTTAACTATATAACTATTTTAAATATGGCTGCTACATGTCAAGCTTTCTCTTAAGGTATATCAAAAAGAAAACTACGAACTCAATGACTGTGACCAATAGCAGACAAGATGATATGACACATGACTGACTGACTAATAAATCAGAAAAATAGAGTAAAACTCTACTAAGAAGATATAAGAGAATAGAAGATTTGATGAACTCTTAATAAACATATAACAATAAACAGAAAACTACTAATTAATATTAATTATTCTGAAAGAAAATAAATATCAATACTAAACACTCTACCACAGATACTTAATATGATCTTTATCAATTACCGGTCATAAAGATAATCTAATTATAATTTTTATATTCATAGAGCCAGTGGAAAAGCTTGAATTTTTAGATACCACACTGGACAAAAGATTGAATGGAGTAGAAGGCCAAGACTTTCACATCAAATGTATAGCAAAAGGAGGTCAACCACCTCCTTTTCTTTCAATCAAAATACGAAATCAAGTGGTTGAACAAGGTAACCAGTCTGTTGAGCTTACAATAAAGCCAATACCCAGAGATTTTGACAATGCTTCAGTAGAGTGTATTGCAAATGACAGCGATTTGAACATATCGCTATCAACAAAAGCATACATTTACCTCAGTCGTAAGTATACATTCAAAACATCTTGGTATCACCACTGATAACGCCATTCCACAAATGCAGTAAAAATAAAAAAAATTATTTTGATTTCAGACTGCTGACTTTTATATACAGCATACTGATAGTACCTTTTTTTTTTACATGTACTTAATTTAGGACATCTTGTAAGTAAATGTGCATTTAAAGTTTAGTATGACAGAATATCATTTTTCATCTGCCCTTTTTATACCAAGTTAGACTAGTTACCGGATTTGTTATCTCATAAGCAACACGACGGGTGCCACATGTGGATCAGGATCTGCTTACCCTTCCGAAACATTTGAGATCACCTCTAGTTTTTTGATGGGGTTTGTGTTGTTTATTCTTTAGTTTTCTATGTTGTGTCGTGTGTACTATTATGAATATGTTTGTCCTTTTCATTTTAAGCCATGGCGTTGTCAGTTTATTTTCGATTTATGAGTTTGACTGTCCCTCTGGTATCTTTCGTCCCTCTTTTATATATGGCGCATTGTGCTAGTAATTTGCCAAAAATAAACAATTTATTGTAAATTTAGTCCTAGAATAATCAAACTGCTAATGGTCTTCAAATGTATTATTGGATATTTTTTTTCATTCTAGTAAACTTCATGAATTCTCTAACAAATGTACACTTTGGTCTCTAGATGAAGCATCATACAGCGTAACACAGAAAATTTCTTTGGTTATGAAAACAGCATTCTTTTTCAGCCGTAGAAATCTGGACAATTATTGTGTAGTGTTTAATATGATTTGAAATATATCAAATTATATTATACTAATTTTTTTTATATTTTTTGCTACTGTACAATGTTTTATTAATTAACGCTTTTCGTTGTATTAGGCGCTATAATTAACACATAGGTTCTGTCATTTAGAACAACACCGAAAAAAAGGTAAAAAGGTAAAAAAAAAATACAGTGTATGGTACAATTGTCAATACTCACAAATTTACTTCTTTTGGCGAACGTGAACCTAGCATATTACAACACACTTACTGTACACTTTATCAGAACTATCCCTGATAATAAAGTTACCAAGTGCTAGTGTTTCCTTAGCTTGTCACGGAATGTTTTGAAGTTGACACGACTGTTACACAATTCGCGTTCGGTTACGAGTATATGAATTCTTTGTTGAATATCATTTTTTTCAAATTGTCCTATGCATTATAGTTTTTCATGTGTGACGTCATGCTGTTTCTAAATTTCATAAATTCAAATGTGGCATAACGTTTGCCTTTTCACCATCGTATGTGACGTCATTTTTTTAATTGCGTTGACGCCTGGATTGATTCGGGTGTGTCTATGCTGCATCATGCATTCGGGTTTAGTTTTCTGTAATAAGTTAATACTTCAGTTTCATTATGAATATATCTTTCACATTCATTTGTTAAAATTTACTGTTTGCAATAGCATGAATCGTTCTATATAAAAGTGTTCTTATCCCGGGCATAAAAACAATGCCGTATTTGGCAAAACCTTTTCAACTTTTGATCTTCAGTGCTGTACAACTTTGTACTTTTTTCACTTTCGATCTTTTATATCTGGGCGTTATGTATTCGGGTTTAGTTTTCTGTAATTAGTTAATACTTCAGTTTCATTATCATGATTATGTATATCTCTTTCATATTCATTTGATAAAATTTACTGTTTGCAATAGCATGAATTGTTCTATATAATAAGAATGTTCTTATCCCGGGCATACAAACAATGCCGTATTTGGCAAAACCTTTTCAACTTTTGATCTTCAGTGCTGTACAACTTTGTACTTTTTTCACTTTCGATCTTTTATATCTGGGCGTCACTATTGAGTCTTGTGTGGACGAGACGCGTTTTTGGCGTATTGAATTTTAAACTTGATGCTTTTGTTGTCTATTAATCATGCTTTTCTTTGTCTAATATGGTCTCCTTTTTGTTTGTATTGTAGTCCTGTAATATTATGTTGTCATTTCAATGTTATATTTAACTTTGTCATTAAAGTGCGAGGTTTGGCATGCCATAAAACCAGGTTCAACCCACCACTTTTATTCCCCTTTAAAAGTGTCCTGTACCAAGTCAGGAAGATGGCCATTGTTATAACATTGTTCGTTTCTGTGTGTGTTGCATTTTAACGTTGAGTCGTTTGTGTTTTCTCTTATTTTTTTAGATAAGACGTGGCACGGTACTTATCTATCCCAAATTCTTGTATTTGGTTTTGATGTTATATTTGTTATTCTCGTGGTGTTTTGTCTGTTGCTTGGTCTGTTTCTGTGTGTGTTGCGTTTCGGTGTTGTGTCGTTGTTCTCCTCTTATACTTAATGCGTTTCCCTCGGTTTTAGTTTGTTACCCCGATTTTGTTTTTTGTCCATGGATTTATGAGTTTTGAACAGCGGTATACTACTGTTGCCTTTATTTACACTTATTCTTATTCAGTTAAACCTCTTGCACCTGTATTTGATCGTGATCCTGTGATTTTAAAGGAGACTGAACAACTGGAAATATCGTGCACAAGTACTGGAAGTCGTCCTGCCGCTTTATTTAATTGGTTCATGGGGGGTAAAAATATAACATCTTACTCAACACAGAAATTTACATATGAGTCCACTACAGACATGTATACAACAATCTCTGTACTGAGGTACACAGTGGTTAAACAAAATAATGGTCAGTTGATTACATGCAGAGCAAGCAATGAAGCAGATCCCATCGGCATTTCAGCAAGTCAAACGATACAAGTACAATGTAAGTTTGAAAGAATTATATGTGTTGCGGTAGTATTGTATTTGAAAGTCCATATTTGTGGCTCTTTGTGGTCACAAAATGTCATTAAAATAGTTATGTCAATCATACACACAAATGTAAATTTTTTTTGCAAATGAAAAGTTTTGGTTCCGGAATGATTATTATAAGCATAACTCTAGATTAAAAGTTTGAAAGCCAAACATATTAAAAATATATCTAACACAAAAGGCCAGCATGTACTCATATAGATAACTAAATCAGTCTATGATCAAGTATTGCTTGTAAAAAGTAAAAACACAAAAATACTGAACTCCGAGGAAAATTCAAAAAGGAAAATCAAAAATCAAAAGGCAAAATCAAAAGTCCAAACACATCAAACGAATGGATAACAATTGTCATATTACTGACTTGGTACAGGCATTTTCTAATGTAGAAAATGGTGGATTGAACCTGGTTTTATAGCTAGCTAAACGTTAACCTTATTTTCATGCTGTAAACAAAATATGGGATACAAGTAAGTGCAAATACCCTGCGCTTTTCCTGTAACCTTTAAAACCTGAACAATACACGGTTGTTATATAATTAACAACAAAGATATTTATATTGACATTATTTAATAAAACTGAAACGTGTAAGATTGTTAATTAAAGACAGTAATAATAACATTATCCTTAACAAAATATGAAAAATCAGCCTCATACCACTGTTTGTTAAATATTACAACCTTTGTTATAAGAATCAAATAGAAGGGAAGAGTTGGGCATCGCCCGACACACAAAATCTTGATTCTGATTACAGATGGCGAGTGGTATATGCACTGGACAAATTGTAGGCGTTGTTAACACAATAAATGGGAGAACGTATTGGATGGTTGTAAACATTTATTTTTCGTAAAAATTAAATTTAGAATATATTTTGAGATATTGTACTCATTAAGCAAGGAATATTGATATACGTTAATGGAATAGAAAAACTAATCATAGATCCCAGCATATTGACACAAATAATCAAGCGACACTACATAACTATCACAGCTTGTAAACATGGACAAGTGGTGAAATATAACGCAAACCCCGTTATCATAACGTTAAAAAAAAACCACATGAAAATAAAATCGGAGGAAACTATGAACTTCAAAGTTCTTATATCAATACAAAATTAAGAAAAAATAAAAACTACAGCAATGTAAACCATAGGTTTGCTGATGAAGTTCAAAGTCCTCGCCTTATTCGAGTCATTAAGTGATTATCGTTTGTGGCTTCATTTTATATAAGTTTGTCGTTAAAGGTGTTTTTTTTTACTTTTTTACATTAACAAAGCAATTAGTATTATCTTTTGAATGTGTTAAGATTTATCATATCGGGTCTTTTTAACGTCAACTGTGCAGTATTAGGTTTGTAGATTGTTTAAGGCTGCATATGGTGACCTAATGTTGTTACCTTATCCGTCATTTAGTCTCTGATAGAGAGTTGTCTAACTCATACGACATTTGTTTTATTTTCACATGTACCTGAGTATGATAAAGCGTCAAACTATTGTTTGAGATGTTAACCTCTCTCTACTTTATACTTGAATAGTTGCTCCAAAAATATATGTCAACAATATGACCTTCAACTATTTGGATAATTCAAGAGTAATTTCTTGCAATGCTTCTGGTAACCCTTCTAATTACACATACTACCAGTGGAAGCATACTTCATCAAATGGAAAACTGATAAGAGAAATGAAAGGTAAACAAACTGGCAAACTGGTGTTACCGCTCTATCACATTGATCATAGTTATCAGGACAACGGAATATATGTGTGTAAAGCAGGAAACGGAATACAAGATAAAGAAGGAATCATTGAGCAGACTGGATATGGTTTTGTCACTATAAATGGTAACGAATTGACATAATGTTTTTTTTTATTTTCTTTGAAAAAAGGCAACATTTAGATGGCAGTTGACAATGTATGTGATAGAAAATTGCATATATCTATACAATTATTGCTTTCGTATATCATGTTGTCAGTTACTGCCGACCTTTTTAACGTTTTGAATTATACATAAGGTGTAATACCACCATTGATTTTCCCCTATTAGTCTTTGTTAAATTGGCATTTTTAAAAAGAAATTGTACAGTATTTACCTTTATTTCAACCAAAGAAATACTTTGCATGAATAAAGTTTAATCCTTTCCAGTGCTACAGTGGAAATTTCACACTACATTTCATTGCATATAAGAAAGTAGCCATGACCGGAAATAAACAACCCAAGTTTTACACTGTTATTTACTGGTTACCTGCTTTCCAAAATATTTTATAAAACCATCAAATAAAAAAAGAATGATGCTTTCAGACACCCAACATACATGTTTATGACTCAGAAACATTAAGTGCATTGAAATACAGGGTTAATTTTCTACAACTGTCAAATTCAAGGGAATATTTTTTTAGACCTACTTTCGTATACAACAGGATGTGACGTACCATGATTTGGTGGTATTACACCTAAAGAACACCTAAATGTCAAATAAACTTAATGTAATTTTTCCCCTCCAATTGCAAGTTATTTCAATCATAACTGTCAAATTTTGTCTCAGTCAGAGCTTTTGTTTCAGAGAAAATCACTATAATGTAAAGCCATATCCTACGGCGATTTCATACCAATTTCTTCGAAAAAATCTTATTTCAGTGTATCATTATAAAATGCAGTGTTGACTTATATCTGATCATATACTCATGATCTATGCATTCAAAAAATTAAATAGGACACAAAAGACAACTTTAAGATGATAAACAATTTAATTGCACCTTTTAGAGTTAATTTGATAGTCTGTTTTGGTCTGTTTTGGTCTAGTTTTCCTCTTTCCTTCTTTTTTCTAAAAAATATAACAAATGTGATTATTTTTCCAAAAAAATGAAATAAATGTAATGTTAAATCAATTATTAAAGTGTTTTAGCTGAAAGAACTGTCTCTATAAATGTTAACAGTCTCCACGGAAGTTTCTATTAGCCCTTATGTGTAACTTGAGTTTTTGGTCTGTTCCCCTAGTGGGACAAATAACGGTTCCCATTCAGTCAATCATTTATTGTTACTGGTATCAAAGTCTTTTTATTTACTTATAACAGTATATTTCTAATAGATTTACACAAAAAGTCCACTTTCTTGTATTTTACCTTAGAAAATGAGGAGAAAGAGTAATAAAAAAATACCTAAAAATGTTTTTAAAAAGGGTTATGTCCCTTGGAATGCTGGTAAAAATAATAAATTGGTAAGAATTATAAAGTTTAAGTATGTGAGACTGGATTCTGATGTGTATAAATCCAGGGCAAATAAGTGTTAAGATGATGTTTTGTCAGTGCAAAATGCAGACGAAACAAAGGCAAATTGTAAACTTTTCCGGCCAAAACAAAACAAAAACATGACATTAGTTGATACATACCTCAATGCTGAAGTGTCATCTGCAGACCAATTCACATATAAGATTTTTCAACAGAATACTCTTCAGAACATGCTTAACACTGAAATGAAAATTCACATATTGTATAAACAAACCTGTAAGGGTGATTAAAAATTTGACACAGTAAACTGAATAGAGCTTCGTCTGTCCACTCATTTGACCTAGCAAACACCCGTAAACCCCCATTTCAAGGCAATTTTACCTCAAACGTGCTTTCTATGTCTCAATCCATTCCGAATAGTCCATGTTTACAATGTATGAACTAGTTTAGTAATAATTTTTAAAAATGAAAGTACAATAAGGTCACAAGTGCACATGTAGTTTCCTTAAATAGGTGTAATACCACCATTGATTTTCCCCTATTAGTCTTTGTTAAATTGGCATTTTTAAAAAAAAATTGTACAGTATTTACCTTTATTTCAACCAAAGAAATACTTTGCATGAATAAAGTTTATTCCTTTCCAGTGCTACAGCGAAAATTTCACACTACATTTCATTGCATATAAGACACTAACCATCACCGGAAGTAAACAACCTAAATTTTACACTGTTATTTACTGGTTATCTGTTTTGGTAACTATGTAACGTTAAATTTCCAAAATACTTTATAAGACCATCAAATAAAAAAAGAATGATGCTTTCAGACACCCAACATACATGTTTATGACTCAGAAACATTAAAGTGCATTGAAATGCAGAGTTAATTTTCTACAACTGTCAAATTCAAGGGAATATTTTTTAAACCTACTTTCGTATACAACCGGATGTGACTTACCATGATGTGGTTGTATAACACCTAAAAGTAATGCTCAACCCTAAAAATGCATATTATGAAAAAGGGTTATTTAATTTACTAGTCTTTAGGAACAGACGGTTGTTTTGTTATATGAAATATAACCTTTAGTGTTTAAGTTGCAGTTTTATTTATTCTGAACATATTGAATTCCATTTGTGTGTAGTGCATTGTGACGTACGTCTTGATTTTGCAAATTTTGATTTATCTTTTTAGAAAAGTAATAACACGAATATTATATTTTCTAGCAAAACCGGTTTTTATGCCGAACATCAAAGGTATTAACAAATCGACTACGCATAGTAAAGTTGGAAGAACAGTAGAGTTAACGGTCAAAGTGTATAGTATTCCTAAGTACGATTCAATAACATGGTATCGTGGAATAAACAAAGAACTCCAGATCATTCATTCCCAAAAGTATAGTTTGTCCGAAACATCCGCGATTGTGAAAGGTTTTTTTCACGACACAGAAGTTGATCTCGATGGATTTATTATGACTCTCAAAATCAATAATTTAACTACTGATGATTTCACTACTTACTCATTACAATTAGAAAACAACTATGGCAGTCCAGCTGAGTACGTAGTTACCCTAGAACTATCAGGAAGTAAGTGAAATATATCTTACTTTGGTTAAAATTCCGTCAATTCATCTTTATTTCATTTGCTTCCGTTGTTCTAGCATTGTTGAAATGTCAGATCCGAATACCAAAGATACAAACCTTTTCAAACGTGAATCGATTCATATATGTTTTATCTAAACCTTTTTCAGTCGTAAATCAATCCAATTATAAATATGGTCCTATAATCAATCTGAATGTTGCCCCAATTAAATAAACATTTATCGTTGGATTTATATCCTTTGAGCCGAATACATGAATAAGGATCTGATGACAGCAAAGGCATATTCAAACTCTCAGTTGGGAGAAAAATTGCAATGCCAAGCTTAAAGCAAATAAACGTAAAACAACAACAAAAAGACACACAAATGTCTTTGAAAACTTAAACTAAGCAACAAGAACAATTCTTAACACTAGGAATGATCGCAGGTGCTCAGAATCATAAATTCATATTTGTAAAACTATAACAGTTTTTAAGAACTGAAATCCTTTGATATCTATCATTATTATTCCTTTTAATGCTTATCTTATTGAAATAGATTCAGATTTGAATATAAATCAAGATAGTAGCATTCCTGTTGTTGTTGGTAGCAGTATTGGGTGTCTAGCATTGGTACTTGTTGGAGCAGTTATCATTATCGCAATAAGGAAAACAGGTATGATAACTTTTTTCAACGCACTATTTCTGACATCACATACAAAGATTTCAAATTACGTTAATTTACCAGTTTCTTCTGTTACCTATTTTGAAATTATACTTTAACTTCTTTTTAACTTAGTTTTACAGTGCACATTGCTGGATGTTTGTTTATTCCACCTCGGATAGAGGTATAGGGGAGGTTGGGATCTCACAAAGCATGTTTAACGCCACTTCATTTTTCTGAGGAGACTCTGGCATTTGTTAGTCTTGTATGTTTTTATCCTTTTTTTTAGTTCATTTATATAATTCGGAGTTTAATGTGACTTCCATTTTCACTGAAATATTACATATAGTTTTATGGGTAAGGTCAGGGAAGCACGCCTGCGGGTGCGGTATTTTCCCGCTGTGCTGAAGACCCATATGTTGATGGTTTTTTTTTTTGTTCTTTGGTAGGTTTGTTGTCTCTTTGTCTCATTCCCCATTTCCATTATCAATTTTGAAAGTCTATGATTAATTGTATTGTTCATTCATGTAACCCACAATAAAAATAAAGTGACGTCATTGGTTGAATTCCCATTATTATGAATGTGTGTACCAATCATATTGATAATTGTATTGTTCATTCATGTAATCCACAATAAAAATAAAATGACGTCATTGGTTGAATTCCCATTTTTCGTGTAGGTTTTGATTATTAATCACCATAAACCAGGTATATGATAACATTATATATTACAATATCGTAAGTCAGATAAATCGCGTCTTGGTTTGTTTGTTCCCTCGAGATTACGTTTATCAGCCAATACTGGTTTCCCAATTGCAACTTATGGATTTATTCTGTATTCTAATTATTGTTATCTTCTTGTTATTTTGACAAAAAAATATGTTGATGTGACATTGAAAGAATTACCTTAAAGTCACATAAGACTACAAATTTAACAAGACATGGATAAGCTTAAACAAACTAAACGTCATTATAATAACCAGAACTCATAATACTTGAAGAACGTTATATAAAAATACGAGATGATAAACACTCTATTAATAATCGTATTTGATAACGGAAATATTCCAAAACAATTAAATGCATGAATTAAAATCATGTTTATGATAGAAACGAAAATTACAATTTCGCAAAAATAATGTTAAAAAGAAAATATTTCTTACAATATGACAGACACACATATATACGAATTGCTTACACATATGTTTGTATTTAATATTTCTGATTTTTAGGATGCAAACTGGAAAAGATACCTGATTCTAAAACAAAAGCGGAGAGTGATATTCATTTCTATCAGAACCAAGAATGTAAGTTTAATGTTTTTGTCTTGCAACATTAACTAACAAACCCTTCATTTTTTATTGCTGTTTCTGCTATCGTTCCGTGCAAATCTCCTTCGAAATAAAAATAAATAAATAAAAAAATACAATTATCTGTGTTGTCTACTTTTTCAAATGAAAAGTGTTTTTCTCTTACCTTTATTATTGAAAATTGGTTATCATTACTTTGTATTTTAGCATTATATCGAAGTACACTAGTGCTTTTACATTTCAGTTGCTACCGGGGAAAACAGGTATGAAATCTAGATCTATATTACTATAAATTAAAAATGGTTTGAAAGTACCAACGGGTTAAACGTATTTCCTTTTAAAGTAACAAAGAAACAACTATAAATAAGAGGATGGTAGATAGATATTAGTAAATTTAAAGCAAAGAGATTATTTCCATAAGAATCTTGCAGTTATATGACAGTTGTTTTCAATTCGTTTGATATGTTTGAGCTTTTTGTTTGCCATTTTTAAAGAGACTTGATGTTTTGAATTTTGTCTTTGATTTCATCATTTTTGGTTTTTTACTTTTTTATAAAAAAAAAAAAAAACACAAAGGCGAAAGAGATAAGCAAAAATTATAAGATCATATTCAAACAAAAAAAAAGAAATAATATTGAAAATCAAGTAATAAATATATAATTGGCCTTAACAGTGGAGTTTATTTCTCTTTCCGTTCTATAATATTTCAATGCAGGAAAATGATACAAATTGTAAAAATTACAAAATCCCTCAATATATGTAGGACTCAAATCTATGGCGGGTTCCAAATCTATGGCAGATTCCTAATCTATGGCAAATGTGACGATACAAACGTCAAACTAATCAAATCTATGGCAGATTTTATTCATAACGTCACAATGAGGAGGTAAGTCAATATTACATCGTCGTCGCCGCCGCTTACTATGGTGCAACCCATAGATTTAAACACCATCCCAGATGAAGGTATTTTCCTCAACAACAATTTGCGGATAGTTAAAAGTGACCTTTTATCCAAAAGAGAGACAAAATGTTCTGTATCGGCCGAAGCCCGCAATGAATAAGGACACCGCTGTTTTCAGCAACAAATATTTTAGAAAATTAGTTATAAAAAAACATTTTACGGCTGGCAAAATTTATAAAGTGAAAGATTAAATTTCCGGATACCAATTTGATTTAAATCATCATCAAATAAAAAAAGTATTAACGATGAAATAACATTATGTGAAAATTCAAAATGTTCAGTTTTATTCGTATTTAAAAAAAAAACTGCCTTCTTGTTTGTTAAGGATCTTACTTTTTAGTTTAATAAATGGTTAAACAGGTGCAATGCTTAGATTGAAATAAAGTTTATTTTTACAGGACGCATCATTTTAATCATGAAATTTGTTTTAAGTCAACGAATTTATCGTTTACGGTATTTTTTTTATCACCATCACGATTCGGTTTACCATTATGGAATATTTATTTCACACATGTTTATAGACATGATATATATCTAGCTCTCATTTAAATCGTCATCAAATAAAAAAGATGTACTAGCGATGAAATAAAGATAAAGTGAAAATTCAAACCGTTGATTTTTTTTAAATATGAAAACTGCGTTCTTTTTTGTTTTTGGCACTTACTAGTTAGTTTATTAAATGGTCCAAGCAGTTACCATGACCAGATTGGAAAATGTTTTTTTTTACGGGGCATCAATCTTAAAGTCTAGGCAATTACAAAACTTTCTATAGATTTGGGATGGCATGACGTCACATTTCACATTTACAATAGATTAGGAATCTGCCATGGATTTGGAACCTTCCATAGATTTGAGTCCTACATATATATTGTTTGTTGCTTAACGGTTTGTAATAAAACAATGAATGCATTTTAAGAACTATCATTTAAGGGAGCCGAAATACGAAGGTTTGAATCTAAGAGCTGATTGTCAGGATCAACATACAACATATGAATCTCTGAAAAATGACAAATCAGCGGCCATGCATAATGGGACCAATAATGTAACAAAGATGGGAGGTGGAAAATCAAAATTAAACATCGATGGTATGTTGATTGGTAAAACTAATTAAATTCAAAAACATTATCAAAATGTTATTAAATAAAATTTGGCAAGATCAGAATATAAGAACGTTTTGCATTGCAGTTTAATTATTTCATACACTATCTGCTATTTGTGGTGATATATAACGTGGATAATGATCGAAAACTACAATAAGTAAATATATCCAATCAGGACACAAAAAAGTATATGTGAAAATTACAGATGAATTTTAATCCAATTATCTTCTAGAACACAGACACAAACATAAAAGAACATATCAGAAAGATGTCTAGAAAGCAATAATAACCCCGATTTTTCTAAATATTTTATATATAACCCAGAGGTTTAGCTAGTCTAAAACCAGGTTTACCCGACCATACAACATAGCAATGCTTTATGGTTACTTTGGATGCAACTAAAATTTAAATGTTCAAAGGACTCTTATGTACTTGTATTTAGAAGCACCGTGGTACTGAGATAGGATTTGAACGTGATTTCATAAATCAAACATTACATGGAATAATCGTTTCAAAAATGATATCGGATATGTTCCTTACGTCGTAACTACAATCCCCTTCCCTTTCATGAATGTGACCTACCGAATTAGACTATTTACCGGATTTGTTATCACATAGGCAACACGACGGGTGCCGCATGTGGAGCAGGATCTTCTTACCCTTCCGGAGCACCTGAGATCACCCTAGATTTTTGGTGGGGTTCGTGTTGTTTATTCTTTAGTTTTCTATGTTGTGTCGTGTGTGCTGTTGTTTGTTTGTCTTTTTCATTTTTAGCCATGGCGTTGTCAGTTTGTTTTAGATTTATGAGTTTGACTGTCCCTTTGGTATCTTTCGTCCCTCTTTTACATATATAATCCTGACATAAACAATTTTTGTTTGATTAAGATGACGGTTAGTTTGATTCGAAAATGGTATATTTTCAGTTTATCTTCGCTAATGTGTTTTTATGACGGAACATATATTATAACATGTAGTGTGTCAGCAACGGATTATTACTATACCTTTTTTTTGTTTTAGAATCACATGGTGAATATGTAAATCAAGGTGGATACTACTTAAATGTTCTGTGATGTATTAAACCAATGTACATCGAAAGATCGAGACTTGATATATTAGTATGCTTTATCTAGAAAGATAAAATTATATCTGTGAAGATTTAGTTTGTTATACTGTATAGGTTTTTAGAATTATTGAAAAATTATTATTTTGAATTTTTATTACAGAATGTTTTCAGTGAGTGTGAAGATTTAGTTTGTTATATATGTTTTTAGTAATATTAGAAATTATTAGGTTGTCTCGATTACAGAATGTATGTGTATGTGTTCCTGTCAACAATTATAAAAGAGAGAATGTATCAGTGTTGATATTTGACGTTTCTCAATTAAGGTGAATAAAGGTTATGAATTATTTTTTTTATTTTACTTTTTACTGTAATATAAAGAAAAAAATAAACTTATTAAGAAACAAAAAAAAACGTTATTTTGTTGATCCGACGTACAGTTTTGAGTACTTCCTACTTTTGTTCACAATAATTCAAACGACTGCATATGAACAAACAAACATTATTTTCCAATATATATTTGATTAAATGGCAAGTACATGTCGTTATGTCCGGTTGAACACATAATGAAGCTTCTATTACTTCAAGGATAGTCCGACTAAAACAAATATCGGATACTTCCTACCAACGTACCGCTACACAGCCACATGTTTGAGACATGTATATGTCACATATCATCTTTTAATTCGTATCATCAAATAACATGCACATTTCATAAAAATCCATCGAAGATTCAACATGTCATTACATATTTCTAAGCAATAATGAAAGAACTGTACACATTTGTGTTTGGCATCAAAACTATTGTCAAAATCGTTATTGACAATGTATTGAAAAACAGTGTTTAATATACAAATTAATCGGATAATATGGAGAAGGTGACATACTTTTGACCTCAGAATGTAAATTACACATTAAAAACAATACAAATATATGATATCAAATATGTATAGGATTATTTATAATCAATAGCGAAAAAAACCGATTATGAATTCTAAGCAAATAGGGTTTTGTTTTTCCAAATATGTTTAGATAAATTAAAAAAAAACGTCCAACAATCATTTTATTTCCTTCAAATCTTTTTGCAGTGATTGTATCTTTCCAACACATTATTTAATGATTAGTTTTGTCTCGCCTAACGCCATCTTCACCTATTCATTGTGTTCACGTTCCTTAAAATTATGGGCAAACGAAAGTAAGGGAACGGAAACGAAAAACATTTAGCAACGTTTCCCTTTTTAAAGCGGCATACCTCTGAAACATAAAAGAGATATTACACAAATTCAGATTTGATTTTTTTTTGGAGGGGGCTGTTGTTTTGCAAGAAGCATTGTGCATCAGTTTCATAACATTTGTCTTGTGCAAAAACTATATTTAGATAACGGAAATTAATTTTGGACATACAGACGGACAAGGATAACACTCAATGTTCACTCCGCTCCTACGGGTGCGTTAAAATTACCATATCACAATCACAAGTCATAATGGTGCACTGTATAACTACCAAGCCACACCAGATGATATAACCAAATATTGTTAAATGGCGTGTCAATTAATTACATGTACATATAATTCCTAGCATTATGAGACTTAAAGGGTTTTAAAGTATTCACTTCCCCTAGGATTTTATGTCTCAAACAAATATATAAAAAAATAGCTTTAAGCGTTTAGGTAAAAAAAAATTAAAACATTTGACTCCCTCAATAAAAAAAAATGACTGCCATGAATTAGCCAAAAGTGCTAAAATATGCTTTAAAAACTAACAATCAATCAGGACAGAGAGAGCAACCAAAAATACAGTAGCAGTGAATTCAGGATTATGGTGGGGTCGAAGTACACAAAAAGGAATATCTATATTAGGAAGAAACGTTACATGTGATACGCTAATTTGATATATCTATGTTTGCTTTATATATATAAAAAAAGAAGATATGGTATGAGTGCCAATGAGACAACTCAAAATGACACAGAAGTTAACAACTTTAGGTCACCGTGCGGCCTTCAACAAAAGGCCCCTACCGCATAGTCAGCTATAAAGGGCCCAAAAATAACAATATAAAACAATTCAATTTATGCCTTCTTGTTGCAAAATAAACTGTATTTGTACGAGAGCATATTAACATATACATATTTTGCCAAAAAAAATGAGATGTTTTTAAAGATCACTAACCAACACCACTTAGTATGTTCTTGTAACCTTTTATCAACTGTTGTCGTGAATATATTGTTAATAACATATCTTGGTAAAATCTATTTCTTTTATCACAGGGTCCAAGGTAATTCTGTGTATGCGAGTTTTTCTTTCTTTTTTTCCTTTGTCGATAAGATCATACACATTTTATATATCAATGAATATTCTAGTATATCTATACGTATTAACTGGTAAAATATAAATACACTCTCATGAATAAAATATAATTAGGCTATATGTAAATAAGACGGCAACCAAAAAATCTGGGGAGAAAAGTCGGCATTAGCTTATATGATCATTATTTTGTTTTGTTCTGGTGTATAAACCATGAGTTGTTATCTCTTCTCTTAGGTTGTGTATCTTAAATAATTCGCTTGTTGAATAGCCAAACATCAGTCTGTCATGTAGATATAAAAAACATAACTAGTTTGATTTGCTGAATTGATAGTTTTCCATTTCTCAACAAACTGTTCAATGGTTATTTTCTGTCTCGACGTCTACTGCTTAGTTCATTAAATAAACCGTCTGAGAGTTAAAAACGTATCGTGATCGTTACGGTCTTAGACCTTTTTAAATTCAAGTACATTTAAATATAGATAAAACTAAGTCTCAATTATACTCTGATAAAAATAAGGTTGGCAATTTAAATGTAATACATATAAACAATGTGAGAATATATTTGTCGTGGATATTATTACATGAACATTGCATGTGATTAAGCAACAACAAAACAAGTAAAAGTAATTAGGATTTAAGGTTTTCAAAAATCATTATTTAAAAAAAAATTATTGTAATAAATTTAAAATGTTATTTGTTAAACGCTGAAAGGAAAATGTTAACGAGAGGTCAATGAACGAAGGCACGAGTAGCTATTATTATAGTTCTCTTTCAAAGTTTGTAGTGCAATAATCTTAAGCAAAACATTTCCATTACGTTGTTGTAATTGTGTGTGAATACAGCATAAGACATTACAATACGGTTATAGTCGTCCATTTTATTTTTAAATAAAGCTGATGTTGACAACATTTATTATTTTTTTCCGTCGACGAAGCAAACAGGAATATATAAGTTACATCTAGTAGGAAACTAAGCTGTGTTAAACATTTGTTTGTCGTTTCTTCTTTCATCCGTGTAAGCAACTATACATAGAAATTAAATAAAACGAGAAGCATGTTTCTAAAGCTTTGGCACTACTGTTGTATTGCAGATTATCACTGTTTCTCAAGTTCATAGGTCATAGTCACTCCCCCACAAGTTGTTGACTAAAAAAATGAAAAACATTCATAAAATGAATTAAGCATTAAATGAAAAACAATCATAAATTGGCATAGGCATTAAGTGAAAAACACTCATTAAATGGCATAAGCATTAAGGACTAAAATAAAGCGCGCACTTGATACATTTTCATAACATTCCTATTTCAAAACAAACTGAGAAGCAAGAGATTATTGAAAAGGTAAATACAATACCAGCAATATTGCTTTTTAAAATGTGCATGGTTTTTCTTTGGACATTGGTTAAAATCGTGTTTTGTTTTTGCACTGCTGTTCTGGCTGCTGTATGATTTGTTTTTGTAAGAACGTCAAATTAACAATAAAAGGGCACAGTGTGAGTTTACATAAATTACTATATATTAAACTTTGAGCCTGCCATAGAAGTATGGTGACTTCTATCTAGGCTTTTATTGTAAGTTTGTGTTTTTGGGGTTTTGACTCGTTTGATTATAACCAGCATAATTACACGAACATATGTTGTTTTTCAGTCGCCTGTAATGCTGTAATTGTCATTTGAATGCTGCCTCTCATATTTCATTTTCATTTTATTGTTTTGTACATAACTCCAACCCTTTGTTTTCTAATTGGATGTGATTTACATTTGTTTATGTTGGTCATCATATAGATCACCGTGTGGTATGGGTTGTGCTCATTCAAGGTCGTATGATGACATGATCTATTGTTGTATCTATGTCATTTGGTTTTTGTTGGATTGTTGTCTCGTTGGCAATCATACATGTACATCTTTTTATTCCTTTATCATCATTCAAACAAACAAATCATTTGATCATATCAATATGTGTTTATGGCGAAAGGCAATTATAAAATGTTTGGAGTGTAAATAAACTAAAGGCTCTCAAGAGCCTGTATCGCTCACCTGACTCTACTTGGGTTTTTAAAATCATATAAAAAAAGATAAAATTTGGCTGCAAATTAACAACACTTGGCAAGCACCTCATAAGAAAAGGACTATTCATGCTATATTTGATTTCATTCCATTCCCTGGTTCTCTAGAAGAAGACTTTTGTATGCATTTCTCATAGGGTCTTATGTTAACTTAGGCCCTCCGCTGGCAGCCATCTTGGATGATGGATCGAAAACAAAGTAACAACACTTGGTCAGCACCTCAGAAGGAACATTCATGCCATGTTTGGTTTAATTTCATTCAGTGGTTCTCTAGAAGAAGTCATTTGTATGCATTTCCCATAGGGTCCAATGTTAAACTAAGTCCCCCACTGGCGGCCATCTTGGATGATGGATCAGCTACAAAGTAACAACACTTGGTCATAACCTTATAAGGAACATTCATGCCATGTTTGGTTTCATTCCATTCAGTGGTTCTCTAGAAGAAGTCATTTGTAATGTATGCATTTCTCATAGGGTCCTATGTTAAACTAAGTCCCCCGCTGGTGGCCATCTTGGATGATGGATCGGCTACAATGTAACAACACTTGGTCAACACCTCATAAGGAACATGTATGCCATGTTTGGTTTCATTCCATTTAGTGGTTCTCTAAAAGAAGTCATTTGTATGAATTTCCCATAGGGTCCTATGTTAAACTAAATCCCCCGCTGGGGGCCATCTTGGATGATGGATCGGCGACAAAGTAACAACACTTGGTCAACACCTCATAAGGAACATTCATGTCATGTTTGGTTTCATTCCATTTAGTGGTTCTCTAGAAGAAGTCATTTGTATGCATTTCCCATAGGGTCCTATGTTAAACTAAGTCCCCCACTGGCGGCCATCTTGGATGATGGATCAGCTACAAAGTAACAGAACTTGGTAAGAACCTCATAAGGAACATTCATGCCATGTTTGGTTTCATCCCATTCAGTGGTTCTCTAGAAGAAGTCATTTGTATGCATTTCTCATAGGGTCCTATGCTAAACTAAGTCTCCCGCTGGTGGCCATCTTTGATGATGGACCAGCTACAAAGTAACAACACTTGGTCAACACCTCATAAGGAACATGTATGCCATGTTTGGTTTCATTCCATTCAGTGGTTCTCTAAAAGAAGTCATTTGTATGAATTTCACTTAAGGTCCTCTGTTAAACTAAGTCCCTGCTGGCGGCCATCTTGGATGATGGATCAGCGACAAAGTAACAACACTTGGTCAGCACCTCATAAGGAACATTTATGCCATGTTTGGTGTCATACCATTCAATGGTTCTCTAAAAGAAGTCATTTGTATGAATTTCCCATAAGGTCCTATGTTAAACTAAGTCCCTGCTGGCGGCCATCTTGGATGATGGATCGACGACAAAGTAACAACACTTGGTCAGCACCTCAGAAGGAACATTCATGCCATGTTTGGTTTCATTCCATTCAGTGGTTCTCTAGAAGAAGTCATTTGTATGCATTTCCCATAGGGTCCAATGTTAAACTAAGTCCCCCACTGGCGGCCATCTTGGATGATGGATCAGCTACAAAGTAACAACACTTGGTCAGAACCTTATAAGGAACATTCATGCCATGTTTGGTTTCATTCCATTCAGTGGTTCTCTAGAAGAAGTCATTTGTAATGTATGCATTTCTCATAGGGTCCTATGTTAAACTAAGTCCCCCGCTGGTGGCCATCTTGGATGATGGATCGGCTACAATGTAACAACACTTGGTCTACACCTCATAAGGAACATGTATGCCATGTTTGGTTTCATTCCATTTAGTGGTTCTCTAAAAGAAGTCATTTGTATGAATTTCCCATAGGGTCCTATGTTAATCTAAATCCCTCGCTGGGGGCCATCTTGGATGATGGATCGGCGACAAAGTAACAACACTTGGTCAGCACCTCATAAGGAACATTCATGCCATGTTTGGTTTCATTCCATTTAGTGGTTCTCTAGAAGAAGTCATTTGTATGCATTTCCCATAGGGTCCTATGTTAAACTAAGTCCGCCACTGGCGGCCATCTTGGATGATGGATCAGCTACAAAGTAACAACACTTGGTCAGAACCTTATAAGGAACATTCATGCCATGTTTGGTTTCATTCCATTCAGTGGTTCTCTAGAAGAAGTCATTTGTATGCATTTCTCATAGGGTCCTATGTTAAACTAAGTCCCCCGCTGGCGACCATCTTGGATGATGGATCAGCTACAAAGTAACAACAATTGGTCAGCACCTCATAAGGAACTTGTATGCCATGTTTGGTTTCATTCCATTCAGTGGTTCTCTAGAAGACGTCATTTTTATGCATTTCTCATAGGGTCCTATGTTAAACTAAGTCCCCCGCTGGCGGCCATCTTGGATAATGGATCGGTTACAAATTAACAACACTTGGTCAGCACCTCATAAGGAACATCCATGCTATGTTTGGTTTCATTTCATTCACTGGTCCTCTAGAAGATGTTCAAAATGTAAAAGGTTAACGACGACGACGACGGATGAACACGACGGACGACGACGACGGAAGACAGTTTAGTTTAAACATATTTATTTATAGTGGATTGGGAAACAAGTTTTGCAACTTATATCAATCCCTTTCCACTTTGCGGGTGCAAGTGCTGCCTTGGAAGACAGACCGCCAAGTGATCAGAAAAACTCATATTTAGACTTATAGCAGACAAAGAGCAAACAAATTGCGAATGAATTTTACACCGCATATAGCTATGCAGTTGGGTTTTGTCTTCAAGGTACGTGTTAATAATTTAAAGAAAACGTACAGCAATCATTTTATTTCCTTCAACTCGTTTTGTGGTGATTGTTTCTTTATATCCCATTATTTCATGACTAGTTTTGTCAGTCCATATGCCATCCTCACTTAGAGTTGCTGTAGCCTGCAAAAATGGATGTGTTAACAAATTGCATCTGTTGAAAATAAATTTTGATATTGTTAACAAAAACCAAAATACCATTATTGTTATACACATAATCACACGTATGGTGTACTGATACTCAAGTCTTCGATACATGTTAGTTTTTTTTCAGTTAATATTGGTTTGAAAAAGCTTTCAGAAACTGCAACTACCTTCAAACCTGTACTTAATGTGCTTTTGTTACGGGGATGTATAAATACCCTGCCACTTCTGGTCTGTGTTTTTATTAGCTGTTTTTTTCTACTCTCGGTAGGAGTGTGGCGCCAGAAAACTATTTTTTCCCCTCCACTATATGTGCTTGTCCCAAGTTCAGTTATTGTTGTTTGTTGCTGTATGTAAAAGATTTTTTTACGTTCATTATTTGGTTCATAAATCAGGCCGTTATTTAAACTGATTTACAGTTGTCAGCATGGGGCCGTTTGTAGCTGACTATGCGGTATGGGGTTTTGTCATTGTTGAAAGCCGTATGATGACCTACAGATGTTAGGTTCTGTGTCATTTGGTTTCTGCTGGAGAATTGTTGCATTGGTAATAATACTATACATCATTTTAGTTTATTCAACTCAAATATCAATCAATATTATTACGATAAGCTAAGCAGTATAAGGTATTTGCACTCTCTGTCATCCACTGATCGATTGACAAACGGATTGAGTTGTCATAAACCTTTCTCGAGATTAAACATGCACAGTTTTGGCTATTATAGACTGTATTTCATATCACAAAGGCAAATTATGCATGAAGTAAAAAAAACCTGGATATTTATAGATTATCGTTGATCATCTCAAAGAGATTGATTTTCTCGCATGAGCCGGTACGGCGAAAGCGAGAAAGGCAATCGAGTTCAGATGACCAATGCTAATCTGTTTATCACTATTTTACCTATAACGAAGATGTTAATTTCATTAGCAACGCCACGTGCCTCCTTAGTTCCTAGCGATAATTTTCCCTCCAAAGCGAGTAGCATTATATGAAAAATCATCACACAAAAAGATCAAAGGAATAATGCACAAAATAGCGATGAAGCAATGTTAACATATTAACCTTTACACCTTTGCCTTCAAAATCTTTTGTTACTAGTTCTTGTCCCAATATAAATGTGTAAGACTGTGGAGGCCCTAGACCAGTGTCATATGTGATTAACCATTTGTCTCCATCCTGTTTCATGTCCATAACTGTTACTACGTCTCTGTACTTGTCTATAAGATCTTTTGGAATACCTTCAGAAAACAAAATTACCTCATGTAGCGAATAATCATCAAATACTGATTTATGTTGATTAAACTTTGAATTTTTGAAAAACTAAGGATTTTCTTATCCCAGGCATAGATTACCGTATTTGGCACAACTTTTTGGAATTTTGGATCCTCAATGCTCTTCAACTTTGAACTTGTTTGGCTTTATGAATATTTTGATATGAGGGTCATTGATGAGTCTTATGTAGACGAAACGCGCGTCTGCCGTACTAAATTATAATCCTGGTACCTTTGATAACTATTAAGTATTTGCAAAAAAAATAGCTTTTAAGATTTAGAGATACGATGAATCATTCCTAAAATTAATGCATAAACAAATAACGTTTGCGATAATCAACAACAAATGACAAAACCCTAGAATTCACCATTTTTTTCGGAAGAAGTTACAACATCGGTTTTAGAACAAATATGTAAGACATGATCAGGAAATATAATTCATTAAATCGTGCCAGAATACTTTAAGAAAGTTATTAAAATTTGGAAAAAAAAACACATAGTGAATGTTATTTTTAGAGACAAAAAATAAGTCAATTTAGGAGTAAAATACGGATATTTTACAAAATGTACTTCTGAATTCTACCTTATGACTATAAACAAGCCTCTGTATAGGATTAGTGTAAATCAAGGATAGCTTAAGAAAGTTATTAAAGTATAAAAAAACGTTTACCACAGACTCGGTTCAGAGTGAATATTTCTTGACGCCGCTGCCACCGATAACGACGACGACGGAATTTAGGCTCGCTATTTCTGAATTTTGCGACAACAGTCGCACGGTAGACACAAATTATTAACTATTTTATAAAGGATACTTTGTATATTTTAATGACTTTTATTATCTGTAGTAGTTGAGATATTGATCGTGTCATATCTACAAGTTATATCCGCTACATTTATCTATTGGTACAAGGTATCATAGTATATGCGAGTTAATGCTTGTTTTCTTTCGTCGATAAGATTCTTACACATTTTGTCCTATATTTAAGTACATCCATGCTTATGTTCTAGTTAATATTTAATTCGTTAGCTAGTTACATGCCGCTTATGGATAACGTTATACTACATATGTAGTATAACGTAATCAGAGATCAATATTTTAATTAGATTGGATTTGGGTTTACATCATGAGCCGGCAATTAATTCACATAGAAAACTGAGGAATATTATAATCAAAAATGCTTTCGTCTTGACGCATAACCATCAATGTTTAACTAAATCAACATAGTTGCTTGTCTTCAAAGAGAGGGAAAGGATACCAAAGGCAAATTCAAACACATATTTTTAAAATAAACTGACACAGCTATGGCTTAACAAATACTTAAGAGACAAACAATAATACACAAACCACAACATTGAAAACCAAAGTCTGAGCAACACGAGCAACATTAAAAAGTGGCGTGATATCAGGTGCTCCGAAAGGATAAAAAGATCTTTAACAATCGTTTGTTCAATAGTCGCCTATTCATTACAACATAAATATATCATGCAAAAAATAGAATTACCTGAACTTGAACAGTATTCCTCATAGTTTTTCCTTGTTGAATTGATAGTTTTCCATTTCCCAACAAACTGTGCCATGTTTTTTTTTGTGTCGACGTATACTGCTTAATTCATTAAATAAACCGTCTGATAGTTCAACACATATCTTGATTGTTACGTTTTATTTCAAACCTTTAATAATTCAGGTACAATCAAAATCAATAATACTATGTCTAAATTATAAAAATCCCATGTTTGCACATGTTTAATAATCTTTTTGTTTGTATATAAAATATCAACAGTGACATGGATGGAATATTACACCTAATAAGCTCGGTTATATCGATTAAATGGCAATTGCTTTCAAAATGTAGAATACAAAAATGAACCATGATGAGCTAAAAATTCAACATAGAACTTTCGTCAAGTAAAAAACAATTTTGTCATAGGCCTTAGTAATCTACTAAACAGGTATTTAACATAGGATAGCAATCATAACTTTCACAAAAAAATATGGCGAAGGTTTTGAGATAGCTATACATTTAAAACAAAACGATCTGTAAATTGTTAGAAATCTTGAATTAGCTCCGGATATTTCGATCAGAAATCTACGAAGGGGCCCGAATCCCCGAGGACTAATTAACAAAAATGTTTGTAAAATGGATAGGTGAAGTCTAGGTTCCGAAAGAGCATAATTCATCCACGACACACCGTATAAACCCTCAGTCAATAAATTCCCTCGAGAAGATCGAGATCTTAGGTATATATTGGTGTCTAGGGTTGATATGGATATGGTATGGTAGTGGCTATTTTGTCGGCTCCGGCAAAAGGGCAAATTTGCTTTTTAGCCGGCTCTGGTTAAAATATATTTATCCAAGCCGTCAAAATACCCTATTCTATAGAAACGGCTGTTTCTCTGCACCAGCATTAAAGTGAATTTGTTGCAGGCGCTGGAAAAAAATGATTTTTTTTTTTAATTTTCCGTGCTTTAAGCAAGGAATTGTAAATTCTTTGCTTTTAGTGTAGAAAACCAATTAAGTTAAAAACTATTTTCATTTCACGAAAGCAATTCAAATAACTGACTAGATTATTTCAAAAGGAAAGTTATTGTAAACTCTTTTGATTTTTGAATTATGTGATTTACCTTGTTATATTGTATAATGTTTTATCAATTTTATGATGTAATGCGATTTTGAACTCTTTTTCTATAACATACAGTAAAAAAATCTGTTATAAATTCTTAGATCTCACAAACATGTTTAACCCCGCCGCATTTTTGCGCCTGTCCCAAGTCAGGAGCCTCTGGCCTTTGTTAGTCTTGTATTATTTTAATTTTAGTTTCTTGTGTACAATTTGGAAATTAGTATGGCGTTCATTATCACTGGACTAGTATATATTTGTTTAGGGGCCCTCTTTTTTAAACAATTGGTCAACTACATAATAGATGGTGTATGGATGTAAGGTGTACATGTCTGTCTGGCTGGGTTAATCTGGCCGTGATCTCATTTTTATAAATCATTGATTGCATTACACTTGTGTGATCACTGCAGTAAAACTTTATCTTTTGGACTATCAACATATTACCAATCATGGTAAGTAAGGCAGATGAGATATTTCTACCTGTGCAATCGTGTTTCTTTATATAACTTAATGCTTTTATATTGTTGTAGAAAGAGAGGAAAAGCTAAAACAATAAATTACTGCATCCCATATAAATATAACCGGGAGACTGGCTACTGATTTGAAGTTGAGAACGAGCTTCAACCCACGACCGGTTGTAGAATAAGACACAAGTCATTTGCAGTAGTTAACAATTTAAAGATTCAGGATGGAATACATGTAGTTTTACAAAATATTACAAATTGATGTACCCCATTCTCACTGAAGTTAGAACTTCAGAAAACATATTTAAATCTAGAATTTACATGGTGACAATTTCATAATAGAAAGGAGATAACTGAATGACAAGGAAATAATACGATAAGAATTAACAAAAGATTATGAAAAAGATCTGTCGTTTGAGCTTTTGGCTAAATAGCGCCTAATTAAAATGACTAAAGGAATAATTATTCTTTACGTAAGAAAACTTACGAACTATGTAAAGCAGTGACTTTATCTAATATTTACAAAAAGAATTATCTTGAAACAAATTTCTGACTTTGTGAAAATATACTTGACATTTAATTATTACTTATAATACAAAAAGCTTTACAAAGAAAAATCGTTACATCATAATGAAATTATTTTGACGGACAAATATTGCAAATAAAATGATTTCGATAAAATAATGAATAGTTTAACAATATAATAACATTTTATGACCGAACAGTTTGTCAATGAAAATTCAAAAGTATCATATTTATGAAGAATATCAGTTTGTCCATCTAGTGCCAGGTGCAAGTTATTGGTTAAGATTGTGTACCGTAAATTTATGGCTACATGAAACTAATGATATGTATGAATTTGAAATATATGCAAAACATAGGTTTGTGAGTGATGCGTGTTGTCGTTTGTACATAGAGAATAGCATATGAATTTTTCAATATCGTTCATATGGCAAGATAGGCAGTGGCTATTTTGTCGGCTCTAATTAAAATATCTTAGTTCAAGTCACCTATTTTGCCGGCACCAGTAATATAATCAATTTGTCATGTGGCCGGTTATTTGTGAAAACTGAAATTAAATATTTACTTTTGAACAATACTGTGAAAATTTGCACTATCAAAATATGAAAAAAAAATGAAATAATTACTGATATCATACTAGTAGTGAACTAAGAAAACATATAACAATACTTGAGACATATTATCGTTTAAAAACATTTGTTAGTCAAAGTGTAAATATATTAAGATAAAATTGAGAATTGAAATGGGGAATGTGTCAAAGAGACAACAACCCGACCAAATAAAAAACAACAGCAGAGGGCCACCAACAGGTCTTCATGTCATACCAAATATTTCTTTTTTTTTTTAGTTGTCATCTGATAAAATCATAATAGCAAACGCTAAACAAAACGTCCACACTAAAACAGATTAAATTCGGGGAAAATGAACCGTATGTTTTTCAAACAATAAATTGCTTATATTTGTAAAATGAAATAACAACGTTATCTTGTTTTACAGCCTACAGCGATGTCAAATGTTCAGAAAAATGTTTATTTAAACAGCTTTTTCCAGTCAGATAAAACCGATCCTGAATATCTGGAAGTGGTTGACGAATAACATTCAAAAGAGTACACTGAACCACATCAAGTCCAACAGTCAGATACGTCTAATGTCGTCCATATTGCACTTCCCAATATTCCACCTAGACATCATTAGATTCAAATCTCACTACTGTTGTTATTTCTTTTCATTATTTGTTCTTTGATTGCAATTGTTCTAACCGGTGTTGTAACATTATTCATAACTAAGGACACATAACCGGGAAAACAGTGTAAGTGTTGTAATTATAATTATAACTAGATTTGTGATTGCTAGCAATAACGGATGGCATCCTTCCCCTCATTGCTAGGTGAGCGGCAGCCATTTTGAAAATTCCAAAGTCAAAGAGTGCATCTACACATGCAAATTATCATTTTTGTAAAGTTTCATTAAGTTTGGAGCATTTTGATATTTTGGACATTTTTGCTGTTTCCATGGTTACGGCGGCCATTTTGAAAATTCCAACTTCAAAATGCAACTCTGCACAAGCCAGTTACCATTCCTGTAAAGTTTCATCCCGTTTGCAGCATATTGATTTTTTTGAAATTTTTGACCTTATTGCATTGTTTCCATGGTAACATCAACTATTTTGGAAATTCCAACTCCAAAAGCCACATCTGCCAATGTTGCTCATCGTTACAGTGAAGTTTCGTTAAGTTTGGAGCATTTTGATATTTTTGAAAATTTTGGTGTAGTTTCCATGGCAACATAGTAGTACCAATGATCGCCAAAATCATCCAACACCTGTGTATAGTCGGCACCTACATTGTATTAAAATATAATGATTCTGAGTTGAAGCATATTCAAACAGTTCACCAAAACCAAAAACTGGATTTTTTCACATTTGTTCCGTTTCCATGGAAACGGCGGCCACTTTTTACCATTCCATAGCAAGGTGCACAACTTCACATGGTGGTCTTTGTTATAGTAGAGTTCCATCAACATTGGTCCATTGGAATCCAAGAACTCGCGCGGACAAAATTTTTTGCAAGAAAAATAATAAGAAACTAGATTTGCCATTGCAAGCAATAGCGGATGGCACCCTTTCCCCATTGACAGGCCAGCGGCAGCCATTTAGAAA
Organism: Mytilus galloprovincialis; assembly: GCF_965363235.1. Taxonomy (NCBI): domain Eukaryota; kingdom Metazoa; phylum Mollusca; class Bivalvia; order Mytilida; family Mytilidae; genus Mytilus; species Mytilus galloprovincialis. Next base: position 27,662,602 of record NC_134844.1, read on the forward strand.
ATGTTTGCTGTTTCCATGGCAACGGCGGCCATTTTGAAAATTCGAAACTCAAAAGTTAAGTCTACATAAGCTAGGCAAAATTTGTAATAAGTTTCATTAAATTTAAAGCATTTTGAAGTTTTTCATAATTTTGCTGTTCCCATGGTAACGGCGGCCATTTTGAATATTCCAAAGTCAAACCCCCGCTGCAATTTATTCCCTCCATAATTATATATACCATCATATACCATTTAATGTCTCTAGAATAAATTTAACATTGATGTTCTGGAATGTTCTGTGAAAATTCAAAGTTTTGACCTTTTTGCATTGTTTCCATGGTAAAAATAGATATTTTGGAAATTCCAACGCCAAATTCCACATCTTCCAATGTTGCTCATCGTTACTGTGAAGTTTCATAAAGTTTTGAGCATTTTGATATTTTTGAAATTTTTGGTGCAGTTTCCATGGCAACATAGTAGTTCCAATGAGTACCAAAATCATCCAACACCTGTATATAGTGGGCACCTACATTGTATTAAAATATAATGATTCTAAGTTCAAGTCTATCCAAACAGTTCGAGAAAACAAAAAACTGGATTTTTTTACATTTTTTTAGTTTCCATGGTAACGGTAGCCATCATGCACATGCCAAAGTCCACTGCACAACTTATCATGATGGTCCTCATTATAGAAGAGTTTAACCAACATTGGTCCATTGGATTCCGAGAAATAAGCTGGACAAAATCGGTGGAAGAAAAATAATAAGAAAAAAAAGAAACGTAGAATAACAATACGTCACCCCAACTCCGTTGAGGGTGCCATAATAAGACAAAAAGAAACGAACAATAACAATATGTCACCCCAACTCCGTTGAGGGTGCCATAAAAAAAGAAACGTAGAATAACAATACGTCACCCCAACTCCGTTGAGGGTGCCATAATAATTGTACTCCGATTTCAATTCGTGAATTGCGCATGTTTCTTCAACATATTATTTATTATTGCTACAAGAAGTTTAGAAATTAAAACCTCTGGCAGTGCGCGTAGCATATTTATTTTTTAAAATAACTTAAGCATGTAAACCCGTGCACTGCAAACAAAAAAGAAAAAAATGTAAACTTTTCACCGAGAAAACAAAACAATTGATTGTTACATTAAATTTTTTAATTGTTTGTGTTTATTCGATACAACAATCTTTTGAACCTGACAAAGTATATTTGTGGCAATCATATACTGCATTTGCAATTGATTACTTCCCTTTAATATATAAAAAAGATCGTTTTAAGAGAGTATCAGAAAATAAATGAAGAATTTGCAAGCATGTTTTTTAATTATAGTCTTAATGAAATCCGTTATGTTGTGTTTGGTTCATTCTAAGTTCGTTTTTGATGCAAAGGAACAAGGTTGTTACTGGTCATCGTGGAGCTTTTGGTCCAAATGCAGTATTTCGTACACAAATTTTACTAAAAATGGTATAAATCTGATGTATATCAAGACATTAATTTAATTCAAATTACTTGCATCAATATCAAAACTCATACATTGTACATTATTATTATTGTAGATTATGCAGAGTCATTTTCTTAGCAACAAATTTTAATAAAACACATTTGTTGTGAACCCTAGAAATCAAAAAAAAAGTTTAACAGTTACTGATAAATGCTTAAAATCAGAAATTAAACAACAACTTTTTTTAATTCCTGTCTTGCTTTCATAACAGTTCTCTTTGTCTCTTTAAGTAATGACAGTTCTAATTCATATTTAATGCAAGGGAAAAAGCAGCGATTTCCTTTTTTTCTTTTGCAGCTCCACTTCTGATCAGATCTCACGATGGCAAATGCTTAACACAAAATTTACACCTACAGCAGTTTTAGAGCAGATGTATCAAATGCTGACTACGAGGATCTTGAAGAATATCATTCAACAGAGTACGATGAAGCATATTCTGTGCAAAAGAAACATCCTTCAAATGACATTCACATTAAACTACCCAATATTCCTCCATTAAAGCAAATATCTATGGCCATCAACAGATTCAAATCTCATGGTGGTTGCTATGTCTTATCATTATTTGTTCTTTGCTTGCAATCCTTCTAACAGGTGTTGTGACATTCTTCATAACAAAGGAGGGCTTACTACCAGAAACACTGTGTATGTTACATTGTAATGTTATGTCGTTGTTCTCCTCTTATATATAATGCGTTTCCCTCTGTTTTAGTTTGTTACCCCGATTTTGTATCTTTGTCCATGGATTTGTGAGTTTTGACCAGCGGTATACTACTGTTGCCTTTATTTAAGTAAATACTTGTACTCCTGTTTAAATTTTATAGTTGCATTTTATGAAGATTTTTATATAATATTTCCACAGTAAACGAATTTTAGTCTGAAACAGTCAGTTTTATAGGAACTGCTATTAAATTAAGTACAGTCGATTGCAGTTAAATATGAATTGTTATACAAACTTTGGATTTTACATATGTTGGCCACGAGCATCACTGAAGAGACATGCATTGTCGAAATGCGCATCTGATGCAGAAAAGTACCGTTTATGTTATTACTACCACTGGGTCGATGCCTCTGCTGGTGGACTGTTAGTCCCCGAGGGTATCAGCAGTCCGGTACTGGCATGAAAATGCGGATTGTTTGTGTTATCAAATTTGCTGTTACAAAATGTTAAAAATTATTATAAATTAAGGAGTGTATCTCCCTCATGCAAAGCTCTGATTCCTTTCACGGATTTGGCTATACTTTTTACAAATTTTGGATTATAGCTCTTCGTCTTTTATATAAGCTTTGGATTTTACATATTTTTGCCACGATCATCACTGAAGAGACATGTATTGTCGAAATGCGCATCTGGTGCAGAAACATTAGTACCGTTAACGTTATTCTGACTGTTTATTCGGTGTTATCTTCCTCTTTATCAGAATGCTGAATTGTCCAATTAGCTAATAAACATACGAGTTTACTGTTATCTGATCCTTCGAAAAGTACTAAATTTACGGATGACATCTAATCTGAAAATTGACAAACAGACTAAAAAGAATTAACAATCAATCGTTCAAACTGTTTAGATAATGTTCAGATAAAAATGAGGGCTCAGAATATTAGCGTTTGATAGTCGACAATTGTTTTTTTTTTAAATTCCAACTGATTGCAGACAGAGCCCACCATATATGTTGTAAATAACGTCCTTTATGCATACACGTGACAAAAATGTGCAAAGGTGTTCATTATCGAAATTTATCATTTCAACGATACAATTTATGAAATTTAATTTTTGTATGAACAGATGAACGTGATATACATATGTGACAAACGATTAATGTATTTTTGTTTGCAGACTTCACATTTACAAATAAGAAAAAAAAAATAAAGTTGATCTCTTTTTAAAGTAAGGAAAGTTAAAAACTTACTAGTATGCATACTGACTATAATCTTTACAGTCCAGGTAGGTTGTATTTCATAATAATTTGTGTTTATTCTCCGTTCTAGATGCAGATGAAACAAGTTGTAACTAGTCGACATGGAGCTCGTGGTCCAAATGCAGTATAACTTGCGGCAACGGATTACAAGTTAGAATGAGGCAACGCACGAATTATACAATGCTTTGTAGTAACAATGAATCATATGACAGTAAGACCTGTTTTAGTAGCGCATGTACGGGTATATTAATGTAAAGCAAGAAGCACATAACCCTCCGTAAAAAGTTCTGAGTATCATTCTTAACATTGAGTAACGTAAAAACAACTCATCATTTAACCAACTTAAGCAGTTTAGTAAGTCTGTCTAATTTTAAACATAAAGTAAACAAAAAAGCATTGTCGATATTCCTTAGTGTTTGTGGTTTGTTACGAATCGCAGCTTTTTCTGATACCGGCGCTTGTACGAAAAATAATTTCCACTGATTGCTATGCATACAATGTCAAATAATCATGTTTTAGCAAGACCAAAAAGGGACCTTTTAAGGCCTTCAGTTATTTGTCAAATATATATAACGGAATGTATAATTACCTGGTTTACAGAAATCGCTCATAGTGAATAGGTAATTGGTATTGTTTATTGCATCATTGTCATGCATTCCGCCGGGTATGCATTTAATAGAGTAATATCAACCGACTTATGTTAGCGTCTTGTTCACTTAGATATTTCATAAAGAATGTTAAGTTAACAGTATAGCATCTGTTGTTCTGAGAACGTTTCTTAATTAACAAATTCATATTCTGTCTACTTTTAAAGGTTATTTTAATTAATTTCCGATGGTTTACGAAGTTATTTATATCTGACGGTTAAATACGTCGGGCCAATTACATATGTGCTACAGTGTGATGGATAAGGACTTAATATAACTGATCAACGTATTTTGTAAGTAACGTGCCGGGTGCCATATTTGGATTGAATAAGCTAACCCTTGTAGAGCCAATGATCATCATCTCAGGTTTTTGATAGGGTTCATGTTACATACTTATCTGTATATGTGTAGTGGTTTTTTTTCTTATTTTGCAGTTTCTTGTTTTTGTTATAATCTTGAACATGTTTATAAATAGATCTGGGAAAATGTTATCTGAATTTGTGGATCGAGTTATATGAGTTACTGCCTAAATACAACAACTGCAGACCACTTCTGTAGCTCAAAAACTGTAACCAAAAGCGATATTGTTTAGAGCTAAGTTATGACATCGTCTATTGAACCCTTTTTAGTTTTTCCCATTAATGATTTTACCATATTTTAAAGAATTATCCTGCGATTGGATCTGTATCTGGTTAGAATACTAATTAAGCAAAACACGGGGTTAATATGTACAACTTTCCAGTATATTCTTTTGACCGGGTCTCAGCCGATGCTGGTACATCTAACAAAGTCTAATTTGTATCAAGAATAAGTTTCAAGAGATAGAAACAAAAAAAAAAGACAATAAGTTTTAAATTATATGAGAATCCTTGAATTACTTCATTTGATTTATATTTGTTACTAAATAGAATAATACAGATAAAGGGATTCAATATAACATGAGTATAAGAATGTGACATCAAGTATGTCCTGTATTTGCGGTTTACAATCCCGATTTGGTTCATGTTAAATTGCAGTTAATGAATCCTCGTAATTTTACTTATTATCCATGGTGATACTTTATTTCTATTCGTAACAGGTACAAATGATGTGTTAATAAACTTTTTACATGCTTCTGTAATCTATACTGCAATTTTGATAATGTCCTCTTTGTCATCTTTTCGTCATCTCCCTCTTTTAATTGTTTTACTGTCACCCCCTCCAACCTCCTCGTTAGTTTTGTTTTATCTTTGTTTTACTTTTTTTATATATTGAAAGTATTCAACGATTAACCTATCAAATGTATGAATCTTATGGCACACTATTGCTGTTAACTATTTTTTTGTGTACAACATTGCAATAAGTATCCCTGATATATAAGTCATCGAGGGAGAATAAGTAAATTTATAAATTATATTCCAATATTAATGATGTCATGTGTACCGGAGAGGTCAATTTCTATTCAATATTTTTTTTTATATAATGGTTCTGGTATACGGCGTGTTTGTACATTACATTATAGATATGTTTTTTAAAAGTTCTTCCTGTCATATGGCAATTACAAAAATGATGCATTTCTTGACTGATATACAGTCAACAGATATTGTTTTCTCCAAAGTTTTCCTGTAATTGTATCTTATCATACCTTTTTCAATTTAGTGCCTTTATGGATATAAGGTATAACCGCACCAACAGCTTCATTATAAAGTGAACAAAGCTCCCAGACAGGATATGAAGTTAAGTACCCACTGTCGGGATAAAATGTGTATGTATGTATAGTGTCCGGCTTGGACCTTGTTTTTTCGAGGGAAAAAATGTAAAGAAACAGTCTTCCTTTCTAGTTAGACGCATTTAATTAACTTGAATTTCTATAATAAAGATTCAAATCATTTCTATTTTATACACATACCAATTCAAATTCAAAAGAAATTCATACATGAAATTAACATATCCTTAGACGTACATATGATTTACCAAAGAAACCGTGTTATTGCAATTCTAAAATTTAATTAATTTTGACATGTCCAGGCTTATTGAGAGCTTTCCGGATTTTTTTTCAAAACAAAATCCCTATGTTTCAAAACCGTATATATCAGAGTATTAACGTTTTAAAAACTAAATTTTCTTGATGTCAGAATGCTACGTGTCCTTTGTTTATTTATGTTTATGATTGTCAATTTACTTACTTTCTTTTGTTATCTTTTCTAACATCTCTGCTTTCTTTCTTTGAATCTTTGTTTTACTGTGCATATTGCTATATATTTGTTTATTCTGCATTGGCTTGAGGTATAGGAAAAGGGTTGAGATCGCACAAACAAGTTAAATCCCGCTTCACAATATTTGGGGCCTCTTCCGAGTCTTGAACTTTTAGCTTGTTTTTTTACTATTTTGGTATGCTATCTGTAATTGTGTCAAATCTTTATATTTTAAAATTGAAAGTTGAATTATAAGTAATGGTCATTTTTCTAGTTTCGTTAATATAGAAAGAGGGATTCATCAAGGTGATCCTTTATTGTTTGATTTCGAATGGTCAAATACAAAAAATTTAATAATATCGTTGCGTACTATGAACAGAAAGGGGACCCATACAATATTTATGGAATATATTGAGATTGTGACTAATACCTTTTGGACTGAAATGAGACGTAACAAAATAAAGTATATAAATTTAAACCGTTGACACAATTGCATAATAAACAATAGTATTGAATATTACAGAAATATAATATGTCTTGTCTAAGATTGGTTTGTAGTTTAAAAAGCTAATATATCAAGATATACAATCTTTTCATAAAGAAACACCTAGATAGCAAAATAGGTTTTAAAGGTATGTACAACATTTCAAATAAATGAAAAATATATTTGGCTATAAATTATCTTTGAATTAAATTTATATGTTTCAAATAATAACACTACAGTTGTGATAATGGCAAGCTTTTTGACAGTTAAAATACACACTTACATTTTAGCAATAATTTGAAATTGATTATTGTGCTCGATTGAAACACAATGCATATTATACTTATGCCCACCATTTTGGAAAGTCAAATGTTTCTTTTGTAGATTTTATTTTATTTTTATTTGATTAATATAATACGTATGGAACAAAATCATTTTTTTTTTATTATAAAAGAACCATAGTGTATGAGTTTCTTTGTAAATTGACAAAAATAACTGTATCAGTATATGATATTCAACACATTGAGTTGCATATTACGTTTAAAAATATATAGCAATCATAAAATTTTACATATTGTATGTACACATAGCAAAAAAACAGAACTGCAAAGCGTAAAAGTTATTTTTGAAGTTGCATGTAGGAGATGATCGGGTAAAACGTCTCCTTACTTTAAAACACCAGAATATACAGTAGCGTCTTTTTGTTATTGTTAGGAATAGAACACAAATAAACATATCAACAGGCCAGGAGTCATAATAATATGTGTAATGGCCCAAAATTTCGGATATTGTTTGATTGAAAGGTTTGATTTAAAAAAATTCAGATGATTTTAAATCAAGAGCTATGTCTCCTGATGCTAATTTCGAATTACTTCTCCACATTTGGTCATGGTTTATATATAGAGACCAGGTATTTTTGTGTGTCGGCCAAACATTATAATTCATTTAAACCAACAAGTACCACACCTTAATAAAAACAGCTTACGGATGACGAGATTTTATCGAATAAAATCTTCTATTTGTATTCGATTCAAATAATAATAACAAGAAGCCTATTTTATAATTCAGGTATGTATTATACCTTATGCAATTTTCTTATATTACCCTTTCTTTCATTGGACACGCAGCATTTATTAATTTTCACAAACCTATCACAAGCCCCGCTCATGAAAAGCAACATATGAAATATCAGCAACGGGTGTTAATGCATAGACTTTAAACACCCCACTGAATCCAAAGTTTGACGATACGGGAAAATTAACACCCGATCTTGCCGAGTATTATCATTTCTTCTTTATACATCATTTCCGTCGTTTAATTGTTTTTATTAGTAATCTATTTCAATTTGTGACTTTATTTTTTTCCTTTTTTTCTTCTAAAAACATATTGCACAGTTGAATTATAAGGCATTCATTATACTTAAAAGATTACATGTACTGCCCTTGGATGTAGGTTTTAGGATAATTTACATAATCGGTAAAACAAAACTATCCCCCGTAACTCCGCTAAAACAACTTACTTCATATGTTTTGTCAGTACAGTTTATTAGTCGCTACGCCCCAATTCTTTCAACTACCCCATCTAGAACACACATAATTTTAAAGATTTTGAATTTAGGTAAATTATTTTAAAACAATCTCCTTTCTTCGTAACTATCTTAACAGTCTCCGTGAAAGAAAAAAAGTATCAAATTAGTACCAATGTATTACAACAATTTTAAAGTTAATTAGGTTATAGTTTTAAATGAATTTTAGAAAGACATTTATTAAAATCAGCTGTTTGCATTCATTAAAATACGACGATAATTGGAATAAGCTGTTGCAAGTGTCAAGTTTCTTTTTCATACTGTGCATAAGATATTTCATTTCAGGTATATAAAAATTTTACAGGTATATTACGCTTTTACATGTATCGTACACTATAACAAAGTCAGTTTATGTAAAAATATAAAACTTCCCCTTGTCAATGTGTTTGTTTAAATATAAAGTTTTGAAAATACATTGTTATACAATAAATAGTTATCATTATTAAAGTGCAAATATCGACCAAGTTTTAGAAAAATACATTGAGGATTATGTTCAGGCCTAATTGTACATAACAAACGTGTCTCGTACATTTAAAATTCATATTTTGCAAAATATAATCAATAATTACTTCAAAAATAATGTTAAAGAATTCGAAAGATTGGTCTATTTGAAAAATAAAGAGATGTGTTACAGTTTAGTTTATTTTCAAACCAAAAGCAATACAGCTTAAACTTATTTCAGACATATAAATTCCAGTATATCAACGCGTCATATGAATTTAAATCTGGAAATCTAGTTTATGCAATTAAATGTAACGAATGCAATTCAGATACGTTGGTCAAATAGAACGCACATTAACAAAATGTACAGTTCTACTTCAACATAACCGGTGTCCATAAACGAGGATGATAAGCGCCAGTGAACACTTGCAGTTATGTACAGATAAAAAAAAAGGCTTTTGAAATCAACATGAAAAAGTGAAAAAGAACATGCATGCAGAATTGTCATAAATATGCGTCTTTAGATAACAAAACGCTCGTTTGACTAAAACCTATTTCATCACAATTATCTCCTTCGTTTTGTGGAAAGATATAGATCCGATTTCTTCTGTTATACAATAAGAATAAAAACGGATATCTTTGAACTGATTTTTACTTAGCCTGGCTTTAGATGTGTTTATGTTTATTTCAAATCGGCTAGCAGTATAGGGAGAGAGTTGTGATCTTCCAAAACATGTAAAACACATCCGTATTTTTGCTCCTGTCCCATGTAAGAAACCACAGTCTTGAGTTTTCTTTTAATTTTTGTTTATGTTTATGCTTAAGAGTTTAGTGTGTTTTTTATTGACTATTTTCATGGACCAGTTGAGGCTCGCCTCTAGGTGCCGGATGTGTGGCATTGGACTGTTTCCTGCTCTTATGTTGGGTTGTCCACTCACTGGCAAACACTCCGTTTCCATTCTCTATTCTAAAAAATTGAACATAATTAAAACGTAAAAGTAAAAAAAAACGTTTTGTCCAATGTATTGAGAACAATACATAACGTTACAAATATATTGATTGTATATACTCTTTATAAATACCAGAATTATGATTTATAAGATTTTTACAAATTATAAAACTGGTATCTTTGACGAGTTCATTTTTAATGTTGATAGATTGAAAAAATCGAAAAGTCTAGCCTGTTCCGATAACATAATTATTTTTTTAAACATTTCCAGAAAAGAAATCGGTTAATTTCCGCAAAAATTGTTTATTAACCTTGAAAATATCAAGCTTTTATTAAAATTTACAAAATTATCAAACAATTTGGCTAACAGAAATAACAATAAAAAGAAACTTTTTGGACAAAACTCAGTGTTTCCTATATAACCTCCTACAGCATCTTTTTGTATTACTGTTGTATGGTTTAGTGAACATAGTATGATACCCATATGGAATTATTTTCTTACAGAACGATAGGTTATTCTTTCGAAGAATCAACTTGGACGATACCATGTTTCAATGAAAAATGCTGCAAGGCATAACATATTAACCTGTGTGAGATCATTATTTTCCTTGATAAAAATGCAAACTATAATTTACTTCAAAATTATATTCGTCTGATAGTTTTCATGTTGCCGATTTGGGAATTTATTTTTCAAAGTTCATGATAGGTGTAAAACAAATCGTCATTGCCCGCGTTTTAATTTAGAAACAAAACAAATATGAAGTTTTGTTAATTTATCGCTACAATACAGAGACATTATCATATATGAGAGATAAATTTTGAAGTAAAACTTTCATAACACTTTAAAATAAAGTCAGATTTGATATATTGGAGTGTAAGATTTTGAAAATCTTATTGTTCACGCTGAATAGGTTGATTGATTGTTGGTTGCTTGAAACCTCCAATGGTACTGTCATGCATGTACTGAATTAGAAATCATGCATGTTCAGGAAGATACACATTGAATAGGAAATCATACTTTGAACTACATGCATTGATATTCGTGAACTAACATTTACATGTATTACGATTTCGTGACCTTTCGTTTCAGTTCTTATTTTTGTTTACATTCATGTATACCTTTACTCTATCAATTGATTAACTAATAAAATATTCTTGTATTGCTATTCAGACGAAAATCATTCTGAATATTCCGTTCGATTCAATTAAAATTATTGAAAAATAATCGCTTTTTCGCGATAAAAACTGAGTTGGTAAAATCAATAAATTACTTATAAAGTGATTTGTGTTTTTCATACGCCGTTATCGGATTGTAACAATTCATTTGTGTCTTACTTCATGCAGTTACAGACATATTTTGTTTTTATTGTGTATGGATAATATTTTTTAAGGTTTTAAAATTTATTAGTGAGTTTTATATCACATTCTGAATGAGTTGTACGGCGCATTAAAACCTGAACGCATTAGAATAGAATATCCGACTTTAGTGTGGGCGGTAAAATAGGATGCATAATTTTGCAAATCTTTATAAAAACAAATTTATTTTTACGGTATTTAAATGAGATCATGCATATCTTAAGGTTTTTCTTGACGTAGGATATTTCTAATCAATCCTAACACCCGTCGGGGTGTTCTACGACAAGGAAAACCTCAAAAATGTGCATTATTTTTAACATAACTGTTGTCAAGTTTATAAGGGTGATCATAAATATTCAGTATGGAACGATTACCCTTAGGACGAATTGACACATCTACATTTAAATAGGTTATGTTGGTTTCCCTCCCCGAATCTTCAAAATACCCCAATCATTCGACAAGCAGACGCTAAATTTGATGTTTTGACTGTCTGTGACTATCTAAGTACTATCCTTGTATTAATTAAGGTTATCTGTTAGCATTAAATTGTACTAGGGTGAATGTTCGGATCATATCTAATAGAATAATACCGTGTGTATTTGAAAACTAAAAGCATACAGTAAAGTAGACTATCAACCGACAGATAAGTACTAAAACGTATAGCTTCATTATTCAATTCAATTGTCGCGCAAACCTATTTTTTTATTAAAACAATGTCAAGAGTCATTCACAAAAAAACTATTTTTAACAAAAGCATTTCATGTTTTCAGCTCTTAATTTATGAATTTTGAAAACATATTATTCCTTATTTTGATACTTGGTGGGTCAAACTGGTCTTATTTTAGACACTCCCGCATCATTCTAATAGCAAAATGTAAACAACATATATACATCACATACATATGTCAATATCTGCATTTCAGTGTCGATAATTTCTTGTGGGTTACGAACATTTTCAACCAAAGTGAGTCAAATGTTAATTATAAAAGATAGTATTTAGTACGTCGTTCATATATGAACAAATATTCATTTTAATCATGAATAAATTCTGTGTTAATATTATATTTTCAATATTAATTATTGTCAAATATCTTTACAACTGTTATTACAATAAATGCAACAGACACAAACGTATGATGAAATAATTTACATATCTAAATAATGACTTAAGGGCATACGATACAGTAGAGATCCCTCGTTGATTTTTTCCTAAAATTTTGATAGTAGGTCAATTTTAATGTGTACTTTCTAAATATGAAAAGAAAAAAGTACCTTCATGACTTACTTTTTGAGATAATTTGGTTCGAAATCTGCATATTTGGAAGAAAATTCCCGAAAATTCATAAATAATGACTTTTAAAGAAAGTAACAATACTTTTGAACAAAAAGTCATAACTTAACCGGGTTTTTTGTAAAACGTTCCCTTGATCCATGGCAGCTACATGCTGGAACAAGTTTAAGGTTAAACCAAATTATCATTTTCCGGATTTAGATTGATATATGCGAAATGAAGAAATTGACCATATTTTTGCGTCTTTTCGGAAGTGCAGAAAAAAATTGATCGTTGATTTTTTCTTGAAATTTTGGGGGAGTGTTCTTGAAACAGTACTTGATTGATTGCAAAAGAAAAAAATATGGGTCCATGTGCTTGTTTTTTCAATAAAAGCCATATAACTTAAATTTTTACGACGTCTGTCAGTATGGCGCTAAATTACGTTATATAAAGTTTTAATCGCACCAACGTCGTGTAATCATTCCCGCCGTACACGACTACGCTATCTAGTATATGAAGGTGTTTTCCAAAGCGTTGATACTTATCATAAAAATTCATAAGATGGTTATTCATAAAATCGCTAAACATTTGTGCTAAACATGAGGCTAAACATTTACGAAACGGAATTTGGACAGGAACCTTTTCATAATAAAAAAAGGATATAAAAAAGGATCCCAGCAGATTACTTTGTCAGATGTACGGCAAAACAGAAAAATATTATAGAAGTATACAGGTGCAGCTTCGTCCGACATGAGTTTTAAATTGCTTCATGTACCGAAAGACGATAGCCAACATTATTGCAAAGGCCCTAACATGCCAAAATATGAACCAACTATAAATTAAGTGAGGTGATACCATTAATTAACAACCGTATAACCTTCAACAATGACAAAACCTGTCAGCTTTAAAAGGCCCCGACGTACTTGGATTTTTTTCTTTTTACATTAAAAAAATAATCATCTTTCAAATTTAGATTATAAGGAGTACGTCTTGTTCTATAGTTTGAGCTGTTTTGTGCAATTTCATGTCATAATTGCCTCAGTCGACTGAAAATGAAGTTGTAGTATAACATTTCATAGGAAGTACAGCAGCTAGTATATTAGAGAATAATATTCAAGGATGTCTTTATCGATAGATAAGTTGCATTACCTTTCATGTGAATATAGCATACTTGTATGTCTAGAAGTATAGCTATATTGAAAACACTTTATTTGTTCTTCTGTCCGATGGTCTAACTATAACTGTGTTACTTTTCTCAGAAACAACGCTACTGCATGACTTCATAATTGCTCATCAGCTTGACAGCGACGAGTTTTAACGTGTGTACACTTTCTGATCTGTCTGTCTGTCTGTCTGCAATTAGTGCACATTTGTCGATACTTCAATTTATATCTCTCAATACATTGAAGTACAAAAGGGAGATGCTTATACAAATAAGAAGACGTGGTATGATTACCAATGAGGCAAATCTCAACCAGAGATCAAATGACAAAGACGTAAACGACTATAGGACATCGGACGGCCTTCAACAATGTTTAAGACCCATACCACATAGTCAGCTATGAAAAGACCCTATATGACAAATGTAAAACAACTCAAACGGGAAACTTACGGCCTGAGTTAAGTACAAAACAATGAACGAAATACAAATATGATATACAATAACAAACGACACCATTGAATTGCAAGCCCTTTTAACAGCATGTGAACGGACGTTTTCTTGTTTTGGTCTATAACATCCAGATTGATATACACAAAAAATAAACCAAACAAACTAACGTGTGACAATTCTGCATCTATATTGGCAATATTTTGCTTAAATTCAAAACAAAAACGACACCAATGTATTTTTTTTAAATCTTTTTAACGGACTTTTATTGACACCTTTTCTACATACACATATACACATATGATATTTTTAAGAAATCAATTAAACTCTGCAATTTTTTTTATGTACCAAGGCAAGTCCAGAACAGGATGAGAGACTTCTTTATTTATAATTTTATTTACGAATAGGGGTGTTGTACGACCTTGTCCACCATGAGGGTCTCGCATATGCAGTCGGTTTTGTTATTTTATTGATTGTCTATTAAATTCGGCCGTACAATAACAATTCACCATTCAATTTGCAGTCTACCCAATGCTATACAAGAAGAAAAAAATAAAGACACAAACTATTTTGATTCTGATTATCTTTCAATTCAAGATAGTATTATTGACTTCATTATCAATGAATGAAAATATATGTTCTCGTCATAAAAAATATTGCACAGCTGTACCCTACGCCGTCGTAATGACTTTTGTGTATGGATTTCAAATCTTCCAACACTAGACCTGATTCGGCCACCCTACGGGTTCATACGCTTTCTCATTTTTTTAGTTTCATTAAAATAACATGTTGATATCATAAATGTTCAATTAAATATTTGCCGCTGGACATTAAGCAGATATTAATAGATATAAGAAGATGTGGTATGAGTGGCAATGAGACAACTCTCAATCCAGGTAACAATTTATACAAGTAAACCATTATAGGTCAAGGTACGGCCTTCAACACGGATCCTTGGCTCACACCAAACAGCAAGCTATAAAGGGCCCTAAAAATTACTAGTGTAAAACCATTCAAACGGGAAAACCAACGGTCCAATCTATATAAAATCTATACTCATAATTAGCTATTGCAGCTTTTGTCATGTTTGTGCTGATGTCAAAAATAGCAGGTTCTTTTGTTCCGTAATGTGTCTTATTTGTTAAAATGTTATTCAGCATGTTACAGTTTAAGCAACGAATAGTAGGATAGCTCCGAAATCCTTGCAATTTTTCTTTCTCTTAGTACGTTGAGCAGATTCTGTTTGGCCGTACAGTTTTGGCAGTTATTCAGTGCTTTTGCCAGACTAAAAAGCTCCACAATTTTTCTTCCGTCTTTCCATGTTATACTATCAGAACTCTCTTCTGTGTCTTTTACCTTTTCTTTTCAATTCGTCATGCAAAGTTGTATTTGATTTATTTTTGTTCATCTCCAGTATTTCCTTTGATCTCACTGCTCTTCGGCGAATTTCTCCGTCTTTAAGAAACAACATGGCCGCTTTTTTAGCAGGTACTTTTATGAAATTCGCGCAACCTGATTATCACGTCAGTGAATATTCCGCGAAAATATGACTTCACTTAAAGCGACGTCGCGAAATCTTAACGTTTTTATTAGAAACATCCCGAAATTACAACGTTCTGGTTACCAACGTCGCGAAAACAACACGAAAAGTTTTGAAAACATTATTATCTGCCCCTGCTACTGTATCGTATTCCCTTAAACAAATCTTTTCAAATATAGAACAAATAAAATGACAGCATTGTCTGTTGTTTAAATGTTTTATTAACTTTAACCTATAGTTGTGAAGATCGTTTGTATGCATATTGAACGACAAATTTATGTGACATATAAAATTTTCTGACGTCAGACACTCAAATCAATGAATGTGTTAGTAGATAGTAGATGCTTTTGTGTTCTGTTAAATTGTTCCTTTTAAAATTGTTATACGATGATGACTGATGTACCCATATTTTGACTATTTTATTTATTGTGTTCGTTTATTTAACGCATCAATGTAAATATAACGGAATTTGATGAGACTGTCATTAAAGTGAGAGGGTTAGCGCTATAGAACCAGGTTTAATCCACCATTTTCTACATTTGAAAATGCCTGTACCAAGTCAGGAATATGACAGTTCTTGTCCATTCGTTATTGATACGTTTTGTTATTTGATTTTGCCATGTGATTATGGACTTTCCGAATTGATTTTCCTCTAAGTTCAGTATTTTTGTGATTTTACTTTTTAAGATAAACAAGTTTGATTCTAAGTTTAAAATGTGTGCAACTGGTTGAATTCGAAATATATGGAATGATAGAAAACTGCTTTTTCACCGTGCAATAAAACTCTCTTACTGTAAACTTATATCCTCGAAACATAATTATATTTTGTTTTACTGATAAACTCTCTATATCTTGCTGTAACATAACACAGAACTTCAAAATAAGCCACCACAGAATAAGGACGACAAAATAAGCAAAAGTAAACAAACATTATCACTGAACTAGTATATATTTGTTTAGGGGCCAGTTGAAGGACGCCTCCGGGTGCGTGAATTTCTCGCTACATTGAAGACCTGTTGGTGACCTTCTGCTGTTGTTTTGTTCTATGGTCGGGTTGTTGTCTCTTTGGCACATTCCCCATTTCCATTCTCAATTTTATTAGTACCATTGATCTGTCCTCTTTCCAAACAGCAGATAATAACCTGGTAGTTATATACTGTTTGGAGTTTTAATAACTGATATAATGAGACACACAATATTTTGTCAAAAACATATCTATACATAGCATGACAATTCCTTAAATGCATTCACCTTATCGAAGGAAAAGTGTGTTTTGACTTGTCAGCCGAGGAAGAAAACAGCTAAAGTTTTTAAGGTATGTAGATCATTTTGTTCAAATGTAAAGTGGCAATATTGAAAAAAAAAACGCTGTCATAATGCATGTGATTCATTTATCAAGTACTATAAAAACGGATGGAGTAGCAATAAGAATTATGCACATACACCTTAGTCTGTGCCAATAATTGATTGAGATTAATTCCATCGATTGAAGAAATAAAACAAATTTTATGCCGAAGGCCTCCACTATCAAACTCAATTTTTTTTTTTTTTTTTAAAGCTGTTGTTTGTATCTATAAAATACATAACGTAGTTTTTAGAAATACATACGAGTTCTTAGAATTACAAAATTAAAAATATCATTTTAATGAAATTACCTGAACCATGAACTCTGTTTAAGGTGCAAAGTTCCGACATAAATACTACACATTTTATCTTTTAAATCTGAGCCTACGTACAGTCTTTTTATTCAAATGGATTTGTTAAGGGTTATTGTGCATTAGATAATAGTATATTATCTTTAAAAACCATTGCTTGATAATAAGATTTCCACTGCAAGAATTCACAATAACAATATCATAGAGTATTTGAATATATATCAGGTTCTGTTTCGAATATATGGAAACAAATAAATGTTAAATTGAACGAAAGATCGAGAATTGATAACAAGAATATCAAAATATTTAAAAGTGCAAATGCAAGTTCGTTTTGTACAACAATATAATTAAACATATTCAGTGGTTTCTATTCATATAATATGTATAAAATTTAATAATAGACACATTGACACTGGCAATGGCTATTCTTCAAAGCGAACTATTTGTCAACACGATTGTATAGCATCATCTTCGTATACGAATATAAGGTTAGCGTCGTTGCGCAAATCTTGAGACTCAAAAAAGATTTCTTAAGATTCGGTAGAATTTTAAAGCTTTACATATTGTCTTAAAGGTGTCAAATTGACCTTCAATCAAACCTGTATATTCAGTGTATATAAAGTGCGAATCCAGTCAGTTCATTTTCACTGTTGTATGCGAGTATGTTCATTGTAGAATAAAGGATCATGGGAAAACTTTATTTGTTTACGTTTTGAAAATACCAAAATAATTGATTTGAAACTAAATTTTAACATATTTTCATTATGATGTGTCTTTTTAATGTAAAATAACAGTATTAAAGTTCAAATATGTGTAATAAAAGCAACATAACATAGAATATCAGTTATTAAAAGCGATCCATGTTCACTATAGATGCGATGAATTATCACTGAATGGCATTCATATTCACATCTATTTATAACTTGTATATGTCTATAGAAACTGGCCGGCCGTTTATACGTTTTCCCACAGTATTGACATGTGTGAACTGTAAACTGAAATGTTTCCCCGCAATGGTTTTTTCCGGTTCGTATATTGCTATGATGTCGTTATCGTCTGCGTCGTCCGAAGACCCATTTGGTTTCCGATCAACTTTAATTTAAGTGAATGGATCTATATAAATTTTAAAGAAGGTTCAATACCACAAAAGGAAGGTTGGGATAATGTTGGGGATGATGGTTCCAACCGTTTACGAAAAAGGGGCATAAAAGAAGCATGATTTTAGTTTTAGGATAGTTACTTGTGTATAAGAAATTCTGAAATTATACCACAGTGTTCAATACCACAAGTAGAATTTTAGGTTTCATTTTGGGGTTATGGTACTAACAGTTTAGGAATGAAGAAACTAAAAGGAACAAAAAACAATCATGTTTGTAGTTTCCGGATAATTAATTGTTTGTACGTTTTTGGATCTTTTTCGCATTATCACAAATGGAAGACTGGGATTTTGTTCGGGGACAATTGACTACAAACATGCAGAAATTAGGGGCAAAAGAAATGGCAAAACAAACATTTTTCTAGTTTCGAGACAATATCTTGTGTTCAAGTGTATGGACCTCTCTAAAATTGTACTACAAGGTTTATTACCAGAAAGGAAAGACTGGGATTTGGTTTGATGGTTATTTATCCTAGAAGGAAAACAAAATGTTATGGGCGGGAAGAAACCTTCAGTTGCACAGTATTGCGCATACGATTTAAAATCTT
This sequence comes from Mytilus galloprovincialis, assembly GCF_965363235.1. Lineage (NCBI taxonomy): Eukaryota > Metazoa > Mollusca > Bivalvia > Mytilida > Mytilidae > Mytilus > Mytilus galloprovincialis. The sequence goes on from NC_134844.1 coordinate 27,681,422, forward strand.
CGACAACATTTAGCTTGTGTCAGAAACCTATATAACGTCATAAATTTTATCCCAATCCAAATTCAGATAGTATCAAGCTTTAATATTATGTCCAAATTTACCCCAACTGTTCAGGGTTCGATCTCTGCGGTCAGCGAAGCATTTTTAATGTTTTACTATAAAACGAGCAGATGTGTTCAAAAGTTCCTGTTGCTTTCTTCATATGGTAAGCTATGCCAGCATAGGCGTATCCAGGGGGGCCTTGGATAAATTTGGTTGAATATATAAGGAATCACTGAAGCATGACTTGAGCCCCCCCCCCCACACCCTTTTTAGGTCAGCCATTGGGCCCGCCTTTCAAAAAGTTCTGGATCCGCCACTGCCCAGTTCTGCTTTTGAAGTGTTTGGAACGATGAGTACAAATCAGGCTTTCTCCATGCTATCAGTTGTTATGCTTATTGAGAAGTCTTAAAAATTTTAATTCACACTGGTCACATTTGTTAAAACCATTAGTGTGGATCTTCTTATGCCTGGGAAAACTAGCTACCCATTTTGTCTTGAAAGGACAATACGTGCATTGGTATGAAGACCCATCCTTAACTTTAATTCTTTTTTCTGTGATTCATCTTCACTTGCCTCCCCTATTGTTGAGCCCCAAAATGCCTCAACATCCATATTCTGGAGGAAAGATAGTTTTTAGCTCGATTGTTGCTTGCATGTTCTTTACTGTATAAAATGAAACGACAATGCGACATATAATTATCCAAAGTCATTAAAGCTTGAAATACAAGTCAAGTTGTGTAGGGCAAACTTTATCTGTCAAAAACGTAAACTGATAAAGTTGCATTGGAACATGATGTACGTGTTGTACAGCACCCTTGATACTACCACAGAGGTCGAACCCTGAACAGTTTGGGGTAAGTATGTACACAACATTCAAGCTAGACTTCATTTTTGATGAAATCAAAAATATGTTGAATTTCGGACCCTTTGGGCCTCAATGTGGATCATTTCGATAACTTGGCCCAAAATCCCAAAATCCCAAATTTTAAAACACGGTAAGATTCAGCATTCCAAAGTGCCCCAAATATTCAACTGTTGTTGAAATCCAAAAGAATTTATTTCTTGACAGTTTGGACCCCACAAACTTGTTAAATGGGCCAAAAATTAAAAAATTAATAATAAACACAATCATGTATGGATTCGGCCTACCAAAGAACCTCAAATTTTATTTTAAACCCTGTAGGCCAATTTAAAACCGGACCCAAAATCAAAATTTTTACTTCAAAACCTCATTGAAATTGGTCAAGAAGTGATTTATAAAAAAATATTAGAAAGTATTGTTGTTTTTATCCCCTTTTATCCCATTCTATTTCGATAGATATGCGAGATGTACGTATTCAGTGATGACGTTTCAATGCATTGGATAAATATAACTACACTTTAAATAAAGATTCTGATGAATTATAAAAAATTCTATGACATGCTTCTTCTGATTGGTAAATAGACTCATACTAGAAATCCAATGATAAAATTTGTTTCCACATGCGTATAATGACTACTGCAGAAACATGAACTTTATCAAATTGGCATGCATTTGAAAATATTTAACATTAATCTAAAAAACACTTTCAACTCTGAAATGATCCACATATTGTTATATTATGACAACGATGTGTTTTATTTGAAATAAATATTAATTCTATTGAATTTATTGGAGTGTTCAATCAAACTTTTCATCTCAAAGTCAGCACTATCAAATCCTTTTCTTACTTTATTTATTGTTTGTGCAAGTCGGCTGAATTTGGAATTTAATGACAGTGAAAATGCACCGCATATATTTTTTTGCAACTACATCTTTCCTGCTAGTTTTTAATCACCTGCACGATTTGTTCGTAAAACGTCCTAAAGATTCACCTATTTCGGTATATATTTCACGTATGGATGGCTCTCGGCGCGTTAAAAACCCGTTCCCTTCTCTTATTTTGTATAACTCGGATTATTTATTACTAAATATAGTACATGTGAACAATTTTCCTCATTTCCTTCAAAAATCATAATTTTTCCGTCTGTTTATTTACCATTCTACATCAGAAATGCAGGGCATATACAGTGAAAATGATATTTTAGGATCCGCACTTTACATACACTGATATTGATAACACAGAACCACCTGTTATATGTTGTATACATACCCAAAAAAAAACAGTCAAAGTTTTAAGTTGAATTATACATCAATTACATTAGACGTCGGTATAGAAAATAATGATCCTCAAGACCGAGAGGTTAAAAACTTTTTCAAATAAGGACCAATATATCGCACTCTTACTAAACTAGATAAGAGACAGTGTCGTCGGATCACGAAGGACGCTCTTTCATTCTATTCATAATTAGGTGTAAAAAGATTTTTTGGTTCTTATTAAAAAAAACGTCTGAATATTGCGGAAAATTAATTCTCTATTTTTTTCCACTTTTTTCGAATTTTCCAACCTATTCTGAAGAAAAATGTTCTCCTCACTAGTGAAGTGACTGTTCTCGGCAAATGATTGGTCGAAATTTAATTATGACGTCAAACTTTGGTTTTTTTCTGAATTTCCTATTGTGATGTCATGAAATAGCGACCATGTCTAATGACGTTACATATAAAGAACACAACTTTCTTCAAATCTTTGAAAAGGAAGGATACAAATCATTAGACTAACAGATTACACCACTATAACTCGTGTATTTTGATACCTCTCCACTCGGCGAGCCTGGCGCTTTAAATATTAAAATTTAATTGTCTCGAGTGGAGAATGTCGTAATACACTTGTTGCAGTGATGGAATCTGTATATATCACATTTTGGAAGTGAGTTTGAAATGAATAAAACGGTGCACAATCCGCCTATTTCTATAATAAGAATAAACTTAGAGTACTCGCACAGTGGTTTGTGTTCGTAATGATCTACAGAGCAGCCAGCAATGTGTATGACGTACATACTACATGGCATTTCTTAAGAATGAAATTACAAATTCTTCTACATTTAGGTACGTGCGCTTCACAGAGAGTCATATAGTTAACACAAAATAAGTGCACCATTACCACATCTCATCTAAATGCCTCTTCTGAACACACTTTTTTAGGTCCATAATATGTATTGGTTACCTAAACCACACAAAAACCCGTGAACTGACGTTTCATCTCGGTCTCTAGTAAGATATTAGTGTTCTACAATAAATGTTTTAGTGCTATCGTATAAAGTGGTTATCTGACATGTGGTTGTCTGCATATTGATATCGTAAAATATCAGCTGTGATTCACAATATAAAGCTTTTGTCCAGTGAGCTAAGCAAACGAGACCAAGACGGCTTCATATTGTGTCAAGCATTTTTTTTTGTATTTGAAATTTTGCATGATAGAAACAAGCGTTTTCTTTGTTTCACCAGCAAACTTGAAGATGACGTGATAAGTTCTTGTCAAATTTTATGACGTCAGTGATATGTCTGGGTCAAAGTTTTTAAAGCTGAGTCAACTTATTTTGTCAATACTTAATATGATATTTACAATATGTAATGCAGTTGTGTCATTGGTCAAAGTGTTTTTTTAGCATTGTGATGTGTATGTGGGTAGCTATAATGAAGTTGTTTCATTAAATAATGTGTATTTGTTATTTCGTATGATAATCTGTCAATTCTTTATATGGCTTTAACATTACATAATAAAGTTTAAAAATATGACGATTTTACTATTCGTGGTTTGTGCGTTCTAGCTGAAGGACGGTTCCGGTTGCGGGATCATTGAAGACCTGTTGGTGACCTTCTGCTGTTGTCTATTCTATGGCCGGGTTGTAGTCTCTTTGACACATTCCCCATTTCCATTCTCAATTTTATTTGATGTGGTTCTGTAATTCTTTGGTGTGATAATCACATTGATTAATAAGGTATAACCACGTGATCATTTGTGAATTACTAGTTATTTTCTTTTTAATCGATTTCCTTATCGTTTGATTTATGTGCCTCGGATGAGTGTAGCTATACATCGCGTTAGAGTCTAAATTGAAGTTAATGTTACTGCTCAAGTTAGATTTGAAGTTATCATTAGAGTAAGAGTTAGAATTCTAACCATTATTTAGATTAAATTTGAAGAAAGAGTTGAGTTAGATTTAAATTTCAACTTCGAGTTTGATTAACATTAAATGATAGAGTTCGAATTACGACTAAAATCAACATTGAACGCACGTCAATTTTAGGGGTGGAGGTCGAGTCACAATCCGAGTAAAAGTTCGAATTGTTGTCTTATTTGAATTAAGAATTCGGTTTGAACTTCGAAATGAGAACTCTAGTTCTTTGGTGTGAGTTTGTGTTTTAATTTCTAATGTGGATCCTTGGCTTTCGCTCGTGCTTTTGCAAAGGAGCCTGAGAGGCATGCGTACATTGTATGTTGGAGACTGTTAGTCAAAAATCAGGGAACAAAATGGTCTAACGTAAAGGGAATGGCCTCCGTCCAGTGATAATATTTTATAGAAGCAAGATATACCAAAGTGATATTCAAACTCATAAGTATAAACCATGAACTGACAATGACATGGCAAAAACGGAAAACTACCAAACAATGCTATCGCATTCAAAACACAACATAGAAATCAAAATTCTGAGCAACGCAAACCCAACCAAACATTTGAGGTGTCTTGATCGATTTGTGACACCTATCGTATTGCTCATTTTAGTATAAACCCGGTGATAAGTCTAATTCTTTAGGTCACATTTGAGGAAAAGAGGGCGGTCACAACAATTAGAACATATTTGTCGTCATCTGTGAAAAATATATTCCAAATAGCTGCCTTTTCAAGTAAGTGCGAGGTCTGCAAAAGAACGCAATTATAGAAAAAAAAGATAAAAAGTCAGATATGTTTAAATGATCATGCACGCATAAACCAAATACATTTAATTATAAGAATTTCTGCTTTGTCCCTTAACGATATTCTTCCGTTCCCGTCTTTCGTAAGTGTGAGTTAATTAAAAGTGACTTTAATATTTGTTGACAGTAAAGTCATTTGATTTGTGTCAAGCCTGCGTTTTAATTTTTCGCTGAAGTAGATCACAACGATCTTAGATTCAGTTGTCGACGCCAGCATATAGGTTCAGTATACGGTAAACAAAATTTTAACAAATTAGTAATTTTTTCAAATCTTTACGGAATTTTATGAAATTTGGTTAGCTTTCTTTATGAGCAAAAAATGTATCCAGAGCAAAATTTAAAAATCTTTATTTTAATTTGATAATCGGTCTAAGTTTTACCGGTCAACGAGTAGATACAATAAGTGATTAAAATTTGGCAGAAGCTTTTGTATCATAAAGAAATAATATCTGAAGCAAATTTTTAAATATTGTTTTCTTCATTGGTTAATTCTTGACTGATAGATGGACTAAGTGTATTGCATGACATTACCGAATTAAATCTTTATGACTTGATAAACATTTACCTTCATGAAGTGAAGAAAAAACGGGCGGACCAAGCGGTTAGGGCTATTGTTCTCTTACTTCCTAATGAGTGGTATTGTTAGTACTTTTTCTCATTGTATCTGCTGGTTGACCATTATGTACCATCATCCCTCTTTTCACATCAAATTACTGTGAACAGTAACTTTACTTTGAACTCTAATTCGATGGATAACTATATTCATCGGAGGCACACAAAAAACCTTAGATTCAGATAAAACAAACGACATGGAGATCGGTTTAAAAAAAAATCCTAAATGGTCACGTGGTTTTACATCATCAAGCAATGTGATAACCACACCAACGAATGAAAAAAAAACACATCAAATCATGGAACGAACTCATCTACATGTAGTGTAAAAAAATTCAAATTGACAAATTGAAAAATGACAAACTATCATAACAAAAACACATAATGGAATGAAGCAACTCCATTACGTTAACCCATATTCACATCAAGTAATTTTATACCACATGTCCTAATAGCACATCCACATTAAAAGCAAGTAGATTGCATATCAAGATCATATTTAGTAATGATAAAACCAGATCAATACAAAACCATTTTATGTAATAAAACAATATCATTAAAAGAGGGACAAAAGATACCATAGGGATTGTTTAACTCATAGATTGAAAATAAACTGACAACGCCATGGCTAAAAATAAAAAGACAAACAGACAAATAATAGTTAAGAAGACAAAACATAGGAAACTAAAGACTAGGCAACACGAACCCTAACAAACACTGGGGCTGATCTCAGGTGCTCCGGAAGGGTAAGCAGATCCAGCTCTTCACATGTGGCACCCGTCATGTTGCTTGTGTTAATACAAATCTTGTAAAAAGTCTAATTCGGTAGGTCACAATCGTGAAAAGGGAAGGGTATTGTAGTTACGACATAACGAACATATCCATTAAGTAATGACTATATCATAATGAGTAATATAAAAACGGCATGAAGTCACATTAAAACCATATTATGTAAACACAAACGATCATATAGTAATAATAAAACAACAAAAAAAGGATTACCATATAATACAGTTGTGGCGTTCCATACAAGTTCTTCAACTACTACCAAAGAACCTATTGTTAACGTTTGTAATAAAGCACATGCAAATAGTGTAATTAACTATGTTTGGTGTGTTAACAATTTTTTTGTTGTTGTGCTCCTAATGGTCCTTTCAATTCGGATGACAGTTTTGACCATTTAACGCTTTACACAACACTTCCACACAATCTTATTAAATTAAAGCTTTCATATTTCAAAGATATATATGCTATATATACTGGAGTTGTGATGAGATGAGTAAAGCTGTATCTTTTCGGCTATACAGTTTATAGACAGGTTGTATTTATTCCTTTTGTGCCTTTAAATAGCAGACTAGTTCCTGTACTGTTATGAATGACAGAGTATGGCCAATGTCAGTAAACAACCATCTAAATTCCATTCAATTGATACATTTCACAATACTTACCGTTATCTTGATGATGTTTTGTCGTTAAATGTTCAAAAATTATATAAAGATACTTCCGAAATTTACCTTAAATTACTTACTTTAAATAAATGATACATAAACATCAATAACTCTCCTTACCTAGATTTATACATTTTTAGTTTTACACTGGAAACTCTACAAAAACAAACAAAAATGCGATAAAAGGGACCATGTTTAGTTCCCTATCGTTAATTTTCGTTTTTTGGACGGTGATGTTCCCTTGGCACGATCTTACGGTGTTTATATATCCCAACTCGTTCGCTATGCCCGTATCTGTAGTGACGTTTTAGGTTTCAATGAACGAAAATAAAGGCACGTGTAGTATATCGCTGTTAAATAGTCATAATTCGATTAAGCGAAAACAATTCGGGGTTACAAACTAAATCTGAGGGAAACACATCAGTTATAAAAGGAAAAAAACAGAATAACTTAAACACTGGACTGCAACAAAAACAAACGCCAACATAAATAGAAACGGACTATGCCATAACAACTGCCATATTCTTGACTTGGAACAGGACATTTAAAGTAAAAATGGTGGTTTGAACCTGGTTGTATGGCTAGTCAAACCCCACGCTTATATGGCAATGTTAAGAATTCTGCTAAAATGACAAAATTACGTGACAGTAAGGTGTGTATTACTGAGAAATTATGAAATCAAGGATTTTATTAACTCAAAGTACTCACAACCGTAAATAAATTCTTTCAAAGACACAATAGTTTTGCATTGAACAAGGTTATGTTTTTCTCTGACTATTAATGACGTTTTACACTACATTGTTAGACGTCTTAGTTTTGGGGTTTTTTTCGGCCATGGCGTTGTCGGTTTATTTTTTTACTTTGATAGAGTTGAATTCCCTTTTGTTACTTTTCGCCTTTCTTTTATGTCAGCTCAGGAGATACCTGAAAATTTTAAACAAAACCAAAAACAGCTAACAGCACATCATATCCGTACCCGTATCTTCCCATTTACATGAACTCTTACCTGTACATGTTAGCCATTATACACCACCCGTTGAGGATAGTAGAAATCCCAGTCTTACTAGACCTCTACAGAAACTATATCTACACCTAAGATTACACTCTATATATGAAGAATGCACAAACAAAAAATCAACTTAGAACCATGAAGTAATTTTACCTAGGTCGCTGAAGACAAAAGCAGGTCTTGTAACCTAGGCCAGTCTTTCGGAAACGCTAAACGGAAGCAACTATTCCAAATTCAAAGATTAGCTCGCACTCAACAAACTTAAGCAATGTTCCATGAACATTTTAAGTCATTGCGATTATCAGAAACAGATGCTGTATTTGAGGATAGCTTCTTGAATATCAATTATTGTGAATGCATCATTGGGGATCATGAAAGAAAAATTACAAAAAATGACATGTTAAAAGCTATTCGTAACCGGAAATGAAATGAATGAAGTTGATTGAATGCCTAACGAATATTTTATTGAGTACAAGGATATGTTTAGTTTTAAAGGCACTGTACAGTCCGAAACTTTGGTTACAAGCATGCATATCTTAAACTTCGCGAACAAATATGTATGACCCTGTCCACGACTCAAAAGCCTTTAATTAAGTGTTTGTCGCTTGTTCCTGTTTGCTGTGAATCACAATTGTTTTTGATTATTGTTTTGTATTTAAATCAGGCGTTAGTTTCTCGTTTGAATTATTTTACATTTGTCATTTTGAGTGCTTTGATGTTTTGATGTTTTGATTTTTGGTGTTTTAACGCCACTTTTAAGCACCGCATTGATGCTATTTCGTGACGGTCAGTTTTCATTGGTGGAGGAAGCCGGAGTGCCTGGAAAAAACACAGACCTTCGATAGGATAACTGACAATCCTAACCAATTAAGATTGGTGTCGAGTGCACCCGCACGAGCGGGATTCAAACTCACTATCTAAGTGTTGACTGGCTAGTGATCACAGTAGTAACCACTAAGACCACTCGACCGCCGAGGCCTCTGTTGAATGCTTTGAAAGCCTAATTTGTGATATTGATTTCATTATTGCTGATACCTTAAAATGAACTACAGTTGATAGTGTCTACGTTGTATGCTGAGTTGTCTCAATGGCAATCATAACACATCTTCTCATTTTTGTATAGATTTGAAAGCCTCAAATTCGAAACATGTTATGTAACTTTTATGTGTATGCAGCCAATGTTTTTCAAATATATAAACGCGGGTTTGAAAAACTTTCATTCGAAAAAGGATGTCTACAATACTATGATCAAAATAAAATGGACATTATATCGAACAAGATTATATAATACATTTGGTGATTTATTTTCTTCAGTAGGTGAACCCAAGATATTGGTTATAGAAAAATTGTATGTTTATGCTCGCATCTGTTTTCCGAATAATATTATATAATACGCACCAAATCATTTTTGACATGCGAATTTATAGACATAAATAAAATCATCCAAAACGTTTACGACATAAATATCAACAAAAATACTGTAAATGATAAATAGATATATACATGAATAATAAAATTGGTTTATTGATACAATCATAATTGAATAATATTGTTATCAACAAACACCTATCAATGTACCATGTCAGACATTGTGGAAAGGTGTTTACCAGTAGTGTTGTTTGTGTCTGACTAAATCTCTTTGTTCTTGTAGTTTGCAGTAAGAAACCACTATGACAAACAATCAGCAAAATACTTATATCAACAGAAGTTTCAATACAGCAATTGCTGATTCCGATTTCATTGAAGTGACAACAGATGATACGTACGACAAGTTATCTTCAGTTTATAAGGAAGATCCTCATAATGACTATCCCATTATATCACATACAATTGAGCAAAGACAATCAGAAAATTGCTATCGTCAAAAGATTCAAATCTCATTGTGGTTGTTATTTCTTATCATTATTTTCATTTTGATCGCATTAGTTGTAACAGGTGTCGCCACATTCTTCACCACAAAGGAGAAATGTTCTGTTACACAGTGTAAGTATGCATAATTTAAAGGCAAAATTAGTTTACCGGACATGACTTTGCTCTATTGCTCTTTCGAAAATTTTGCGCTTTGAAAATTTTGTTGAGAACATAGATCAGGAGAAACTCCGAGCCGGTGTATTTCATTTAAACAATGTGTCTAGTGAAGTTATTAATTGTGTCTTAATTGTGACCTTACGTGGGACACAAAAGAAACACACTCATAGAGGCGTATCAAAAAATCTTTGAAATACATTTAAAGCTATATTTGACATTTAGCATACGGCTTGATTAAACTAGTGATATATATATTGGTTTTTGCATTCGGTCGGTTATTCTGTTGGTATTGAAACAGCAAACACTGTTAGACATGAGACGTTTAAATTCAATATAAAAATACTTTGAGTTTCCTTCGATTTATGATAAAGGATTTACATACACAGCCAATTTTGCATAAGTACTATTTTTGTACTTAAATTCTAATGAATCTGTAGTACTGAAAATTTACTTTTGATATTTAGTACTATTTCTTTACTTTAGAATTATTGTACTATTTACGTGCCTGTATTTTACAGTACTTGATTTGTACTTAAAATTTTGGTACAGAAATAATACCAAAAGCGATCACAATATTCCATGTTTAAAAATCATAATATTAAGAGATTTGAAGTAGACATACTATCAAAATGCTTAAAATGTAACGTTGTAACCAAAAATATGTAGTATTTAAATTTTCAAGTACAAATCATGTACTGTAAAATACAGGTACCTAAATATTACAATACTTTTAGAGTAACAAAATAGTACTGAATATGAAAAGTAGATTTTCAGTACTACAGATTTTTGGTACAGACATTAGTACCTATGCAAAATTGGCTGTGTAACACTTTTCTTAAACGTAATATATACATTTGAAAATGTATTGCATAGAGATACTGGTACAATTTCCAACCTAGTATACGTCTTGGCTTTGTTACAATATGATAATTAGTCGACAAGAATATATACCTTTCCGTAAAACAAAGATAACTATTTATCAAGATTATTTAGTAAAGTATTGTTAGTCGGTCCCTACAGTCATTTCCATATTGCCGTTCAATTTGCAATAACTTGTATTCGAAACCCGCTGCTAATATGATAAAAATGTTCAGTCGCAAAAATGCTGTCCCATCTCTGTCAGGTTCATGTCATGACAAAACAGTATGCTGTGTGATATGTGTGCATCCGTATTTTTCAGAAATATGTAACATTCTCCTTGTTGTGCCAATGTTTTAGGATTTATACATATTAATCCCTATTTATCATGTTTACAAAAAATCGACGGAAAATCAACAGATTTGAATTCAGCGATTCGATCTAAATGAATAAAAGATAACCCAAAACTCATTGAAATTACTTTTTAAACTTACTTTCAAAAATTTAGATACCTTTATTTAAGATAAATTGTAAGACAAAAAATCCAAATCTCACCATTAAAAAATACCAAAAGTAAGTTTGAATTTCGAGTATGTTTTGTGATTGACACATTCGGACGATACAACAATATCTCAACCCTTCAACTAATTCGAATTCATCGATAATGTCTCGTAGAAGTCCACGATGAAACCATTAAAAGGCAAACAGCATATTTTTTTTCTTTCAAAATGATTACTTGGGTACCAATCGCAAATGTGATAAATTCAGCCATTCAGCCAAATCTTCAAATCATGTCAAATCCTTTGCGCTACTTCTGTCAATATCTGGAAACTTAAAACAAACAAAAGCCGAAATTTTATCAAAAGTGGGCATATGGCAAAATTTGGGGTAATTTGCTAATTCGCATAGCGGCCATTTTGCCTTATCATGACGTTATCTATTACAATAGGATTATATAAGCCCCTTAAATAAAAATGCCAATATGCCCATATCTATGTCGAATGAACAATTTGTTCGCATATAGGTGAATTGTACATGTTTTAAGGCTTTTGTCCGTGTACAAATGGACATTGTCTACTCTGAAATCTTTTGGCCTTTTTTTAGTTAAATAATCGGAAGCGAAACCATAGTATAATTGCTACATAAGATCATATGAAATGACGGAAAATCGTAAAATAGCAAGATTCAAAGCAGAACTACATATGCAAGAAGATATTGTTCATGATTTGTTCGCATACAGGGAAACACCTTGTAGGTTGAATTTTAAAGTTAAATAACTTTTAACTTACCTGCTTTCTTACGTTTTCGGCTAAATTCTTTTACAAACATGATGATTTCAACCTTCCTATTTCGTAAAAAGTCAAAATTTTAAACATTTTCCCTTAGCAGCATTTTTTGAAAATATCCGCGAAAGGAAGTTTTTAAAGAAACATTAGTTTTAAATACATGACGGAAAAGGACTGGATTATCCGCAAATCCAAAATAGATTATATTTTCAATCTTAAGCTAAGGAAGGTAATTTAATCAAAGGGGACAAAGTCCCGTGGTGCAAATCATTTGAATAAAGTACCTTTGATTTTGTCATATGGATAGTTTGGGTTATGGTGTCCCTTCGATACAAATCACACAATGAACAAATCATAAAAAGCATGCACATTTAAATCAAATGAATGCGGAAAAGGCACTAATGCAATTATCTATGTAAAGGTTTTTGAAATTTGAGACAGTAAACTTATGTTTAACAGACGATATTTCGCTCAATTTATTAAACTAATTTTATACTAAATGATTAAATATAGTTACTTTTGTTTCAAACTCGTGTACAAATATATGTATTGATTTAAACATAAATATAGGTGGTATTATAACCAATAAAACAACTATCAAAACCATGTGACCAACAGACAGAAGTATAAGCACATAATGTATGTCAACGTACAGAACAACCCAAATCAAATAGAAAGCTATGATAAAATTTAAAACAATTTTAGCGGGTTGTCACATGCCATTGTAACAATCATTGGAAAAGTGGTGTTTCTTTAGACCAACACGAGGCACACAAACAACTTACACAATCAACAGATACACATTATGAGCAGATGTATCGCATGCATACTGAATTCCAGTTCAAAGCAAATGACAATTAATAAATAAATAAAACCAACCTAGTAACGTATACCCTCGTATATTTATAGACTTTAAGTATAAACTTCTATTCTATGATTGTCTTTAAAAAAACTTTTAGTTTACTGTGAAAGTACTTATATTGATGGTAAGGATTTTATCATTTTGTCCTTAAGTAACATAAATTGTTTTGATCGGTGAATTTCGGTGAGTGTATTCGACTTAATGTTATCTTCTTACAATTTGAATACAAAAAATTATGATGTTATATTTAACTTGCTTTTTTTATTTTTAAGAATTAATTTAACAATTCAAAGTACATATGTAAGATTTTTTTAGGTATTCGTTTGTTGTAAGTGACATGCTTATGGCCTCAATTACGAACCTTGATGACCATAAATCTGTTAATCTTTCGATCTGGGGTTTATTGGTGTCATCACATTTGATTACACGTGTGCATCATGTAGGTCTAGATAAATTCAATGTATTTCCGAAAGCAATTATTGTAACTACAATTTGAGGAATATTGATAGTCAGTGAAAATCAAACACCTTTTTGCAATTTTCAATAAACATGATAAATGATTACATAACAACATATGATGATTTTCATGATTTTTCGTTTTTGTATGGCTCCAATTCAATACTAGCAATTTCAGAATATCCACGAATTTAGGACCCCACAAATATATGTTTGCTCAAAATACGAAAATTGATACCAACAAATAAATTACTTTCCCAGTTTTATACATGTTTCGTGTTTATTGGAAATGGTTGATCATGGGGTTCAGTCTGAGGTAACCTTACTTTAATTGCAAACGAATCAGCATTCGTTATGGGTAGTTGTTGGGCATTATATTGTAATACATTGATGTTATTCTTTAGACGACGGCATTGTGAACATAAACATTAATTTTAATGTTGTCTGATGCTGACAATAATATTTAATTGTTTTTATCGTAATGTCATTTGGAAACACAGAATATCTTCAACTTCCACAGACAATGATACTTTTAACGTCAAATCCTGTACTTCAGATCCATGCTTTGGTAACAATGTTTCATAATAGCTTAGAAATGATAAATATGAAATCATTAAAACCCCTGCATACATACTCTGAGTAGACGAAAATGTGCAACAAAAAATATTTTAAAGAGTAGAATTTTTTAAAACGTTTATGAAATGAAATCGTTCATGAATTTTGACAATAAATTATCCTGTAACAGAGAATAAACCATGTAAACAAACAGGTGAAATGTATTTGATATTGTACACTGATGTTCACCAGATGGTACAACCATTAGCAATCACTTTTCATCAATACATTTTTATCTGATGAATAATTCTAAAGGTTTACCATGATTTTGCTTATTTTATTTTATTTTGATAATTTTCGCATCCAATTCAATAAAATGTAAATTACATCAAATCTATTTAAATTTGTCTGTAATATAAAGAAGTAGGTCCGGTAAGGGCCGATTTTGGCCTCAAATTTCAAGTCTATCTGACAAAAGATTTTAGACTTATTTTAAACACTAAAGTGTCTATTTCAGTTGATTCAACTAGTTTTTGTGAAAGTTTTTAAATGATTTACTGATTAAAAAAGCTCAGATTCTAGCTTAAATATGACAAATCTATCAAATATGCCAAAAAATGTCACTTTTCAGATGGTTTTTGTCAAAAATGGAAGTGGCCGCATCCGTGTTCATCCTCAACCTTTATATATGTTGTGTATTATCATCAAATACAACTTACATTTCAATATCAAGAATGAACACAAATTCGGACACTTTCATTTAAGGTAGCACAATACAAAGATTTTTTTACTTCCAATCACTAACCTTTGAAATGCTGTAACTTTCTTATGAATGCATAGAAAATAATAAAAGAGGTATATATAGATAGATAAAATATTATTCTTTTAAATGAATGCAATATTTTTATTATGCAATCATTATGTAATCAATTATTATGTAATTAGTGGCAAAATCTGGGTAAGTTCACTTGAATGAATTTAGCTCTATCATCTCTTTAACTATACAGAAAATTTTAACGAAATCTTAATCAACACATCATGGGCTTCAAAAGTATGTCTCAGATTGTCTCTATTGTATTCCAGTCTCTCGTAAATCTCTAATTAGTGTAACCATCCTAAGCACATAAAAGAAGATAATGTTTAATTAGGTGTAAAATTTGTTCTATACATTCTGTCTCAAATCTGAGAAACCCTTTTGTAGATAATGGCCATAGGAACAACATATAATAAAATCAACCCTCTAGGGATATCTATGCAGAAGCTAATTTCATTTGAAAGTGGAAATTTGGTGAAAAATATTTTAGTCAAAGTTAACATTATAATTGGTTACATAATTGTTGCATAATACTAGCATTGCATTTAGTTGAAAGAGTTATCTGTTAGCTATCCAAAACTACCACTTTTAGAAATTTTCAAGCATTATTAAGAAAGTTACAGCATTTTAAAACTTGGGAGTTGGAGTTATAAAATCTTTGTATTGTGCTACCTTAAGACGGAAACCGTCTAAGATTTACCTAAAATGCTGAAATTGTGAAGATTTCAGTAATTTAGCATGACTTAATGATGCTAGTACCCGATATATGTACATTGTATTGTCAAAAACAGTCCATATTTATGTAGCAGAAGCATTATACTTTCCAAAAAATAATTAAAAGTTTCCATTTTAACAATTTTGTAAAACTGCTATATTTTGGGGCCAAAAAGGGGTCTTACTGAACCTACTCCTTTATACGATTATGGGTTATCTTCATCTTAAAACATGTAAGTTGTACAATTATAGTATTCGATTTATGAGTTTGTGTATCCCTTTGTTGTTTTTTCTCCACTCTTTTGCATGTCACAATGTAAGACAATTAGACACTAGTAAACAATTTTGTTTGAAACTCGTCATGTTGATTTGATTGAACGAAAAAATTGAAACACTTATTCAAAACAAATGGGAAAAGCAAATTGTAAGAGAATTTATTCTTCTTATTTTAGTGGCGTATTTTCACTTTCTTCCATAATCAGATATTTCATGTGACTTTCAAAGGTTAAGACTATTTTCATTTCGTCCATGGAACGAACATATGAGATTTGATATTTTACTTACCATTCTTTAGTATTAACAAACACTTCCTAAGAATTTTATAAATCCAACGGTATGAATTAACAAAAATTAACAGAAACAGTAACCACGCTGTATCTCATTCATATTTTCATGTTTCAAAATTCTATTAAAAAAACCGATAACGGATTTTTCTCCGTAAACTTCACGACACAATGTCTGTAACATCATTAAAAACTTCGATAAGATTTGTTCAATAGTATACAAAACTTTCATCCGTTTCACTAAACAATCAGCGTTTTGTCAAATGTAATTACATCAGGTCTTGAAATGTCTGATGATGAATTTGACGCCGGAAAAGGACATATTACGCCGTACTAAAACGTGCAAAAGACCAGACAACGATTCGCAGAAGTTTTAATTTTAGCACAATGATAGTGTTGACCAGAGAATAAACATGTTATTAAATGGTAATAGTAAACTCGTCAAACAATTTATTATTATATTGAAATTAAACAAATCGAGTTGAAATCATGCGTTATCCTATTCTCATCCGTTATGAAACCTATTGCTATTTGACGTTGAATTCAAACAAACCCGTCCATATCGTACGTGGTAATGTGAGCCTAGCCTTTTTGTAGTAATAAATTAACATTTTGTTACTAAATTAACCACAAACAAGAATGTGTCCACAGTACACGGATGCCCGACTCGCACTATCATTTTCTATGTTTAGTGGACAATGAAATTGGAATAAATTCTCTAATTTGGCATTAAAATTAGAATTATCTTATCAAAGGGAACATGTATACTAAGTTTCAAGTTGATTGGACTTCTACTTTATCAAAAAATACCTTGACCAAAAACTTTAACCTGAAATTTGCACTATCATTTTCTATGTTCAGTGAACCGTAAAATTGGGGTCAAAACTATAAATTGGCATTTAAATTAGAAAGATCATATCATAGGGCACATGTATACTAAGTTTCAAGTTGATTGGACTTCAACTTCATCAAAAACTACCTTGACCAAAAACTTTAACCTGAAGCGGGACAGACGGACGAACGAACGAACGAACAGAGAGACAGACGGACGGACGAACGGACGCATAGACCAGAAAACATAATGCCCCTCTACTATCGTAGGTGGGGCATGAAAATGTAGATACGTTTGTTTAATCAACAGGTTACATGCATAATATCAATTCAAAAAGATGTGGTATGATTTTCAAATAAACAACTATCCATCTGAGTTGATATTTATAACTTGTATATAATCGGCCCTTACCAGACCTACCCCTTTAGCATTTGTTTAGCAAAAGAACTTAGTTGTTTTGGCATATATTGTAATACATAGACAATAATAGTGCATTGACTTGACATATCAACGATATAAGGATGAGGCTTAGAAACGAGGAAATGCGAGGCAGTGCCGAGCTATTTCCCCGTTTCGGGCCGAATCCTTATATCGTTGATATGTCAAGTCAATGCACTATTATTGCCTTTATACTGCAATCTAAAAAAAGCATTTTCAATTGTTGTTTAATGTGATAAGATTATTTATTTGATTTAAATATTGGGGGAAATACCCTTTAAAAAGGCCGCACATCATGCTCGCGGAGTAATATACAACAGAATGAAATTTACATTTACCTGTTGAAACCAACACTCGATGGTGAACGAAATCGATTGAGTATGGATTTAAATATCAACCATAAGCATAAAACATAATGATTTATAGGTTGCAAACAAAAAATATTAACAAATTAAATATGTGTTTCCAATAATTGCAAAAGAACAATGATGAGTCGTTCCACGCATCATTGTATGCATTTGAAACAAGAACAGGTTGAAGAGACGGTATAAATAATTCAATATTATTTCGGCAATTTCTATTTAAATATTCATGAGGAAAAGTGATATCGGGTCAGTGACTGTATATGACATAGAAGTATACAGTCAACGCATGTTGACTGCTCAAATAGAACGTGTGCAGTATAAATTGATATAATCATTTAGTCCTCTTCATTATTCAATTTCTTTTAATGCAATATTAATGCTTCGTTTACCTTTCAGATGAGTCAAAAAAGGAATGCTACTGGACAACATGGAGTTCATGGTCGGGATGTAGTATTACTTGTGGTAAAGGCGATCAAGTCAGGGTCAGACTGCAAACGAATACATCAATACTTTGTAACTACAATGAAACTTTTAACGTCAAATCCTGTACTTCAGATCCATGCTTTGGTAATAAAGTTTCATAATAGCTTAGAAATGATAAATATGGAATCATTAAAACCCTGCATACATACTCTGAGTAGACGAAAATTTGTAACAAAAAATTATTTTAAAGGGTAGAATTTTGTAAAACGTTTATGAAATGAAATAATTTTGACAATGAATTATCCTGTCACAGAGAATAAACAGTCAGGTGAAATGTATTTAGTATTGTACACTGAAGTTCGCCAGATGGAACAAACATTAGCAATTAATTTTCATGAATTCATTTTTATCTGATGAACAATTCTAAAAGTTCACCCTTTGCTTATTTTATTTTATTTTGATATTTTGCGCATCCAAATCAATAAAATGTAAATTACACCAAATCTAATCAAATTTGTCTGTAACAGACATGAACCACGGCCAGACAGTGAACTAAACGATCCTGACTTGGGACAAGCATATACTGAATAAAGCGAGTCTCAAATGTTCGTGAGCGCTAAACCTTCCCCAGGCTGGTAATTTGGATTAACAACACAACAGAAGAACAAACTGTGAAAATGGATTGAACATAATAAATCGGTACAAAGCGCAGATTAAAGTATAAGTCGGTGCACATTACACGGATTCAATTTAAAGACGTTATAAACAGTCCTCGAAATATAGATTGCATCACTGCAACCGAGGAGGAGGGGGGGGGGTTACTGACTATTCTTTCGGGTATAACTGTGCCGACAGCACTTGCTAAATCATACCCTGTTCTAACCAGAAAACATTGAAAAACATACCCTGTTTAAACAAAAATATAGAAAAACATACCCTGCTCTGTACATGCACAGAACATGTTCTAGACCGTATAAAAAGATGCAGTTCTAGACCCAGGTTCTAAACTGTATCTTAAACAGTTAAATAAGCGATTCTGTTCTAGACAGATACTTTTAAAAAAAAAAGACCCTGTTCTCATCAACAGGGCACGATAACGCCACCCTGTTCTAACCAGCAGGACATGAAAAAGGACCCTGTTCTAACTAGCAGGGCATGAAAAAGATACCCTGTTTTGCGGCACACTCATACCACTAAAAATACACCCCCCCCCCTTGGGCACTGTAACAAGTATGTAACGATATTTCTCCACTCGAATAATTTAATTTTGATATTTAAAGTGCAAGGCTTTGCGCGTTTTTTTAAATAATTAAAATTTAACTGTTGAGAGTGGAGGAGTATCGGTATACAAGAGTTAAAGCAGTGAATCTATTTCTCTAATGACTTTTATCCTTCCTTTTCAAAGATTTGCAGAAAGTTGTGTACTTTACATATGACATCATCTGGCATGGTTGCCAATTTTCAGGACGTCATGATAGGAAAGTCAGACGAAATCAAGAAAGTGTTGCGTCATGATTATATTTCGACCAATCATTTGCTGAGAACAAATATTTCAAAAGTGATGAGAAACATTTTTTCTCACATCGCTTAGAAATGCGAAAATAGCACAAAAATTAGATAAACGCATGACTTTATGCAAGGACAAAATATAAATGAATTGTTCATATATATGACCACATATATTTTGGTTTTAAATTATGAATTTCAGACAAAAATCAATGTTAGTCCCGACTAAACAATACTGTAAGATTTAACAATAGTGTTAATTTGATATCCTTTAATTATAAGGTTTGTCAGTCAACTAGCGTTTACAGATATATATAGATTCCACAACTGCAACAAGTGTATTGCGATATTTCTCCACTCGAGACAGTTAAATTTTAATATCTAAAGCACAAGCCTTGCCAAGCTTTTTAAATAATTAAAATTTACCTGTTGAGATTGAGGAAATGTCATAATACACGAGTTACAGTGGAATATGTTTCTCTTATGATTTTTGTCCTTCCTTTTCAAAGATTTGAGAAAAAGTTGAGTATTTTTTATTTGACGTTATCAGGCATGGTTTCCTTTTTTCATGATGTCACAATAAGAAAATTCAGAAGAAAACAAGTAAATTTAACGGTACAATTAAATTTCAACCAATCATTTGCTGAGAACAGATTTTTCACTAGTGAGGAGAAATATTTTTTTCACACCGGTGAGAATAAGCACAAAAATTAGAGAAAAAATTTATAGTCTCTACAAACAACATCACCGTAAAATAATCATTTCTGATATTCAGCATTGTGTAGGTATAACTAATTTTCCTTAACATATTATTGTAGATATAAATACAACATACTTGATTTCATAAATTAGCAAATTATACATAAATTTAAAACCTAAACCAATAAGCTATATTTCATATATTCATTGGACTGTTATGTGCGTCATTCATGAGGAAATGTAAAACCTATTAATATAAACAAGAAAGATTAACACAATCCGAAACCGTTCTAGCTCTATCCATAAGAGGTACTTGTGAATAACATTTCATCACGTTTATTGTACGTTCAAAATTTGCAAGTTTTATCAATGTTATCATCAATACTTGATTTAAAACAGAAATCGATTGATTCCGAAGTGTATTTTTCCAAAATATTGCACACAATAAAATATCTATAGTTGTAATATTTCGAGACGTATATCACAAAGTCAAAATTTGATTTGACGGAATGTATAATAAAACTATCATCTTTTACGATGGACTAAACAGCTTATTTGCTGTTACAAATACAATTCACATGCCACTATATATACATTTACAGTGTTGCAACCTTTGACAAAGCCGACGAGGACAGGCATTACTCGACTAACAAAAACTATACGTTCATATTGCCTAGATGGTCGAGTCGTCTATGGCACTAGTCGGATTTTTTCCTATTGTAAGGGTGGACAATCGTAAATCAAATAGCACACACTTAGATTTGAGGCCTCCTGCATTTTAAATTATCAGATAAGAAAGAAAAAATCAATTGTATTCAGATACAATTGCTTTCAAAGCTTTTCGCTTTAAAGGTGTCCACTAATTCAAACCTCTTTAACATCAACAAAATGTTTCAATTTTCAAAGCTTTCTTAATATTTTATGTTCAGTTTGACTTCATTGAAATCAAGTATATTCTGAATTGTACATGTATCACATTTCTGTGCGTCAATTTCTAACAAGTGTTTTAAGTATTGCAGTGAAACATCACCGTTCTTAAGTCAAGTGCTATTCAAAATAACTATCTTTTTTTTTCTAAAAAGCTGAAATAAAGTCATAGTATTAGGGCGCATAACCCTCAATTTTAAGGAAAATAGTTGACAAGTAAGTTTTTCCTCTAGATGGTCTATATGTTTTTTTTTGTTATTCAGCAGAAGTTTATTTCAAAGAATTTGTTCTATAGTTTAAGTAAACACTGACCTCAAAAGCACCATCTTTGTCAGTTAGGAAAACTTTTTCGAGCTGAATTTCAATATTTATGGTACATTTTCTTATAATGTATATCAATGATACCAAAACATCAATGCATGTTCACTTTGTTAAGTCATTTTAAATCTTATTAAATATTATTTCATTGCACTTTTAAAGATTTTTATAAATTTGTGAAAGTCTTATGTGCTTTACTTTTTGAAAAAAATATTACAATCGTCAAACACTAGAATATTATGTAATTCTTAAATGTTTGAGACTTTTCACTATGCATCCTTTATCCATATTGTTTTTCTTACAAATGGAAGTTTAAAACGACCTTGACTGGCTATATAGCCCTTGCACGGTCGGTTGTTTTTCATATATATATGTGGTGGTGTTTAACGACCTTGACTGGCCTTTCAGCCCTCGCACGGTCGGCTCGGTGCCCGAAGGCGTTTGGTGAGCTTTAAATATTCTGGAGCCATGGGTCAGGAACAAGTAGTGGAGGTCGCAATATGGAGGCCGCCATCTTGGTTTTGGTGAGTTGTTTTTGGTTTTTGACTATTTTGTTGTTTATTCTTCACTAACGGCTGCTTTCAGGGCCAGTTTGGTCAGCTTGGCAGCCCGCTAGCCTCGATGATGGAGTACTGGTAGATGATCTCGGACGTAGTTCGAAAGATGACAGGAAGCATTATCAGGACCAAAGCCGTGAGGCAGTGAAATGAAGGTCGTATCACCCAACAGCCTAGGATACAGCCCTCGGACGTTAATCGGCATAACACTCCCCATAATACAATGGTTTTGGAGTGCATGTTAACGCGGGTACGCCAACCGCTACGTCTATCTGTACGGCATGGATCGGTTTCTGTCATCTTAAGTAGTAAGTCGTTGATATCTAACTGTAAACCCTCATCGAAGATAGCGGGTAAAGGAGAGCTGGCCCAGCACGTCCGTTCAGCTGTAATGACTGAGACGTGACTGAATGAATGAACAATGTGATGGATTGTAATGATTGTTTTTCATCAACAAGGAAATTAGACTATGATAAAATATAGTAATACAGTTAAAGGAAGTATAAATGTAAAAAATAATTTTCAACTTTTTTTTTTAAATTGTATAAAGGTATAAAAATAATGAATAGTTATTTTTCAATATGTATTTGAATTTTATATTTTGAATAATTTAATCTTTTTCACCCATAAAACGTAAATATAAGGAATAATTTTGAATGGTGACAAATAAGGGGAAGTAACTCTAGTTCAGTTTGTAACCGATGGTGCAATTTATTTACGACCTAAAGCTAAGGTAATTGGTGTTAATTAACAGTGTGTTTGACACCAAAGCTGTCAAGTGAAGCCATGCACTTAATGGGTCACTTAATTTGACAGTTTACATAGCTAGATGAACTTCCTGTTCATGGAAGAATTACGAATTTGCCGGTATTTCAAAGGAATATTACTTATGAAATCAATCTCAAGGATAAGAAATACGGGTGAAATCGGGTCATTTTCGGAATTCCCGGGTTATTTCAATGACCCGGCGGGTGTTCCGGGTGATCCCTCAGAATTGTGAAAATCTCGGGTCACACTTGCAGAATGTATATCAATGATACCAAAACATCAATGAATGTTCACTTTGTTAAGTCATTTTAAATCTTATTAAATATTATTTCATTGCACTTTTAAAGATTTTTATAAATTTGTGAAAGTCTTATGTGCTTTACTTTTTGAAAAAAATATTACAATCGTCAAACATTAGAATATTATGTAATTCTTAAATGTTTGAGTCTTTTCACTATGCAGCCTTTATCCATATTGTTTTTCTTACAAATGGAAGTTTAAAACGACCTTGACTGGCTATATAGCCCTTGCACGGTCGGTTGTTTTTCTTCAACAAGGAAATTAGACTATGATAAAATATAGTAATACAGTTAAAGGAAGTATAAATGTAAAAAATAATTTTCAACTTTTTTTTTAAAATTGTATAAAGGTATAAAAATAATGAATAGTTATTTTTCAATATGTATTTGAATTTTATATTTTGAATAATTTAATCTTTTTCACCCATAAAACGTAAATATAAGGAATAATTTTGAATGGTGACAAATAAGGGGAAGTAACTCTAGTTCAGTTTGTAACCGATGGTGCAATTTATTTACGACCTAAAGCTAAGGTAATTGGTGTTAATTAACAGTGTGTTTGACACCAAAGCTGTCAAGTGAAGCCATGCACTTAATGGGTCACTTAATTTGACAGTTTACATAGCTAGATGAACTTCCTGTTCATGGAAGAATTACGAATTTGCCGGTATTTTAAAGGAATATTACTTATGAAATCAATCTCAAGGATAAGAAATACGGGTGAAATCGGGTCATTTTCGGAATTCCCGGGTTATTTCAATGACCCGGCGGGTGTTCCGGGTGATCCCTCAGAATTGTGAAAATCTCGGGTCACACTTGCAGAATACGGGTCAGTTGACAGGCATGGGTTTGACACCTGTAAGTTGTGTCATACTAAACATTTGTCTACCGCATTTAAGCATACTATACTTATAGCTTTTCATCGTGCTATTTTTTAAGTCTACTTATTGTAAGATGAACCAAATATGACGTTTTGATCTGGTTACATATTATCGTGTTTTCTTGGCTGAACAGCGTGTAATTGTAACTGAACATCTCTTGTAAACAAAAATAGATGTGGTAAGATTGACACAACTATTCAACAAAAGATGTGGATGTACGCAATTACAGGCAACAGTACGGCATTCAATAATGAGATAAACAAACCAATACATTAAGGTCGGCAACAAAAGACCCTGACATAAAATTGTGTGAAAATTAACGGCCTTATTTATAATTATATCAACAGTTACCTAAAAACAAATATGACAAACATGAACCAACGACAACCACGGACAACGATGTTGTATTAAATTTCACCCATTTGTAAACGTAACAATTTTATGATGCATTATCGCGCTACCTTAGTTTATCATAACGTTCGTTAATCTTAACAAATAAAGTATCAAATCATACATGTGTAAAATCACAATAGTATCGTGGCAATATAATGATCTAACATCGTCTTCTAAAACTCTACCTTCTGAAGATTCTTGTCAAAATTATATATATTATGCGATTAACCTAGTGAATAGTATGCCAATATAACTCCATCAGACATTCTAGTCGTATTTTATTATTTATAACTAGCAGTTTGATCATTCAGTTCATCATCAAGCACTCTAATGTATACTTTAACATCTTCCGCATATTAACGTTTTGAAAGTCTTTAATTTGTCAAAGCTGATGCGTTCCTTGTCAATTAATTAGGATCTCGAATACCACATATAGTAACTTTATATCTATATCTATTTCAGGTGATGATGATATATTAGACATGAGATTTAGTCGAACATATTTACATAAAAACATATTTATATCGGCTGATAATACAATTATAAGTAATGTTCATACCATTGGCACTTTAAGCAGTGATGATGCACAGTTACAGAACTATGAGGGAACGATTTCGAACATTTGCGTAGGAAATAATGAGTTGATCTACTATGAAGTGAACTTCACATACACAATACTCAAAACAATTACTACTGACACTTTGTTTCTAGAGATAGGTTTGGCTGAACATTCCAAGGTAGACAAAAACTACTCCGTTGCGTTTCAAAACGTGGGTGGATGGTCTTTCTTTGTTGGTAAAACAAAAGATAGTGATAAAATTAACTTGTATTCTCACAATGGTTCTTCTCGGGAGATATTGAAATCAGTCAGTGATTTTACAGCTGGTACAAAAGTTCAAGGAAAATTTAGATTGTTTATAAACAGACGAAGAAATGAATTTTCCCTGAGACAAGATGAGTCGATAGTCCATGTCATGACGGATGCGACCTCAAGTGTGAAACTTTGTCCAGTATTCGGGATGTACAATAATCAATGGGTTCATATCAAATTGCAGTTAATGAATCCTCGGAACTATACATATTACCCATGGTAATGCAGTCAATATGCATATATCAATATCCACGATGCTTTTAAATTTACATATTCAGGATCCTAAACGTTTCGACTAATGTAATGTGTTTTGTCTTTTTAATTCTTTTTGGTCATATATAAATAGTGATTGCTGTTTTTCTTCAAGTGATGGTATTTAACGCCCGGTCCGTAAATTCTTGTGTTTAGGGTAAACTTTTGTAAATTACAATGCTTTATTTGCAAAAATACAATTTAGCATAAAGCGTTTATACCAATCAAGTAAGTATTTGTGTTTCAATTTTAGGACCATTTTAATAAATTTTAAAAAATTCTACATTGATTACGAATAACCCAGTTCATTTATAAGATTTTAGTTTGGGGCAACTAATCGTACACGATTTATTTGTTTCACAGTTTGATTCAGAATAAAAACCGACATAGCTAGATAATACAATTAATATATAATTAACTAATTACTCACACAATTCTGTATTGTAATTGTTAATAAATACATCAAATACCATAATTTCAAACCTAATCTTGATTCTTGAACTATATTAAGAATTTTTAGAAATATATCTATTTTTTTTAATTTACCTGTGACGTCACTTTTGTCAGACAATGCGTGGTTCTGATGTGCTTATTTGTGTGCTGACCTAGGTTGTTTTACGTATTCGTTTTTATTCTGGGGTTTGACAGCACTTCTGTGTTGACATGTATGTCAATTATATGGTGATTTTAATAAAGTTACTGTTTGCACAATTATGAATTATTCTAAATACTATAAGCGTTTTCATATCCCTTGCATAGATAACCTAAACCGTATTTGACATTTTGGGTCATCAATGCTCTTCATCTTTGTTTGGCTTTCTTAACTATTTTAACCTGAGAGACACTGATGAGTCATCTATAGACAAAACTAGCGTCTGACGTATTAAATAATAAGCCTGGAACCTTTGATAACTATTAGCATGTCTAAATGTGCTATTGTATTGTCTTTTTTGTGTATTTCTCTATCTGCATGTTCTTGCATTCATTTGTACTATAGTCCTGTCATGTAATGTTGTCATTTTAGTGTTATATTTAACATTGCCATAAAAGCACGATGTTTGGCTAGCCACAAAACCAGGTTCAACCAACCACTTTTTCTTTAAATGTCCTGTACAAAGTCAGGAAACTGACAGTTGTTATCTGGTAGTGCGTTTCTGTGTGTGTTGCATTATCTTTTTGTTTTTTGTTGCACTTCAGTGTTTCTGTTGTTTCGTTCTTTTCCTCAGTTTAAGTGTGTAACCCGGATTTGTTTTCTCTCAAACGATTTATGACTTTGACATATTTACTATTAAGTCTACCAGCCTATTATCCAAGTAATTACGAGAGTGGAAATCTGACCCTTGGTGATAGATGTATTCATGTTCCATTTCTTGTATAGATAAAAATGTAAAAATTTATATATACTAGAAAACATCCGTGATATCGCGGGTCCGTGACTGAATTAAAGTATATAACTATGCGTAAGCCTTATTTTAGTATTGGTATTGTCATCTGATAAAGTCATGCCGATAATAAGATACACAGTTTTCTCTGCTTTCAAACTCTTTCTGTGTGAATCCGTCGACCTGGAACATACTGGTAATATTAATTTTTTGTATTTAATGATAAAATTTTATCGCCATATATACGGCCCCAGAGAATATTACATGGTGTCAGATAAATACGGGAAACTGATCTCAACGGAGTACCACAGACTCAGATGAACTGGGATTCAACAAATCTAGTTGATACTTAGTATAAAAATTCAAACAACACGTGGGACTTATCCTCGATGGACCGCTCGACGAAAAAGACGAGAAGGTAAAAATTACTTATCTACTATTGTGGGTTGGTGAAAAAGGAAGAGATATTTATAACACATGGCGATTAAGTGAAGACGATGCAAAGAAACTTTCTGTCCATTTTGACAAGTTTCTTACATATGTTCAACCAAAGCAGAACTCTTTACTTGCAAGGTGTAAATTTAGACATGAAACACAAAGAAGTGACACTGTTGAGCATTTAATTATTTTATATCGCGGTGAGCGTGGTACGATTGTGGTCTAGTGGGACTGGGGCATTAAATGATACAGGTAAAAAAAGAATAATTTTCGCACAAATAATAACATTAACCGCGGTACAAATCATATTAAGCAGGTGAACATTTCAACAATTAATAGACATGTCATTATGTATACATGTTTCTCGATTCTTGTTTTTTTATATAGGTTAGACCGTTGGTTTTCCCGTTTGAATGGTTTTACACTAGTAATGTTGGGCCCTTTATTGCTTGTTGATCGGTGTGAGCCACGGCTCCGTGTTGAAGGCCGTACATTGACCTATAATGGTTTACTTTTATAGATTGTTATTTGGATGGAGTTTTCTCATTGGCACTCATATCACATCTTCCTATATCCATGTATCTTAATTCAGTGATGATCGTGGCAAAAATTCGAAAACCGGATACAACCATTGGAGAGCTGACAAAACCACACATGACCGGTTAAGCTAACCTCAGACAAGGAATCATATGTAGGCAAATTTGAATAAAACAATATCTATAGTTTGCCAGTACAAAAGAATACTAGTGTCTTTTCATAATATTTTTCCTCAGTCACAGTACATGGACTAATTGTACAAAAAAAATGTCTATAAACCTGAAAATCAATCTGTCTTGTATTGTTAAATATACAAACTTTGTTTTATCTGTATTCACACTTATGTTAAATGGTGGTAAAGCCTATTTCAAGTTGTTAAACAATTTACATCAATTTTCAATCAAACAAACACGCATAAAATCTATCATCATGAAAGTGATCATACCATCATATCCAGGACCATTCTGTTATACAGTTGCAATATGTTAGGTGCTTTTAACCTGGCAACTGCTGAATTTAGAAATTTGAATGACCTGCTGAACAATTTCATTTTTAAGACTGTAAAAAATTATTCTTGGGGTTAAAAAAACAATATATTCAATTTACGGTATTAACTGAGTGGGAAAGACTACAAAATTATTTTAACACGGTAAACTTAAGCCAATGATTGAATACTAGTACAGATCAAAAAGATAGCTGGAACTAGCGTGTCATCGTCTGCCGTAAATATATATTTATATAAAAAAATAGTAAAAATCCTGGTATCTATGATGAGTTTATTGTTACAAGGCGCTTTTTTTTAGAATCTATGATATTGTATTCGTCAAAGGATCCATCGGAACCGTCGTGGCACATGTCGTCTTGGAACTTCTTTCAGTGGTCAATAATTGTTAACATCCTCTGATAGGGGATAACCCAATAAACTACAGAAAACTTAGAAATGCCTTTTGAAAGATTAAATAAAACATATCTATAAAAGTTTAAAGGAAAAACTATGTAGATCAACTTATGTAACTTTTAAATCAAATTGTGATTGTGAAAAAAATGATATACTAAGTGTAGAACAATTTGAAGAAAGACAGAGTCTTACAAGATTTCGCACATCTGCTCGTCAATTACTTATCGAAGACGATATAGATCTATTAATAATCCTCTATACAATGGAGTAGTGCAATATGTTGCAGTAAGGAGGTCGAAGATGAACCTAATTTTCTGTCTAAATGTGACAGTGTATCAGACCAAAGATTAGTGATTAGTGATTGCTGTAACTAAGAATGTTCAAAAAATCTAGAACCCAACAAAACAAGCTGATATGGTTGTATCCATATCCGTGCATGGTATTTGTGATCTCATGTAGGTCTTTGTTAATTGGAGATTTTGTTTGACCAGAACATTTTCATTATTATTACACTGAATGCCAAAAAAAAAATATTGGAATTCTTTCCTGTGATTTCAAAATTTTACAACCTCTTCAGCTAGTAGCGAACAACAGGTGCCATTCCCATAAGGTGATATTAGTTTTTCTATTTAAAAAAAAATGGCGATTTGGCTCTACTTTGCAATTCGTCTTTCTACTCGTCGATATTTTTTAATCGTTTTTTAGCTCACCTGACCTGAAAGGTCAAGTGAGATTTTCTCATCATTTGGCGTCCGTAAACTTTTACAAAAATCTTCTCCTCTGAAACTACTGGGCCAAATTTTACCAAACTTGGCCACAATCATCATTGGGGTATCTAGTTTAAAAATATGTCCGGTGACCCGGCCAACTAACGAAGTTGGCCGCCACGGCTAAAAATAGAACATAGGGGTAACATGTAGATTTTGGCTTATATCTAGATCTCTGAAACCAAAACATTTAGAGCAAATCTTACAGGGGGTAAAATTGTTAATCAGGTCAAGAGATATCTGCCGTAAAATGTCCAGATGAATCCGACAACCCGTTGTTGGGTTGCTGCCCAAGAATTGGTAATTTTAAGGAAATTTTGCCGTTTTTGATTATTATCTTGAGTATTATTATAGATAGAGATAAACTGTAAACAGCAATAATGTTCAGCAAAGTAAGATCTACAAATAAGTTTCATGACCTAAATTGTCAGTCGACCCTCTTAGGAGTTATTGCCCTTTATAGTAAATTTTTATCCATTTTTTATACGATTTTGTAATCTTTTACAAAAATCTTCTCCTCTGAAACCACTGGGCCAAATTCAACAAAACTTAGCAACACTCATCATTGGGGTATATAGTTTTTAAAATGTGTCTGGTAACCTAACCAACCAACCAAGATGGCCGCCATGGCTAAAAACAAAGCAGGGGGTAAAATGTAGATTTTGGCGTGTACCTCTGAAACCAAAGCATTTAGTGCAAATCTGACAGGGGGTAAACGTGTTCATCAGATTAAGATCTATCTGCCCACAATTTATAGGACAAATTCGACTACCCTTTGTTGTCCCTGAATCGGTATTTTGAAGGGGAAGTTTTGGTTATTATCTTAGATATATCATTATAGGATCTGATAATATCTAATATCTAATATAGTCCAGTCGATTTGTGCAGATATTTGACAAAATCACTCAGATTGTAAAAGCATGAAATGTGGCATAGTAGTAGTTAATGTCATGGACAACAATTTAAGCTATGGAGCCACTCTGAAAGTCGAAATTGGCGGAATAGGCGTCAATTTTCAAAATGGCGGACGTTTGATCTCTATAAATTAAAAAAAATCATTACAATTATATTAGAGAAGCAATTGACATGAAACCTGGTAAATAGAATAACAGTTATGATTCAAATTGCCTTGTTGAATACATTTTTGAAAATGTAACCATATTGAATGGCGGCCATCTTGAAAAATCTTGAAATTTTTTAACCAAAATAGGTACAGCTCTAAAAACATAATTCGATAAAAATAAATCTGCGTTATATGTACATTGTTGAAAATATACAAATGTTTTTGTATGAGCTATATAATGATCCTAAAATGACCTATTACGTTAAAAGCAATATTCATACTACCGCTTGTTCAACATAAAAGAGGGACGAAAGATACCAAAGGGACAGTCAAACTCATAAATCTAAAACAAACTGACAACGCCATGGCTAAAAATGAAAAAGACAAACAGAAAAACAATAGTACACATGACACAACATAGAAAACTAAAGAATAAACAACACGAACCCCACCAAAAACTAGGGGTGATCTCAGGTGCTCCGGAAGGGTAAGCAGATCCTGCTCCACATGCGGCACCCGTCGTGTTGCTTATGTGATTACAAATCCGGTAAATAGTCTAATTCGGTAGGTCAAATTCATGAAAGGGAAGGGGATTGTAGTTACGACGTGAGGAACATATCCGATATCATTTGTGAAATGGTTATTCCATAACGGTCAACCAACTCGTGATGGCGTCCGTAAAATTTACGAAGGGATGATTTCAACTTCACCATTTGGAACTCTTGATTTAATAGCTTCCTTGTGAGCAGTAACCCTCTATCAAGTAACAAGAGAATTACAAGTACAAATAAAGCAAACAAAAATTGTATACCTGTCATTTATAATAGTTGGCTGATTACACGATAATTCGTTTTGTTGATATTGTTGATTTGAAACATCTTTCAAAACCCTTGATTGCAGACATAATGAATTTCATATCATACAAGTAATGTTATAAGAAAATCAACTGCTCAAAATTTAATGATCTCAATTGACGTTAAAATATCACCCAATAAATGAGTTGTACATGTATTGTAAAACCTAACAATAGCTGTATTTGTCTATCATATTCTATCACATTGTCTTTCACATTTACACAAAGAAGTACAACTTAATACTCTTAATACTGCCTTAAAACATTTGCATTTCCTCGGTGACTGTGTTCACTTTGACTAATTAGTTAAGTGCTTGCTGCAGGAAGGTTCCTATATAGTCGTATGGTATATTCATCACAGATGACAAGGACTGTCATATGAGGACTTCTGATTTGGTAGCCATCTTGAATGATGACCATTTTGAAAAAAAACATGAATTTCCATGTTCCACTCGCTATATTGACTGTTTGCATCTAAACCTTTTTTGCTAATTCATATTGGATATTCACATAGTCGTCCGATAAAGCATGCACATGTTTACGAAATAAAGATATCAGTATCAGAATTTCTGTTACTCTCTCGTTTGCCTAATTAACTTTTTAAGACAGAAATTACGTATATATCATATAATTTATGACCAAAAGTTGTTGGAAAGGATCAAAATTGTAGATTTCGAAAACACTGGAGCCAGATATCAGAAGACCCTAATTGATGCAAGCATACGAAGATGTTGGGGCTTCTATTGGTTTTCCTTTCGCTCAATTTGAAACAGTTGAATGAAGGCTATGGAACTGCAGAAGCACATGGCAAAATGGCACAAATCCTGGGAAACAAATTTTAAAGATCTCAAAGTATTTCAGCAGTAAAAGTGAAAACATACTTCTGATGTTGAAGATATGTTGCCAAATGGAAGAAAACAATAAGCAACCAGGCACTGTAAAGTGGTACTGGATTAACAAAAACAATAACTGCAGTGTATTTTTTCTGTGGTGATGTATGTATCTGAAGATCTCCATGATGCATCCACATTTTTATATAGGGCAAGACTGTGCGTCTGAACTATAAGACAATGTTCTTTTAGCCAAAGTAAGTACTGGAGAAGTGAAAATAAAGGCAACAATAGTATACCGCTGTTCAAAACTCATAAATCCATGGACAAAAAACAAAATCGGGGTAACAAACTAAAACTGAGGGAAACGCATTAAATATTAGAGGAGAACAACGACACAACATTAAAATGTAACACACACAGCAACGGACTAAGCACTAGACAAAATCCGATGAGAATAAGCAATATAACATCAAAACCAAATACATGAATTTGGGATAGAAAAGTACCGTGACACGTCTTATAGTACACTCAAATATAGGAGAAAACAAACGACACAACGGAAACACAACGTAAAAATGTTACACACACAGAAACGAACTATGATATAACAATGGCCATTTTCCTGACTTGGTACAGGACATTTTTTAAAGAAACAAATGGTGGGTTGAACCTGGTACTTTGATGGCATTGTTAAATATAACATTAAAATGACAACATAATAATACAGGACTACAATACAAATAAATAGGATAACGGATTAGGCAAAGAAACACATGAATAATAGATAACAAAAGGCATCAGGTTTAAAATTCATTACGTCAAAAACGCGCCTCGTCCAAACAAGAATTACCAGTGACGCCCAGATATAAAAGTTCGAAAGTTAAAAAAAGGGGTGGGGTACAAAGTTGTACAGCTCTGAGGATCAAAAGTTGAAAAAGGTTGTGCCAAATGCGGCTAGGGTTTTCTGCTTGTGATAAGAACATCCTTATCATATAGAAAAAGGGGGACGAAAGATACCAAAGGGACAGTCAAACTCATAAATCTAAAACAAACTGACAACGCCATGGCTAAAAATGAAAAAGACAAACAGAAAAACAATAGTACACATGACACAACATAGAAAACTAAAGAATAAACAACACGAACCCCACCAAAAACTACGGGTGATCTCAGGTGCTCCGGAAGGGTAAGCAGATCCTGCAATTTATGCTATTGCAAACAGTAAATTTAATCAAATGAAAAAGATTTACATGATAAAACTGACGTCTTAACTAATTACAGAAAACAAAACCCGAATACATAATACATTGAAGACCAACACAGAAAATAGACACGCCCGACTCAGTGACAAACCAGGCCTGAACGAAAAAAGTTATAACCATGACGTCACATACGAACGAAATGGTGAAAAGGCACAATATTACGTCATGCAGACATTTGAATTTCTGAAACAGCACAAATATGACGTCATATTTGAAAAATATGTCTAAAAAATAAGATAGAAATAGTATTGATATAAGATTATAATAGAACTAAATACTGATATTACATTTAAACACAATGCACATTGCAATACTAATCAATAGCAATTAACTATATTATATATATATATTTATATGTCCGGTTTGTTTTGAATCTAACTTCAAACATAAAAATCGTACAGATTACGTTGAACAAAATCAAAACTAATAAATGAAGGCGGTGAATAATTTTCTTTACCATAACACATGAATTTAATAGAAAAGACGTCAACCAATTTGACAAAATCTGATGAAAATTACAAATATAACATCAAACTAAATACATGAATTTGGGATAGATAAGTACCGTAACACGTCTTATAGTTATGCGAATTCACACTCAGCAAAACAGTCACAATCGGGAATAAGTCACGTTCGGTAATTAAAAGATTAGACGACGTAATGAAAAACCACAATCTACCATGTGATAAAAATGTCCTTAGCTAGTTTGGTCAAAGACACATCATATGGATCAACTAATTCGCGATGGTGTGAATAAAATTTACGGAGTGTCAATTTTAATCTGTCCTCATAACTCTGTTGAAGCAGGTTCTGTGTAAGGAGCACACTTCTGTATATGAAGTCCGTATAGTGTGAACATGCACGAGAATAACGTATCAATTGTGATATGTAAACACCATACGAAGGAGCAGAGGGTATGTTACTGCTGAGAAATGGGAAATTGATAATTGGGAAGTTGAAATCGTCCCGTTTATCATAGATTTCCGTGTGAAGTCGTCCATCTGCATCAATATTGAGGAAAAGATCAAGGTATGAAGCAGTCCTTCTAGTATCAGTAGTATCCTTAATTTCAAGTACGCTGGGATATATGAGATGTTAGTATTGGCTGAAATATGGGTTATTCAATGATAGAACATTATCTATATATCGGAAAGTCAAATTAAAGAATTTCGCAAGGTGCTTTTTCTTTTTGTCTTTTAGAAGGTTCTGAATGAATTCTGCTTCATACGAGTACAAAAATAAATCGGCCAGTAGGGGTTCACAATTAGTACCCATTGGAATACCGACTGTCAGTTGAAATATAAATCCTCCAAACTCAACAAATATATTGTCGGTCAAAAAGTCAAGCATTTTGAAAATATCATCTTCAGTATATTTTCTGGAAGATTCTGTGTGATTCTTGACAACATATGAATTAGTGTAACCCAAAACGAGAAATTTGTATCTACGATTCCCATTTTTATAGAAAAAGCTCTGTTTTATGAGATGGTGAAGTCGATCTTTCAACTGAGCATGGGGAAGAGTAGTGTATAGCGTAGAAAAATCAAAAGTCTTTATGTTGCTGCAAAATTGTAAAGATTGTGATCGAAGATTAAGCAGTAGATCTTTCGAATTTTTGAGAATCCACATCTGGTTATCACCACTGGTAGAATATATCTCATCACAATATTTTTGAAGCCCATCTTTAACTGTAGAAAGAATAGAAGTGAGTACTTTGGAAAGATGTTTAGTTGAACATTTTGAAGAACCAGCTATGTATCGTTCTTTATATGAAGTTTTGTGTAATTTAGGTATCCAGTATAAGGAAGGTAAATTTTCTTCGTTTTCTTTGATGTTGATATCAAAAGAAAGAAGGACAGATTTATGATTTTGTAAAATTTCGTCCTTG
The DNA here is from genome assembly GCF_965363235.1 of Mytilus galloprovincialis. Lineage (NCBI taxonomy): Eukaryota > Metazoa > Mollusca > Bivalvia > Mytilida > Mytilidae > Mytilus > Mytilus galloprovincialis. The sequence continues at coordinate 27,716,954 of NC_134844.1, forward strand.
GTAAATGATGTTAAAGAATATGTAGGGTTACCAGTAGTTTTATTCCAAGCTCTGTTGTGAGACATTGCAAATAATGTTTTTTACACATGAAGACAATATTATTGGAGGCTATATCTGCTGGAACAACGACATATTTGTCATGCAAAGAGGATAAAGCATCCACAACATCCGGATTCTTGAAAGGGTAAGTAACTCTTGTACTCATATTACATCGTAGTTTTTGTATGCGCCTCTGAATGCATGATCGAATAGCTTTGATCCATTCAGACAAAGTGTCCAGTTCTGGTTTGTCTGGTTCGCGCTTTATCCATTTTCTTGTATAGTCCTCAACTGCATCCATCAGTAACTTGAAATTCATTTTCCTGTTGATGGGCTGGGGGATTCTATATTTTGGTCCCTTGGCTAACAACTCTCTAAGTTGTTCATTGGTTACGATGCCAAGGTCACCAGTAATAACATGACCAGCTGGACTATAATTGTATTGTGACGATGCACATGAGCAATCCGGAGGCTTGGATTTCGTATCTTTGAGGTTAAAGGCCTCTAAAACTCTCTTGTGGTTGAAAATCTTGGATGCAATAGACTTGGTGTAAGTATAAGAAATAACAGGTGTAGCTTTATTTTTGAAGTAATGAGGTATGGTTTTTTGTTCAGATTTTTTATGGAAAATATTGCTAATATTTACAGCATCTAAACCTTTATTGGCGAATTCTACCTTAAAAAAATAACGTTGTTCCTCATTATTGGATGTAGTCGATACAGGTTTCAATAGTCTATGGTTAGCAATATCCATGATTATTGCAACTAGTCTATACAAAACAGAACGAGAATCAAAGAGCGCATGTAAAAGTGACGCTTTTTGGAATTAACATTTTAGATTCGAATTTGGGGACTGTTTCAGGTTGACCAATCAAAATTAACATATAATCAAAAACCATGACAACTTTAGTCTAATTGACAGAAAATAGGTGGGGTCATAGGTGACGCTTATGACTAAAACATATCTTAATTACTTATGTAATCTTGCTATCAATGTTTACTCTATACCATATTTGAGCCGGACATTAACAATAGAAATAATCCGAAATACATCTTAATTATTACATGTCGGCTTCACTTTAAAAAATCATATCTGTCAACACATTCTGACCATTGTCCGATAACTTCTTACGTAATCTATATACAACAAATAAGGCTTACTAAAAGGAAATATGTTTGTGTGAAAACCAAACTAAAGCTATTAAAATGTCTGTCCAAAATTGCAATAAAATATTGAACTAAAAATAATTTGCTTTAAACTTAGAACTTTTCTAATTTTTACTGAAATTAAGAATTTCACAAAAATAATAAAATCTGAATAAAATGATACCATGACACTGATATGATGAATTTCTTAAGGTTTTTGAACAGACGTTTACAGACTATCAATTGTCACGGTGTGTACAGCAGGTGGTATATATTTTCTGTGACCATGACTTCTATTTCGTCGAGAAGAAGTATTAAACAATTGTAATGTATTGACGGTAGTACACCTGGGACTAGACAAAATACCTACACCATCAATTTTGTCATTGCATCCATAGGGAATGGCTGTTCCCAACTCTCTAATCCAAAAGTCTTCTCTTTTGTAAACGATATGGTGTACTCAACATGGGGTCATTAGTAGGATGATATATTTTTTCTGTAATCCGGACTTTCATTGAAACAATAGAATGGTCAGGCTGATTGAAATGTTTATAAAGAAATTTGTTGTTATTAGGAACATTTACATTAGATCGATGATCATTCATTCTAAAATTGAGTCTTTGTCGAGTTTCCCCGACGTAGATCAATCCACAAAGAGTACACAATATTGGAAGCAGTGCAATTCAAATCCTCATGACTATGTGTATTGTAAATTTTGGTGGTTAAATTACTTTTAAACACTAGTATCTTGCTTAATGAGTGATAAAACTTGACAACATAGCAAAAAAGCAGGATAAAACATACAGAAAGAAAGCCAGGAATCTTTTATCCTTGGAGTTGTGCTTTCCAAAATAATAAAATACATTGACGACGCACGGTCTGGAAGAGATATTGTACCAATCTCCAAACTTGCAGGTCACACAGAATTGGACTGTAAACGCCTTGGACAACTTGGAGTTATCATGGAAGGAAAAACTGATATAACGCATCTAACAACATTGGAATGTAGCTGTCATAGTATCTGCAAGCATACAAGCAAGGTATATTAGTTCTCTTGATTTTCAACGAAGATATTCGTGAAGCTCTGAAACAGACCTCATAATGAAAGGGTGAGAATGAAGGCATCAGCATAGCCATAGCAGGCAAAATATATATACGTGATACTAAGAATAACTTTACAGGGACACTCAATAACAGCTGTTAACATGAATCGGTTCAACATACATAAGTTTCCTTAATAATAATGATACAGGATGGCCAAATATCGGGACAGTCCAGTATTATCGTTGATTGGCAGACAACACTTATCATTCTCAGTTATAATAGTTCACTTGTGCAACTCGTCGTCGAAAGGATACAACTGCAACTTATCATTCCTCAAATAGAGAGTAACATGTCTCAATATTTGTGGAACTGATTCATTTAGAAAGCTTGCATTGAATGTCCCTATAAACCTTTTTATAGTAGCAAGCCTTACTCTTCAAACTATTCTAGTTACTTTGACTATGATGAGGCCTTCACCATCACGACTATTAGACATGGCCTGTTTTAGAACTTCCCCAACATATTCATTAAAAATCAGGAGAAAGACGCAACCTTTCATGTGTGCTTGCATATCATCTATGGCAGCTAGTATTCAATTTTTCCGAAGTGTTGTATTATTTATTCCTTCCATAACAACTCCAGCACAGACCAAGGAAAAAAGAACAATGGTTACATTGGTTAGTAGTTCAAGTGACAGTCACATACTCTATTGTCGATCATAATTGTCGCTGCTTCATGATGATAGTCAGATACCTCATCGTAAAAAAACACCCTGCAATCATTGTTCTTGTTGATTCATCACACTTGTGTCTGGTTACTTTACTGGTATTTTCAATCAGTGACTCATCATAGACTTTTTTTCGTTTTCCCTGACAAAATATATTTTGATCTGAATATTTGCTTTAACAGGATTAGTACCTTTTGCCTTGTGATTCTGGAGTGTTTATCCCATTACATAGCTTTCATTAAATTTTAACAGTTGTATGCTTACAAAAGTTGAGCTCAAATGTCTACGTCTGCTCTTTTTGTATTTGATTTGCATTGTAAATCCTCACGTGTCCACTCTTGGCGTTTCAAGATTCTTTCAAGTCTATTTGTTTATAAGTATTTTTAGCTCCAGTGATTTCAATACATACTTTTTCTTCCTTTTCCACATAGAGTGGTCATAACTCATATTGTATATTGTATAAATAAGCATTTTTTTGGTGATAAAAAGAAACTAAGCTTTACATGCCAAAATGCAAATAAAAGAATTTATGTATTTCGTTAGATACATTTAATTTGTCAACATATGCATACCTTTTTGAGCACTTACTGAATATATCATATATGAATAGCAACAGTCATAAATAAATGATTAGCAACACTAGTTGTAAAAGCATAAAAAAACGCAAATAACAATTGAGGATAGCGAATAATGATATATTGGAAATATACGTTTTCAAGATGTCCACATTCAAGATTGCCACTTATACTTCAATGGTCCTTAGTTGATAGTCTTTGTCAGTAGAATATACGAAAGGTTATCAAAATTGGTAAAGTAATATATTTTTCATATTTTTTTTAATAATTTTCATTTATTTTTTTGGAGACATTTTCAAAATGGCCGCGAAGAGCCGTCATTTTGATTTTTTCAATTTGGTCCATATATATATAGCTATAAATGTTAGTTATGACCTTAACTAACACTCTGCAAAGTTTGATGCTTTTACCACAATCTGAACAATTGTTTCACAAATCGACTGGACTAAATACTATTAACTATGTTTTAACCTTATTTCACATGATTTACAAAGCATCAGTAAATACAGGTGAGCGACACAGGCTCTTGAGAGCCTCTAGTTTTTCATTCTGAATGAGTTTTCTCTCCATCATCACTGCTGACTTAGGTAAGGGAAATGAAGGTGTGATGCCTCAAACTTGAAACAGTTAATATACGTTACGGTATGCATATTACTAATTCTTTTGTCTTTAAAATGATATAGAGATCCTTGCGTATATATATTTTTTAAACAATATGACTTATAGTTGTGTCATTAAAAATGTCTTTAAGATTGAAATTGGAATCGGGGAATAGGGGAGTGCGTCAAACAGACAACAACCCGACCAAAGAGCAGAAAACAGCCCAAGCCCACCATGAAATTTAGAATGGAAATGGGGATTGTGTCAAAGAGACAACAACCCGACCATAGAAAAAACAACAGCAGAAGGTCGCCAACAGGACTTCAATGTAGCGAGAAATTCCCGCACCGGAGGCGTCCTTCAGCTGGCCCCTAAACAAATATATACTAGTTCAGTGATAATAAACGCCATACTAATTTCCAAATTGTACACAATAAACTAAAATTAAAATAATACAAGACTAACAAAGGCCAGAGGCTCCTGACTTGGGACAGGCGCAAAAATGCGGCGGGGTTAAACATGTTTATGAGATGTCAACCCTTATACCTCTAGCCAATGTAGAAAAGTAAACGCATAACAATACGCACATTCAAAATTCAGTTCAAGAGAAGTCTGATGTCAGAAGATGTAACCAAAGAAAATAAAAAAAATGACAATAATACATAAATAACAGCAGGCTACTAGTAGTTAACTGACATGCCAGCTCCATGCAGACTTCAATGAAACTGATTGAAGATTATGATTTCATCATAAAATTATGAATATCAGGCACAATCCTTCCCGTTAGGGGTTTAGTATCATACCATCATAACATATATGAGAAGAACATAACCCGTGTCACGCCAACAACTGGTTTTTGAATAAATGTGTTTAGATGTTTAGTTCCCATGCAAAGACCCTATAGTTAGTAGTTAGTAAATTATTTATTATAGTGACATGTGTTTTTCACAAAATATTATATAATACAGTGAGATGTAAAAACAATAATTAGAACACCCGACCCTTTGGGTCTATAAGTCACTTTAAACATAAATTTCAATGGTACGACGAACAAAAATAAATAAAATGCTATCGAAAATTTTCATATAAAAAGTTTTTTCTCTTACTGAAAGCTTGCAATAGATATTTAGCAGTTTTTCTCGGATGTTGACATAGTAAATATTTAAACTGTTCTTCATTTGATAGTATACATAAATTGTCTATTTGTGAGAAATGTTGCAGTCGAAGATTGTTATAAAAGTTACAGTTTATAAGGAAATGAAATTCGTTTTCCACACAGTTATCGCTACACATTTTACACAAACGGTCACATTCGTCTTCACCTACAAAACGACCAGTTTCTAACCTGAGAGGAAGAATGCCACACCTGAGTTGCGCTATTATGGATCTTTCAGTACGATTAAGATTAAGTTCAATGTATTGTTCACAGCAGTATTCAGATTTTATGAGCCTGTATGTTCGTAGTTTCGGAAAGTTTGTTAAACCTTTCTGCCAATCTGCGCAGCATTTATCTTTGAGCAATGTTTTACACATCAGTGAATCGCATGTGTTTTTTGTAATAAAATTGATCTCTAGTCCTATAACTGACATAATGTTTTTCACTATAAGTGAATCAATATCAACGCCAAAATATGCAATCTTTAATGACCTGACAACAGTATCATAACTATATCTCTTCTTAATAAGTCTATCTAAAGGTTTTGTTAGTTTCTGAGGTGAATACTCACATTTTTGTGCTTTATAAAGAATATTTCCATAAAAAAAATAGATGTGAAATACCTGAACGTATAAGAAGTCTGCATGTTGAGCTATATTTACGAATGGTGTCCTTATACCGATGGTAAATGTTTTGACTAGTTTGTGATATCGAAAACCCTGGTGTAATATTTTTTTTAGTAAACTATTAAATGTATGGTAGTTTTTCATATATATCACAATTTACAAGATAATATGCTACAAATATATATAACGTTATATATATATACAAGATGATGTGGTATGAGTGCCAATGACACAACTCTATCATCCAAGTCACATTTTGTAAAAGTATACAATTATAGGTCAACGTGGTCAAACCAGAGACATATAATACAATGTATTATATGTCTCTGGTCAAACATAAATAAAGATATACATAAATTATTAAAAACTGTCGAATTTTGGGTATTTGTAACGACCGCCAAGTATGTCATAGGTATCACGTGACATAACTAACTTCCTGTAAAATGATTGAATTTTCTCGGAAGAAAAAATCCAAAATATTTGGGGTTTTATTACATAGGGGAACATTATGACTTCCTCAATAGACACCCCTATATTAATTGATTCAGACAGTAAGTAAATATCAAGTTTTGAACAAGTAAGTTTCAAGATAAGAGTGGTGAAGGGATGGTCATTTTTGCGATTTATCTCTTGATGTCAACTCGTGCGAGGAAATGAAAATAAACAATAACTGATCAATTAGTATGAATCACGCACAACATTTGAGTCTAGAACATCAATCAGTTTCCTCTCATTGGTTTTAGACATACCCGAGGATTAACAATCGTAAAATAGTCACCAGTTCACTGATGCCCATTCAACCATTGTGCAATTTGCCCAAAACGACATGAAACAAGGGAACGAGTAATCAGCTGATATTGATAATTTTTCTAATTTTTCAACATTGATTACATTGATTGGTAAGGAGAAAGTTTCAATTGTACTAAATTCTGATTTAATCAAATCCAAAATGAAAAAAATGAATGATGGAAGCAATTTGTATTTCACAGATTTTTGTTGCATGTGAAATTAAATGGATGGTATGTATACCAGGGGATACACCTTATCGCTAATCTGGCCGCTTGAACTTTTGACGTCAACAACAATCACTTTTCCATTGTGGCGTCAGATAATTTGCTTTATGACGTCAAAATTTTACGGGACCCTGTATGATCTAATACAGTAATGGCGGTCTAATAGGGTAAGGTGTATTTAAACCCTTACAAACTCTGGATCTAATTAACTGAGTCAAAGAAGATCATCCAGAAGCATGATAAGTCAATCAATTTCACAACCGTCCATTTAACCAGCTCACAGGTCCACTATTGTGTACAACCTCTTCGTCTTACACTCGTAAACCCTGTGTCCGAGATCCTTGTACATTACACCTAGACATATTAGGGTGAACCCTTCACCTGGTCATACCTCATGATATATTTAATTAAATATCAGGCACTTACAGACATTAGTATGTTCATGAAGAAGTTGCTCGCAGCACCAATATTTTGAAAATAAATCATTTCCAAGCCGCAGGGTATACATTTGTACATTGTACATGTAAGAAGATCTTACTTTAATTAACCAGTTAGACTACCTTTATATCTCCAGTTATTTAAACCTATATATTTAAAATTAAAGAGATGATAGTTCCACAAATTTCATGACCATGATGACCCATGTGTCAATTCTTTTTGGGATACAGCATTGTACAACATGTACAAATACGGTAACTAATATCTGAATTGGCTGACCACTGACCAGAAAAATAATAAAATAGCCTTGCAAGACATTATAATTATTTGGACTAGCTGACCACAGAATTCCTTATCATGCGTATGAAGAGAAAGAAGTAATAAATTATATACATGTAAGACAACATGTGGGCTTTCAGAATCCTTTAGACATGTTAGATATGAACATGATGAATAAATACATTACCTTTAACATGTTTAAACAGATATTGAAATTCCATTCCAATATGTGATACTGTCACTTTGCAAAAAATTATTTTGTTTAAATGATTGAGTGAAGTATGGCAGTAGGACAAGCTGGCAATAGTTCAACCACTGCATTTCAAATTTTAATATGTTGATTTAAACAAAATAATGAAGGTTGTTTGGTCGTATGGATATCAACAATTTTCACTTTTACTGTTCATGAGTTATGGTCCTTGAAGTTGATATATTGAAAATTAGCACTTTAGTACTGCGAATTTTTGACAGAAATAATGTTTCAAAATAGATCTGTAATTACACCAATGTACTACATTGTACATAAAGCATGTAAACATGGTAAATGTGTAAAGAGAAAAGATGTTATAAAATATGAAAAAGTCCTAAATGTTTATTTTTCAATTCTTCTACAGGGTACAAGGACGCTGCAATCACCACTCAAAGGGCACATATATGACATCCAATCAAGTATGGGATCATGCAATGATGCCATTTTGCTATAGCATATATCATTGTATATTGTGTAGTTTTAAAAATCGTTTTGAAAACATCAATTAATGATTAAACTTCATGATTATAGAACTAGAATTAAAAAGTTATAGTGAGTCAAACTAATTTTTACCATCATTGACCATCTTGATAATTATATATTTTTTTTATCAATTTTGTAGATGATGATAGTGATGTTGAGATTCTACGTGAAGAGAGAAACGAAGACTTAGACATCATATTCGTCTCAGAAACAATTCATGTTAAGGAAGAGGAGAAACCCTCTGCAGAGAATATCAAGTCTGAAAGTAAACCATGTGACACAAGTTTTAATCGCAGCCTGAGTATTTCATCAAATTTAGATTTGACTTTACGTTTAACTGACAATCCAACACCACCTTCGGTTGATCAGACACCATGTTCAAACACAAATTCTTCAATGTCAGCCATTGATCATGCTCCACTGGATTTATCATCTAAAGCAAAATATGATGACATCACTGACAGTTCAGAAGAAGGATCCTCGGAAGAGGATTACGATGAAGATGATGATGATGACGAAGATGCCGGTAGCGACGATCCATTCGCTATAAAAGGACCAGACAATGGTGGAAGTATACTGTCAATGCCAAGACTATATAACTCTGACCAAACACAACCATCAAACTGTTGCTCTAAACCACAGTCTTTCAATATATCAGATATTTTATCTACTGGAAATTCTACACAGGGAAGAAAAAAACTGCCTAGTCAGATAAGAATTTTAAAAACTTATGACCAAACATTACAACCAATTGATTCAGCATCAAGTTACCAGATCAAACAAGACTGCACTCAGTCAGTATATAGTTCTATGACCAGTGCAGGCCAACAACAAACTCAGCATCAAAGTAATGATCAATCAACACAATCTATGACCCAACAAACAATATGCAATAGTGTGCATTATCAGCAAACATTTACTTTGAAAGAGTCACATGATAAAATACAAAGTCAACAAGGGATTTGGAACCCATCAGACCATGCAACTCAATCAAATCTTTCAACATCAGGGACAAATTCCGTTACTTGTAATCCATCGTTTTCATCCTCACCCAACAAAACAGTGACTGATATTTGTGATGAATTACTTCAGGATCTTGATTTTCTAAATAGTTCAAACAATTCTTTGTCATCACATTCAAAATTGTGTAAAACTACATCATCTGGGGACCAAGAATTAAAGTCATCACCTCCAGCTGTTGGAATCAAACGAACATTATCTGAACAAAATCTAAAATCAAAATCTGATGATAAAATACTGCCTCCAAAGAAACAAACCCGATATCTTTATCACCAGAGTAGTGAAGAGACGCAATCATCATCCTGGGGAAGTGAGAAGTGTAGTCAATGTCAGATGTCTCTGCTCGGTCTTAAACTGTCACGTTGTCTTCAAGGCCATCCTTCTTGTACCACATGTCTGGAAGAAAAGGTCAAGGTTGTATTGACAGGAAAAGCAAAAGTAGGTTATTTTAAAAAAAATATATAAGGAACCCCCCTTTTTGTTTAATATAATAAATGCTTTTGTATGGGGACATATGGTTGAAATCCACCTTTTATATATACATGATATAGGACTTACATGTGTTGGAACCTCTCATTTTGCTACATAAATGTTTTAAGTATATTGTATTTAGAAAATGAAAGTAGACTAAATGAATAAAAGAATTTTTTGGAAGTCTTCATTATTAGGAAAAATGTTGTTTCAAGTATATTATGTACCAATTTATAAATAAAATGTATTACATGTATAAAAACAACATGATTTTGTTTGGTTTAAAAACATAATAAAACAAGACATCACTCTAATACAAATACATGAAATAGTTCTGGTGAAACTACAGTTTGCCAATTGTACATGCACATTGTATATACCGGTAATGCAAAAGAGTATTCTGACATTTATATAAACATGAATCCATTATCATGATTATTGTAATCATTTAAAAGATCCTGCTTCATCATGTGTCATGTTGGGAACAATCAGCTATAAACATGATAAACACTTGAAAATAAATTCTTGTTAAATTAAATGTTATTTGCATTTAACAATGTTTAATTTGTTTACAAATTTTAAAATAAATTGATGTGGCTGTACATTATGTTTATATGATGTAAGGATTTGTAAATAAATAACTCCTTTTAATGTTTTTTTCAGGAAACTTTACATTGTCTGAAACCTGGCTGTAACAGTTACTTTCCAATTGGTATGTATGCACCAATATCATACATGGTTCTTTCTTAATAATGTAGAAAGATATGAAAATGTATGATATGATATTATAAAACAAAGTGAGAAGAATCTTTGCATGAATTTGTTCAACTTTCTTTCAAAATGACTTTTAGATTTTACATTGTCACATCATATTTGGAAAGCCCTTGCCAGCCTGCCAAAGTCATGGTAGTGGAGGGGGGCACTAAGTTTTACCCTGTTAGTCTGTACATCCGTCCGTCCATAGGTCCCAAAGTGCACTGGGGTAAAGCTGATGACCGTAACTGCATTCACGGTCATCCCAAGATGTCGGATGAAAAATTAGGTCAGTTTCTGTATGTCTGTTAAAGTGTTTCTATATCATTTTCTTTACAAATCATACATTGAAACGATGTAAATTTATAAAAGAATCACTCGAAAATCACTAATTACTTCTGAGAAATGTGCATGAAACGGGAAATTCGATTTGGAAAAATCGCCAAGATGACCGTAAATCACAATCGAGATGACCGTAACAGAATCAGCGATTCATAACAAGGCTGACCGTAACTGCTTTTAAGATGACCGTAATTTGTAAATGATGACCGTAACTTTTAAAGGATGACCCTCAATTCTAAGAAATATCCGTATTTATATAACTATCTTTTTGTATCAAATGATTAATCGTGTTGGTATACACATATTAATATGAAAGTTTTATCCTATAGATAGAAGAAAATAAGACGTGCTTCAAATGCAAAGATTACCATATGTATCTTTTTTACAGTAGAGGGTTCAATTTTTAAAATGAATTTGCCAAAAGGCATGCGGTGCACAGCCTTCAACTGCTCGACAAAAGATTTTTTTTTGTTTCTGGGATTCCTTTTAATGACATATAATAAATACACATTTTTAAAAATGCCAAAAAATTGCATGTACACCCATTGATATTATATCGTCTTTCATTTTGTCGTGCAAATAAAATAACAGAAATATTTTGAAAATATCATTCGAATAAACTAGTGAAGGTAGTATTGTACGAAAAGCGTATCACAAGGCGGAACGTTGTCAATTTGTATATATACAGAAATGTTATTCATACAGTCAGGATTCTACTTCTTCAAAATTATCTCCCCATTACGCCAGTTCTTGCTCACAGTCGTAGAAATGGAAGCCATTGTAGGGATGACGCTCTGCCAATTTTGCTCTTGAAAACTGATAAATTTATCCACATAGCACCATTACGATCGATCGTTATATGTCAGTTATATTTTAAAATACAAATGTATCTACTAGCTAATGAGCATTAGTTAATGATATTGTCTGCATTGATTCAACTTAAAAATATTGTCTGTTTGGATGTCAGATGGAATTTTTGAAAATTCTTAAGCATTTAAAAAAATTCTAATTAAATATTTCGTGGAAGGGCAGACTAAACATTTTCAGTGGTTGAAGATTATAAACCCTAGTTATCACACACACATTTTCATCATCCAAATTAAAAGACTGTCGTCAAGTACTTTTAGAAAAAATAGCTATTCGAACACACCTACTCTGTTTTTGTGATTCATTAGATAGGTATCTCAATTGACCCATATATTTCATCTTTTCGTACTGTCATTTTTTTACGTTATAAAGTCAACCTGTAGCTTTGATATATAATAATGATAGAATCTGAAGCGAGATGCTATATAAAATACTCTTGCTTTGTACGTTTTAAAGACAAAATATACACCCCAAACATGCCCTAACATAAAAAGGTGCACTCGATTTTTCTCTTTTCGATACAATCGTTACCTGTTTTGGGGATTTTTTTCTTGATTCACATAATGGAAGGGCAGACACGAAAATTTCTGAACTAAAAGATTGATATGTTCTCCGTCCGTGATAAAAAAAATCGGAGGTTATGCATTTTCTACATCCAACTTATAGATACTATATATAAAAAAGAAGATGTGGTATTATTGCTAATGAGACAGCTATCCAGAAAAGACCAAAATGACACAAACATTGACAACTATAGGTAACCGTAAGGCCTTCAACAATGAGCAAAGCCCATACCGCATAGTCAGCTATAAAAGGCCCCGATAAGAACCATGTCGTCGACTTGATATCTTATTGTTTTGCATTACTATGTAATAGATATATTGAAAACTTATGCAAATGGTGTTTTTAAAAATTTGTTTCTATTAACTTTTTAAAATTTTGTTACTATATCAAACATTACAGTTAACTTTTATCGCTTTCTCGATAAACACAGAGCTTCGATTCTTTTGTTCTATTTCAAAAGTGTTTCCGCCTACATATATCAAGACAAATTAAGATTTTAATCTGCTTCCTCTGGACCCATACACATGGGCTCGATTACCAAATATTCGTATGTATAATTATTAATGTTTTTAATGCTCCATTTATTGGCATTATGTTTTTCTGGTCTGTGCGTACGTTTGTCCGTTCGTCTGTTTGTTTGTCCGTTTGTCCAGCTTCATGTTAAATAAAATTGAAACTTAGTACATATTTTCGCTATGGAATGATCTTTTTAATTCTAATGCCAAATTACAGTTTTATCCCATTTTCATAGTCCACTAAACAGAAAATGATAGTGTAGATGAGGCATCCGTGTACTAGGGACACATTCATGTTTCTTCAAATTTTCGTCGTATCGCTGTAAATTTGTGTTAAAATTTTAACGTCGATATCAATAAATATTTCATTGTTTACGAGAAATATGCAATTTACTATCATTGTTATAAATCCTAAATATGGCCAATTATATTATAGTTTAAAAAAAGAAATTTATGAAACACCTTTATATCCGCTAACCGAGTCCCTATTGAGATCGACAAACTCAACAAAAAAGCTTTGAATACAATACGGATATTTCTTAGAATTGATGGTCATCCTATAAAAGTTACGGTCGTCCTATATAAATTACAGTCAGTCTTTACAAATTACGGTCATCCTTTACAAGTTACGGTCATCTTTTTACCAATCACGGTCATCCTTGTTTTATGTTACGGTCATCTTGAAAATATTTTGATTATGATTTACGGTCATCTTAACGATTTTTTCAAATCGAATTTCCCGTTTCATGCACATTTCACGGAAGTAATTAGTGATTTTCGAGTGATTATTTTATAAATTTACATCGTTTCAATGTATGATTTGTAAAGAAAATGATATAGAAACACTTTAACAGACATACAGAAACTGACCTAATTTTTCATCCGACATCTTGGGATGACCGTGAATGCAGTTACGGTCATCAGCTTTACCCCAGTGAAAGTGGGTACCTGTTCTCTAACTATAGTTTGCCTCAATCAAATGTTATGAAACTTATATAAAATACTTCATACCACAAAAAACAGATTAAGTTTGAATTAAATTATGCAACTTATATAACAAATAAAAAAGTTTGAAAACTAAATTTACTGCAATGAGATGAAATATTGTCTTGTGTTAAAAGGCAATAACGGGAACCACATACCCACCACCTAATCAATTATACAGGGTTCTCACTAGGAATTTTTCATGGTGAGTTCTGGGACTCATCACTTTTAGAAATGGTGAGTCCCAAAAGATTTTGATGAGTCCAGGATACAATGTATTTTTTTTGTGTCATAATATAATGAAATGTGACGAAATACAACTTAAACCATGCGTGTCGGGTTGGTAGATTTTATTAAATCAAGAAAAAATATGACCTCTAAATATTTATTGTTCAAAATATATACATGTAACAGACTTTTTTCTGGGTCTATATCATATCCTTGATGTGGGGCCACATTGAAAAAAATGTTGGTTTGCCAAAGCCAGAGTTCCATTAAAAAGAGCAGGGCGATAGGTAGGGTTTTTTTTTTTTTTTTATATGAATGGACTATTTAATAATAAACCCAGTTAAAGAATTTGTCTTGTCATTTTTAGTTACCAAAATTTATTAAAATTACAAAAAAAAATCAAAAAAATACAAATTAACCGGTACCTCGAATGACCGAATAACACTGTTATTATCCGAATAACACATGTAATGACCGAATAACTCTTCAAATATCAATATTAACACATTTGAGTGACTTTTAAACATATATTATTGAATAAAATTATATTAGAAGTGTATTTTATAACCTAAAAATGATTTACAAGTTGCAGGTAAGTTAATATTGATCATTATAAATTTATGGATATCGGTGTGTACTTCCAAGATGGCGACCAAGGAAATCGTATGGAATGAATAAAAGAAAGATTGCATATGCCTTCAAAGGAAAACGCTATGAAAATATAGTATTAAATATTTTACTGTATATACAGAGAATTGTCTAATGATTGTTTTTCAGAAAGGATTTGAAAATTTAACCAGTACATCAAAGCAATGCAATTACTCCAATCTCTAATTACTTTTCATAACAATTTACTCAACATTAAATAAAATGTAATTAAGAATTTTCACATATTCAATTCAAATTTAATTAAAAAATTATTATATAGCCTCTAATTTAAAATTTGAATGAATCTTTTTATGCCTTTCTTTAGATTAAAAAAGGGTGTTTTGAAATTGAAATGCATTATCTATCATTGTATATATTAATTTCCTTTAAATAGGATGTCTTATCATGCTTTGAAGTTCTTTATTCAATAAACATATTTAAAGAATGCACATTGTCAAAATGATTGTGGCATGTTCTTTTTTTTTCTCAGGTGAATTGAATCAGTCTTTACCAAAGATGGTTGTAGATATATTAGAGACAAAACTTGATGATGATTATATAGACTATATTGCTAATATGATACTTAAGAATGCCTCATCATCAGAGGACAGTGGACACAACATTAACTCACAAGAAGTACCGTCTGTTCCAGAAAATAGGTCCACAGGCTGTACAGCTGACAACAAACTGGAGAGAAATAAAGATCTACCTGACAATTGGACTGTTATGGACAGAAAAAAGGTATCATTTTAACCAAAATATAAAAAGGATAACATCAACATGCAAGGCAAAGACATATAATTACATTAGATGTATCTTTCATTATAATACATGTACGTTATTCTGATTGGCTAACTGCAATCTCGCTTTATTCCTTAGTCAGCTTCATTACACAATTAAAAATCATTCATAATGACTCCAGATCCCACAATAAAGTGCACAGGTAAATTAAATAAAAACTTAAAAAACATCCTGTTTTCATAATCCTAGCTTAAAAATGTAATTATAAGAATTGAATGCTTCTATTTGTAACTTCATAGGGTTGTAAAAGCATTGACCGGCACTTCATACAAAATGTACTTCAGTCAACACTTTTACACTCCAATGAGGTTACAAAAAGAAGCATTTATTCTTAATTAACAGTCTATATAGATATAACAAGATTTACTATTTACATTTTGAAAACATGCGATAAATAAATAATGGGGTAACATACTTTTGGGGCACAATGAGCTGAACTTGTTAAATCTATTAATGGACTCTTACCAGTTTTCTTTCAATACTAACTTGTGTGTTGGTCACTGTTAATTTCATATATATATGGCAATATAAATGGCAGGGCTCACCACATCAAAGTGGTTGAGATTATCATCCTAGGACTCCTGACATTGGTCTAATACAGTACCAAGTAGAAGTTTGTCACTCTCGTTTTACACAAAATTTACCAATTTCACCTCATGATTTTGAAAATTCCAACTCAGAATGCACATGATTCGGATATTGCATGAAATTAACATGTTATTTTTATACGACCGCAAAAATTGCAAATTTTTTGGTCGTATATTGGTATCACGTTGGCGTCATCCTTGTCCGAAGACATTTGGTTTTCGCACTCCTTTAGTATAAGTAAATAGAAAATTATGAAATTTAAACACAAGGTTAATGACCATAAAAGGAAGGTTGGGATTGATTTTGGATGTTTTGGTCCCAACAGTTAAGGAATAAGGGGCCAAAAAGGGCCCAAATAAGCATTTTTCTTGGTTTTTGCACAATAACTTTAGTATAGGTTAACAGAAATCTATGAAATTTTAACATAAGGTCTATGACCTCAAAAGGAAGGTTGGGATTGATTTTGGGAGTTTAAGTCCCAATAGTTAAGGAATTAGGGGCCAAAAAGAGGTCCCAAATAAGCATTTTTCTTGTTTTTTGCACAATAACTTTAGTATAAGTTAATAGAAATCTATGAAATTTTAACACAAGGTTTATGACAACAAAATGAAGGTTTGGATTTATTTGGGGAGTTTTGGTCCCAACGAATTAGGGGCCAAAAGGGTCCAAAATTAAAGTTTGTTTGATTTCATCAAAAAATGTATTATTTGGGTTCTTTGATATGCCAAATCTAACCATGTATTCAGATTCTTATTTTTTGGTCCTGTTTTCAAATTGGTCTACATTAAGGTCCAAAGGGTCCAAAATTAAACTTCTTATATTAAGTATTGTGCAGTATTCCGCATTAGCAAGAAATCTTCAATTGCAAAATATTGTGCAATAGCAAGAAATTTTCAATTGCACAGTATTGCACAAAAGCAAGAAATCTTCAATTGCACAGTATTGTGCAATAGGAAGAAATCTTCAATTGCACAGTATTGCGCAATAGCAAGAAATATCTAATTGCACAATATTGCGCAATAGCAAGAAATTTTCAATTGCACAATATTGCGCAATAAATAGCAAGAAATTTTCAATTGCACAGTATTGTGCTATAGCAAGAAATCTTTCAATTGCACAGTATTGTGCAATAGCAAGAAATCTTCAATTGCACAGTATTGCGCAATAGCAAGAAATATCTAATTGCACAATATTGCGCAATAGCAAGAAATTTTCAATTGCACAGTATTGTCCTATTTTCAAATTGGTCTACATTAAGGTCCAAAGGGTCAAAAATTAAACTTTGTTTGATTTCAACAAAGATTACAGTGTTCCAGCTAGGTTTTCAAAAGGGCAGGGTGCCAATCCTGAAAAAGGGCATTTGACGCGCGATATGATAATATGAAAAGGGCATATTTTAATAAAAGATGTTAATCAAACATTTGTGTTTATTCGTTGAATCACAGGTTATACAAGAACAACATCTTTAGCCCATATAGAACTCTATCTTTCTACTTTTAATGCTGAAAAACTTGTCAAGCAGCTTGTCACACAAGTTTTTTTGTCATTGCTTGGCACAGTTGAACTTTATATGCAGTATGTTTTGAAAGGAGATCTGTTTCATACTGTTTCTATGGTCTACCACATTTTACCAGTTTCACCTTTCTACCCCTGCTGTGCTTGATGGCAATACAGCACAAAACAGCTGTGCTCAGTAAATTCACAATTTTAGGATATAAAGCAACAGTGAAAAATAGTATCAAAAATAAAGAATACAGAAAAAGATGACCAAGGCACCCTACCAACACTGCTACTAAGACCCTCTTTAACTTTTCCCATAACTCAAAATAAATACCTAAACATATATATTCTTAAGCAAGAAGTATGGAGACACATTTTAGAATATGTAAATGGGTTACTCAATGCTAGGAAAAAAATCAGATTGAGATATCTTTCTTTATTCGGGTGTGCTCCTTCTTTGGAGGATTATAAACAGTACGTAAATATGATGCAAATATGATCACAATATAGCGGCCGATTTTGTTATTTTCGTATCAAAAATGAAGGCAGTCAATGACAAATACGTCTGAATTTTCTGTTTATTTTACAGAAAACAAGTAAAACAATGTCTTCAACGAGTTTATAATGGTTTTCCAACTTTCTGTCATTACGTTTCTTCCATGAAACTACGGTAAACATCGCAAATTGTGCCCAAGTTGTTGTATGCACATTTCTTCAAAGATAATTGCCGACTGACCGATTCTATTTGAACGAATTAATGTTGATGATCATTAATGACCCATCCGATAAACGGATTACCTATAACAACAGATTATGACACCAGTTGTAACCATTGATTAGCTTGGGGTGGTAAACAAAGTCATAATCTTTTCCCCAGGTAAAATTTAGTAATTAGCGTATCATATCAATACGCAAATTAATATGCAATCGATTTTCAAAAAAGGCAGGGCGCCCTGGAAACTGTAAAAAGGGCACAGGGCGCCACTCGGAAAAGGGCGGGCGCCGCGCCCTCTGAAAACGGCCTAGCTGGAACACTGGATTAAATACATGGGGTTCTTCAATATGCTGAACGGATTTCGGCCTCGTTGTTCAACAAAATTGGTCCACATTAATTTGAGGTCTAAAATTGCACATTATTTGATTTCATAAAAAATTGAATTCTTGGGGTTCTATGATATGCTGAATCTAACCATGTATTTAGATTTTGGATATTGGACCATAATAGGTAAATGTCCAATTTAAAATTTTTAAGTTTTTGGGGAAGACGGCTTCAAGCCGTCAATCCCCAATGGGGTTGACCAGAGTGACATTCCCTCACATCATTCATTTTGTTTTTATAATGTGGAAAACCCCCCAACAAATCTTTCTAAGAATGATGAGATGGGGAGACACAAATGAATAAATTGACTTTAAACACTTTTTTACACATTTCCCTTCTGTTTCTCTCCAAATTATCGTATATCGAGCTCTCCTTTACACTATTTACGTTTCTTTTACAATCCGGAAAAATCAGTATGACGAGATATTCTAAATATATCCAACCTACATTATATTTTATAGTGATGTCATTGTTGGAATGCCACACTACTCATAAGCAGGGATATCTATCACTGGTTATTTAAATCATTCTCAAAGATTGTGCACTTATTAAAAAATAGTATTTGTTGAATTTAAACATAATGATGTTTGCTGTAGATGATTTAAACATCAACATGCAATACTTTAATTTGTAGGTCAACAACTTTCAAAGTAAACAGGAAGTCCGAGGGGCTACATGAGATCGGGGAGAGAAACGATCTTTTCCATTTTTTTCTGTAAAACTCTGTTTTGAGAATCTTCCTCCAATTCAGAAGCACCTCAATTTATGAACTAATTATCCACCAAAATAAACACTTAAAATGTGACATTTAGTATATGATAAGTAGTCTTTCATTAAAACTAAATTTTGTGTACCAACATAATCATTGTACTAATTACAAAAAAATTACAAATGTTGCATTTTGTAGTTTAAACCTATTTATTCATGAAATTTTACAAATATTTCAAAATGTAGGATTTGGAAACAAGCTTCACACAGTTTACATCAATCATATTGTTATTTTTGTTAGTAGCTGTATCCCTGTGATGAGAGATATAACTGGGAACTTTATCAATGGAAATTTAAAACTGAATAGATTTTTCAGTCCTAACTTTCTTAAGAACAAAATTAAAGATTAAGAGTACTGCCACAAAAAATGGAAAATGGCCCTAGCCTACAGTTCAGTCGTACAATATTAAGATTTCAAAAATTATTGTAGTTGTTGTTAAATGACAGAATTCAACTAGTTGAATTTTAGATAATTAACTATCAACTTTAATTGAATTTTTAGATTTAGAAGATGCAGATCTCTTCCGTTGGTCTAAATTGAATCCTAAATCAAAGAAACGAAATTACATTAAACAACAATTGATTCCAATAGTGTCAACCTTCCACATGTTCTAGCTGTTCTTTTTTTTTCATTCTTTATATGAAGACTATCAAAAGATAACTCCAACCCCAAAAAAATGAAATAGAAACAAGGGCCGTCTTTCCCCTCAGAGCTATTCAGCTCTTTGATTAAGTTTAAGTTCTTAGACCACATTCATTCTGTGTCAGAAACCTATGTTGTGTCAAATATTTAATAACAATCCAAATTCAGAGCTGTATCAAGCTTAAATGTTGTGTCCATACTTGCCCCAACTGTTCAGGGTTCGACCTCTGCGGTTGTATAAAGCTGAGCCCTGTGGAGTACGACAAAAGAATATCTGAATTTTAACACAGTATTTATTCTGTATCTACATGTAAACACAATTTTCGAGATGAGCATGATGAGAGAGGAAAACAAGTAAAATTGAATAAATGGAGTTATCCCTCTTTGTGCTTGTTCTTAATCATGACAAAGAAAAAGTGTGAAAAAATTAGACTGTATTCAAGATAATTTTATACTTGCATTACAACTCATGCCACCAAATGTTAGAGGTTTGAGGGTTGATTTATGATCTTTCTTTAATTAGTGTTTTTAAGCACAATTGAAGGAAAATTTAAACTAGACTAGGTTTGAAAGAGCCTTTGAGATGCAGTAAAATTTGATCAATTTATTATGCTTTGTTTATTTTAACAATTCTTTCATACCGCAAAGCAAGGAAATAACACTTTAACAGTAGTCATTCAAAGACTCCTAGTAACAACAAAGAGTTTTGTTGCAGGGAAAATTATTGATGTATGCACTGCTCAATTCTCCCTGAAGTCTCTCTGTTGGGGATTACTTCTTGCCAAAATTCTGAATCCCTGAAATGGTGATCTGTTTTATCCTCTCATCTTCTGCTCTTATATTGACACCATACCTCAAAAGAAAATGTTTTGGTTATTATATTGATGAAAGAAGATGTGGGGTACTCCTGTTTAAGACAGTATTCAAAAGCACAATATTTTGGTAGTCACTGTAAAAATTAATTAATTAAAATGTTTTAATTTATCATTTTGTATAGACCACAATGAACATATATAGTATGCAAGGGGCAGATAGTATTGATGTAATGGGAAACTTGAGTTCTTTAAAGTGCACACAATTTGGTATTGTCCAATCAAACTTGCCTGATATTTCCTAATTTAACTGCATAGTTACACATTAAGATTAGTCAAATGAATTGCTATATAATTACATTAAATGTATGTTTCACTATAATACGTTATTCTGATTGGCTAACTGTACATCACGTGTTATTCCTTAAGCAGTTGTATCACACAATAAAACTTTTCATTCATGATGACATGAGGTCCCACAATAAAGTGCACAGGTAAATGAAATAAAAACTTCATAAAAGGCGTGTTTTCAGAATCCTATAGGGAAAAATGTAATTATAAGTATTGAATGCTTTTTTTTGTAACTTTATAGGGTTGTAAAAGCGTTGACCGTGCGCACATTTTTAGTATGAAGCGCTTCCGCGCTTCATACAAAATGTACTTCGGTCAACGCTTTTACACCCCAATAAATTTACAAAAAAGAGCATACAAATCTTAAATGAAATAAGAGGTAGGCATTGAACCTTGGTGTAACTAGAATACATATTTATTTATGGGCCAGCTGAAGGGCGCCTCCAGGTGTGGGAGTTTCTCGCTGCATTGAAAACCAATTGGTGGCCCTTTGGCTGTTGTCTGCTCTATGGTCATGTTGTTGTCTCTTTGACACATTCCCCATTTTCATTCTCAATTTTATTGATTAATTAATGAACTTGAAGTCCTGCATGCATGTATGACATGTATGTATAGTCTGAAATTGAAGAATTTTATTTACATTCTACATCTTCACATTTCATTTGCAATCATTTCTGAATCCAAAATTTATAAAACAGCACTTTCTTGCAAAAGATTTTTTTTTAACAAAATCTTTTAGTTCAGTCAGAGAATATATTGTTCATGTTGTTAGCACCATGATAAAATTACAAAATGTTTATTGACACTTGACACATGAATAGCATTTATTGATTGTTTCTTTATTTCTATTTACAGACACATGATTTAGTTGCCTTGGAACCCGAATCTCCAGAATATGTAGATGTGGTATTTAAGTTCCATGAATCAATGAAATTCCCCTTAGCTGATATTTGTAAAGTTTCCAGAATTCAAAACCCTATACTCTGGCAATTTTTTAATGTGTAAGTAATTATTTTGTTTGATAACCATGGATAAGGTCATGTGCAAGATAATTGTATGTGTCAATGAGACAGCAATTCAACAACACAAACAACTGCTTGAAGGGCAACAATACTTATTGTCTTTTGCAATAGACAAATTTCATAATTATACTTTATGACAAAATGCAAAATTTTGAATGGTGAGTCCAAGGGTGATAATTTACTCCTTCAAATGGCAGTTACAATTTTTTTAATATAACCCTCTTGTGCTGATCAATTAAAAAATCAATGATTTAATGGACAGAGAAATGAATTTAAATCAATAATTTTAAAACAATCCCAGTGTTCTACCATTTAGCCTCAGACCTTTTGATTTGCCCATTTACGGGATGTATTATGTATGGTATACCTTGACCGTCTGTCCGTTCATCCGTCATCAACATGTCGGACATTAACTCAAAAATGCTTTTACCAATATGCATGAAACCTCTGTGAATTATGTACATCTATTGACGTGAGCTCCCTTTCGTTTTTTATAAATTTCAGATTTACTGTTTCTGAGTTTTGGGGTTTTATTCATTAAAAAAGGGGTGATTTTCCAGTCTTCCGACTTTGACTCAAGAATGCTTTCACCAACTTGCAAGATATTTTGGTGAATTGTCTATATCTATTGACAAGAGCTCCCTTTTGATTTTTATAAATTTTAGATTTTAGGTTTCAGATTTACAGGGTTTTATTCCTAAAAAAAGGGGGATTTTCCAGTTTTCTGACAATACATGTAACTAGAAAATTCTTTCAGCAGTTCTCAGGAAACTTTGGTGATTTGTTTACATTTAATTTGTTGATGTAAGCTACTTTTAGAATTTTATAAATTTTTGATTTTACATTTCTGTTTATGGGGTTTATTCATTAAAAAAGGTCGGATTTTCCAGTTTTTGGGCAATAACTTAAAAATGCTGAACAGCAGTTCTCAAGAAAATTTGGTGAATTATTTATAGCTATCGATGTAATCTTCCTATTGATTTTCATAAATTTTAAATATACATTGTGAATAAAGTTAATAACTTTATTTGTTTATAGTCCATAGATGCCAACCATTACGATTTTTCCGTAGTTTTTCCGATTTTGCGATAAAAACTACGCTATTACGGTCAAAGTCGAATAGTTACAGATTCCCAATCATCGACGTTCAATTTTGTAAAACGCGGATTTTTATCATTACTTTTCCGTCCTGGTCCAGTATTTAGGAAACGCCAATGTAGTGCTTCCGGTTTCTCAGGAGTTATCAACCTATTGTTGGGTAACTAACTGACTTCCGAAGAGGCAAACTTGCATTTTATTAAGTAGCTTTCCCGCTTTCTCTACTTCTCCTTGACAAAACAAAAATGTTTGAGTCGAGAACATCTGAACAATTAATGAATGGAATACATACTACAGACAACATGTTAAATGACAAATTTTAGTGTACATCACTTTGCAACCACTCGTCAGTAATTTTTATTGGTAAATGCACGTTTATGAATGATTACTGAAAACTTTTCAAAAATACGGAAAATTTGATAGTTTGTTACTGATTGTGTCAAAAGGGGGTTGGCATCTATGATAGTCTGACAACAGTGTATTGCACAACAGTAAGAAATCTTTAATTGAATATAAATTCAATTCATATAACCAATTTCAAGTTCTTTGAATACATTTATTCAGAAATCTATAATATGTCAAATATTTAATTACAATCCAAATTCAGACCTGTATCAACAGTCATGATCAAGCTTGAATATTGTGTCTATTTTTGTCCCAACTGTTCAGGGTTGTACCTCTGCGACCTATCCAGCTGCGCTCAGCAAAGCAGTTTATTATTGTTATGAACATGATATCATAGTTTATTACTTTTATTTTGCTGTTATAAAGACATAATGACAGAATCTCAGTATGATAGATTATAAAGTAAACAATGCATATCTGAGAGGGTGATAAAGCAGATTGTTACTCCTTGAAAAAAACATTGCCAAATTTGGATTTTCAGGTGGTAACAGTCTGCTCTATTATCCTCTCATTTATGTGTAATTGATATATAATCAACTGTCAAGCTCGTAATCCATCCAAGTATAGTAAATAAGTTGTGATTGAATTTAAAGGCGGTTTTCAAAAATCTGCATTAAACAGCAAAGTCTACCACCCCTTAAATAATTACTGGTTGTGATGCCTGACCATCATATAATGACAAATTTGTATTCAAATTACAGCATTTGAAAAAATTCAATAATGAAGAGCAATATATGAATAACTGTCTGTATGATACTATTAAACATTATTAAATGCTGATCTCCATCTAATTAAATGTAAGAAAACTTAAATCAGCCAGTCTTCCTGATATTCATTGAAATACTGCTGTACATTTGGTCAGACAAACAGCTATAGTTCATCTAACTTACTAAAACTATATTTAGAAAAATCTGTTTGTAAAATGTAGATAAACTACCATTCTTCTTTGTAAATTGTTTGTATTCAGTATTTAGCTCATGTTTGGTAATTAAGGTAAACACAAAATAGTAACTTAAAGAAAAAATTGGGATAATCTTTTTACCAGATATTGGTGCCAATAAGTGTCTATCTGCCAAGCATGAATGTTTGACTGTTTTAACTGTATGGTAGTTTCTTTGAGTACTGGTGTATTCAGTTAAAAGAATAAATATTTACACGTATCATTGTCATGAATTAGAAAAATATTTGATTCTCTTAAAAACACTGAATATATTTGTTTTTAATAGTTATGAAATTTATCTTTGTAGAAAAAGATCTGAAATGATTCAAGAGAATGATGGAATTGATGTTGAAGAAAGAAAACTGTTCCATGGCACTCAAGCAGCAATTGTTGAATCAATATGTAAGAAAGGATTTGATTGGAGAGTCTGTGGAAAGAATGGAACAGTCTATGGTCAAGGTGAAATTAACTATATATAAAACATTTTCACAAGTCAATAATTTTTAATTTTAACCAATTCTGACCATGCTGAATGTTTATGAAAGTTGGACAAGAGCTTCGAGATCAAATAATCTTTGTTAACAAAAAATTGCATTTTAAGAAAAAGTTCAAATTTTTGGCTATTTCTGTATTTTTATCAATAAATAGATTTTCTTTTTGACTATCAACATGGCGCTTTTACACTGACCTGAGTAATCACAGATGCAACACAGGGTTCCATGTTTTTTTTGGTTTTTTTTTGCGACTTACTTTAATAGTCATGATCAACACAAAAACAGTTGCATACAGGAATTCATCAAAATGTTTATTTTGTCACTGGCTTGATACCTATATCAAACAGGCCTCAACTCTACTTTTGAGAGTTCAAACAACAAAGTTTAGTGAGGTGAACATTCTTTAGATTCTTTCCAGCCAATCTCATGTAATTTATTTATTATGCATGTATATATACCCTGATATTCATGTTTCAATTTGATGTGACTTTGTATACTATAAACTCATATATTTATTCACAATGCAATCTCTAAGAGTCTAGGTTTGAATCATTTTGTTCGTTTTTGTGTGGTATTTTATCCTAAGGTTTCTATAAGACAAATAAGATTTAAAAATTGTAAATTTTTGTGTAGTTATTAAAGAATCACAATTTTACTACCGTGATTTCCATCTTGTTTTGTATTTTACATTGTCTTTGTTATTTAGATTTTAGCGTAAAAATGGCTTAAATAAAATTTGTCTTTTTCAGGTTGTTACTTTGCTGTAAATGCCAACTATTCACATCAGTACACAGACAAACCAACCAGACGTAATCGATTGCCGAGACCGTTCATGCCCGTTCCCCCTCCGGCTCATTTCCATATACATGGAGGGACAGGTTTAATGGTTCCAATAATCGTGAACCCTCTATCAATGAACCCAGGACCAGGACAATTTGGACAACAGCCAAATAATAATAGTTCATCACAAAATTTCCAACAATTAAGAGTATACACACGTCCTAGTACTTCATCGAATACATCCCAGGGTAACTGTTTACTTTACACCAACATACAGGCTGGACAACAAGTCTCAACACAAAACAATGGTGCTAGTGGACAAAGGGCAGTTGGTTCTCAATCACCTTCTGTCATTGTTAATTCACAATATGGGCAACCACAAGTTGTCTACCAATCAAATCCTCCTCCACCAATGGTTATGCCAGAAATACAGGAAGAAAAACCCATGCATAGAATGATTCTCAGTCGAGTCCTTGTTGGAAAATATACCGGTGGAAATGCTAATTATAGAAAGCCTCCTCCTTTGTTTGCTGATGATCCGTCAGGGAGGTATTATGACTCGTGTGTGGATCACATTCATGCCCCTAAAATATTTGTTATATTTGATAGTGCTCAGGCTTATCCTGAGTATTTGATAGAATATAACATACTGAGTGAATGATTGGTTGTAAAGAAGATCACATGACGATCACATGGATGTTACTACTGTTAGTGAGTGTATGAAACTATTTCCTGTTCTTTTTATGGAGGATGAATTCAGTTAAAAAGGTTGAACTTATTGATACATTCACAGTTATATCTTGATTGTTTTGCTGTTACTTTTGTTTTTGTTAAGTGATATTTTATGATAATTATTGATCTTTAAAAGCACAGAAATGAGGATCTTTTCTTGTTGATAGAACCAATAATGTGAATGATATTTTTTTGGAAATTAATGATGCTGAAAATTTGTCTAAAAATGGCCATATGAAATTGTGCCTAATGATTATATTTTCTTAAGTTAACATATTTCACATATTTAAAATTGAGACTCCCTAGCAATTTAAGTGCAAATAATATAAAAAAAACAGTGAATCAATTTCTCTATACTAAAACAAAACAAGTCTTTGAAACAGTTTGACATATTTTTAAGTACTTTTAATTTTATTGTAATGAAATAGGGTGCGTTTAATGGAGAGGGAATGAAATAAATAAGCAAGTACAGTAACAATAGAATTATGTGAGAATTACATATGTGCCAACAACGAGAATAAGATCAGCAATCATGAATGTATGACGTGAACCAATAGTAATATTTAGTGTTATTCCTCGTAAAAGATGAAGAATTAGAAGTACAAATGATGATAATAGTGCTGTTGATTATTCCATTGATTTAAATTACTGTCAATTCAGAAATTATAGTGTGCATTACTATTGCCATTTTAGTAGAATGGACAAAAAAGCCAAAATCAATTATTGCGATTTCATGCAAATCTGCATATAGATATACGGTATGTATCGAGGTGAGATTGTAAGTTCTAATTATAGCAATATTCACGCTAACCACAATGATAAAAATAGTTTCTGAATTGACAGTGTATATATTTATTAAGTGTTTTATAACCTTTGTTTGCTGTATATATGCAGTTTAAAAGATGTGATAAATTGTGATGTGAATGTGATACATAGTAAATATGACATTGTGTAAGATATCTGATCTGACATAGGTTATTGGTCAATACTTTATTTATTAGTACATATAAAATGTATATATATGGCAGATGTAATTCGCATCAATAAGGCTTAAACCATTGCAGATTGCAAAGGATTTGCAACTATGCCAAACAAAAATTGTAATTATTGGTAGTTTTTTTTTTACAAATTATGTATTACCTATTATATATTGAAACAACATTGCCAACAGTCTTTTTTGATCAGGTAGATACAATCACAAAAATTCACATAGTAGTAAAATTTTATGAAAAAACTAATAATTTTGAACATACTTTCAATAGTTCTGGTCTACTTGGATAGTCATGCAATACTACAATTCTCTTTTTAGGTTCTGATAATAGAGGTAAAATATCATGCTATTAAATGAGTGTTTACAAGATCATGATAGTTATAGGAGATTAAATGAGGTGCCATATGTATATCTTTTGCTTTTATAGCAGCACTCTTGTATAGTTTAGTCTGCACTTTGTTTCCTTTCAGGGCAATAAATAGTCCCATACATATATACATGTATTTAATTTCATTCCACTTGTTATAGTATTTCACTGTCATAGATTGTCATATGTATATCCCCTTTCACCAGGTGTGTTATAAATTCTCATATATCATAACTATAATATGTGTGTCACTGTGTATCGTGTACACCAGGTATTGTTGTCAACTGACATGTATTATAAAATTAAATTATATATCAGGAATCCATCAGCAATTTACAGTACACATTAGCAATTTATAGTACAGTAAACTGGATTCCTGTCATCTTATTTCACCACTGCTGTACTTTGGCTTTTCCATCCATGAAAAAGCACAATAGTACTGAGCTTGGCGTTAAGTGCCAATCATTCAACATACATATTATTCGGCAGATGAAAAATCTAGTTATTACTTATCAGAGGTTCACATCATTCTTTTGTTCAGTTTTGTTTGCATATCAGAAAATGTGTGCAAAAATTATTATCTTCCAAATTTTGAAGTTTATAACTTTATTGGTGTCAGGGGTAAAATAGAGAAGTCTGAAATGCAGAAAAGTGTCATTCTATAATTAGCTTAGACAGTCAACCCAGTGTATAAAGCATTCACTTATGAATGAATTTCCCCAAAGCAGTTTGTATGGGTTATGACCTGGCAGGTATAAGATTGTGTTTCTCTGAATAGCTTCTCCGAAACCCAAGGATAAAAGGAACCTACATTTAAAACCAATATGATTTAAATAATCATCAGTAATAACATGTTCAACAGGTTTTTCCTTTGGAAAATAGAGTGATGTACTTACACTTGCATTTGGGTGGACTTTAAGGGGTAAATATTGGTCAGTGATCATTATTGTCAATATTCAGGTCATGATCAAAAGGAATTATGCTTGTCAAATACATGTACACCTGTATGTTGTTTGGAGGGTAGAACATCATTTTATCATTTACATTTTTACATTTTTATCTTAGTGATCGCCTTGGTTACAGGGTAGTTCATTAATAGTGAGCCTGTCAACACAGAGGTTATGAATTTGAACCCTGCATATGGCAGGAACATTTGGATACAATCATAATTATGATTGTCATTTTCCTACTGGTCAGTTAAGTTCTCTCCAGGCATCTCTGCCTCGTCCCCTTATATAAACTGACTGCCACAATAAGGCAATAGTGCTGAAAGTAGCATTGAACATTAACATTCAATCAATTTTATTTTAGTTAGATCATTAACATGATTAACATACTGACAAAATGTAACAGATTTCATTATTGAAACTTAACAGTTTTGAACAAAAGTGTCCTTTTTGTTAAGTTAAAGACCTTTATCTCCAAAGAATCTAGCAGGAATACAAAAATATTATCTCATATACAAATACACATTATGTTGATAAATGTGTGATTGAATTTACTCAATATTTGTATATGAGACATCAAGTTATCACATGACCTTCCAGTTCTTTCTCATATATATACGGAACATTATTGCTATTTTCTTGAATTGTTGCTTTGATCTTATTCTGTAAATATTTTCTGTCTCAAGTGACTGGTCAGAAAAAGGTTGTTTGCAGACAAGTAGAATGGTACACAGTGAGGTCATATGCCAATGTCTTTGATGTTGCAAAGGAAAATAGAAATATCTCTGTTTTTTTAACTTGAGGAATTTTTTCTCAGCTATATCTGATCTTGGGGCTATGTGTATTGCCCTTCAGTGAGATTGTTAGCCCAGAAACTCACTTTTTGTTAAAATGAAACATAATCTTTTAGTATAATGCACAGTGTACATGTCATTTTATATTTTTCATCATGTTTTTTTCATTAACATCTTATTTTTACTACAGAAAAACAGTTTAGAATATTTTGAACTCATTATGACATTTCTCCATTAGCAATTAAGTAAGATTTTAGGAACTTTAAAGGCTATGCAAGCAGCACATGTTAAATTTGATAGAAAGAAAAAAAATGTTTTGAACAAGTAAGACTAAAATAAGAGAGAATCTAAAGGAAGCTTTTGTTAGAATTGTTTCGTGAAATTTTTTATATTATAAGTTCAATGTCACAATGTTATGTAAAGATGCTAATCTCATACTTTCATTTTATTTAAATGCATACCATTTTGTCAATATATACACAAGGTAGTATTCTTAAAGGTGTTTTGATTTTGTTATGTTATATATTTTTTTTGGGGGGTGGGGGGGGGGGTAGTGCGGTGGTAAATGCACAGATTCATTCAGTATCGATGTAATGAATAAACTAATTATGTAGCAAGTGGTTTTCCCCAGATGTTTTATAATTTTTAGAGTTGGGTACATGTTATAAAAAGTTTTCTAAAGTTACGAGTGATTGTGTTTTATAGAATGTACAGCCGATGTAGACTCATTTATTGTTGGGGGATAGAGGAAAATTGTTTATTTGTGGATACCTTATTTTGTGGTTTTATCTAAGCACACTGGAATTTTTATGTTTTGCCCACAAAACCTGGGTTAAAGGGAGTTACTCTTCAACTGCATTTGTAATTACCCATTTCAACTGCATGTGAAACAAATGACAAATAATCTGTCTTACTTAGAAGCTTGCAATCTATTCATGAAAATGTTGGAACAAGAGTTCTAGCGATGTGTAAGAGTTATGTCCATTGTCCTAGGGTTACTTCTTTATAATTTACTGTTTATACAAGTGAAGTCAAGCCACAAAATCTATGAAAGTAAGTATCCCATGAATAGTGATGAATCCAGCCACATATCCTAAAGAAAAACTACCATACTTTTGTTTATTTGCTGGAATTATGGAAACTTTCTCATTTCACTCTACCTCTTCAAATTAACTTATCAGCATTATTTTGAAATTCCTGTAATAATTAAAATTTGCAGAAATCATTGAATTATGAGCAAGTTTGTTTTTTCTTCACAAATAGGCACTAGAAACATCTTACCTTAAAACTTATACCCTTAGATTATTATTTTTCATTTTTGCTTTTATATAATAAAATTTCATGCACTCATTTATATAATTCAGGCCATGGAGTAGAACCTTTGTATAAGTCATCAATAAAAGTGTGGTTATTATGTATTTAAAGTCCAATGTATTCCTTGAAAGATGTAGATAGGTGTGGCTATTGAGCAGAATGTTTGTGTAAGACTTCAATGCAATTATGGATATAGTCAAATGAATTCTTAGAAAGATGATGATAGCTCAGAATATCATGAATATATTGAGCAGAATGTCTGTGTATGACACCTATTTTTATTGTGGACATTATGTATCATAAAGTCCAATGTATTCCTTGACAGATGTTGATAGGACTATCTGGAATAGAATGATTGTGTATGACATCAATGCAATAAGGAATATTATGTTTTATTAAGTCCAAAGTACAGTGGATTCACAAAATATAATTGTTAAACCATGCATGCAATTGTGAATTTGAATTTATTATTATATAATGTTATGTCTGTAGGTTGTAATTTAATAGTATGGTTATTAAGTACTATTTGAGTGTTGAGGTTTTCAATTAATATGGATATTACCTAAGTATAACAAAGTTATAAGGATTCTAATTATATAACCATTAGAATATTTATAACACAAATAAAATTGATACATGTATCAAGCTC
This sequence comes from Mytilus galloprovincialis, assembly GCF_965363235.1. Classification (NCBI taxonomy): domain Eukaryota; kingdom Metazoa; phylum Mollusca; class Bivalvia; order Mytilida; family Mytilidae; genus Mytilus; species Mytilus galloprovincialis. The sequence continues at coordinate 27,748,817 of NC_134844.1, forward strand.
GATAATTATATCAGACTCTTTAAAACTTGTATGAACTTGTTATACACACCATAATAATACACATCTATATTTATTATGGATTCATAACTCTGTTGGGAACTTATTTATTATCTGTTCTGTTTGCAGGGGTAAAACACAACTTTAAATGTTCAATAACATAAACATTTCCAAAAGCCTTGTAAAGATGAAATTTAAAAACCACAAAATAATTATTTAGTATGAAAATTATCAAACAATTTGTTCCTGTACCAAGAAAATTTGGTACATGTACTATCAAAAATAAATGAAATCACAATATTGAATGAGTAATCAGTACATGATCAGGTATGTTCTTTCCAGACATCAGATGTGGTATTTGACTGTACCATACTGCCAGATGTTTGATATGTTTGTTAAGTTGTTGTTAAGAATTTAAATTTTTATTGATTTAATTATAATCAGTTACAGCATTGCATCCTATCAAATTTTACTAGCTTATATAATCTGATGTACAAGAATTTTGTTCCCTACAAATGTGTTGGTAAATTACTTTTATAGGTTTTTTGATAGAAATGAATGTAACCTCTTCTGTTCTGTACAATTTTATTAAAATATTGAATCAAATCATTTGGATTATGTTTCTATTATATCCTTACCAATGTTGAAACCTGTCTGTCATGTCTGTTTACCTATTATTTCTGCTGTTCCATGGTATATACAGGAAAACTTTCATTTGAGAAGTTTAAACAGCCTCTCACATTGCTAGAACAAATTTCGTTTGGAATTTAGGGGAGGTTCTTTTGATGAAGGATTTGATTAAGATTTACTCTTCTATAAAAAAAATAACCACTGAAAATGAGGTCAATAGTTTTTCTCAGGAACACATATGTTCATCACATTCCAACAAAAAATGATGTGTAAAATCGTTGATGTTGTCTTGTGAAGCTTCAACTGAGTCCAATTTATTATCACTAGTGTCTTCTTCAACAGGGTTACTTGTATAATGAAGTTATTGTAAGAATGTCAATGAGACAACTCTCCATCCAAGTAATTATTTGTAATAATTAGGAAGCCAATATAGTTCAAAGTACGGCCTTCAACACAGATCACACTGAAACAGCTTGCTATTAAGGGCCTGACAAGTTACTATTGTAAAACCATTCAAGCAGGAAAACCAAGTCTTATCTATATAAAAAAAAACATGAACCAAGAAACACCTAAGGTTTTAACAGGCACCAACCTTCACCCTAACCTGTAATAGTTGTACTTACAACATAAAAGGACGCTCTGTTAAATATCAATTGAAATAGCTTATATAACAAATGTAAAACAGACATACACTCTTCCAAATGGAAATTTGCATACTAAATAACGGTATTGCGTATCTATCTTGCATTGTTATTAAAAACATACCTTATCCTAAATGAATCTTGAGTGAAATAAAAGACATGACCAAAAGAAATATGTATGACCCACTTTGAAACTAAAGCATATACTCAATACTGTTCACCTATAATGTAATGTAACTGAAAAACAGGCCTGATACTGATTGGTACACTTTGAAACCAATGCATATACGGTTACCATATATATATATATATGCGAAATATGCGAAAGCAAATTTACAGATCTAACATTGTTGGGTTGATGTTTAGACGAGTTGTATATTGTATATACATTATGTACACAGCCATGTATCACCATCATTGATGGCAATCTGATGGATACATCTGTTGTAGAGTTGTCACTGACTCAGACGTACTTATAAATATAATTATTTTCTGTGACTGTATATTACATTAATTTGTAGGATCCTTTACTATAGATAATTAAGCTGATCTGTAACAAAAACATCTTCATGCCTTATATATCATGTACTGTAGTACGCCGCTAGATTAAAACTGACGAGGAAAGGTAACACACGGCCAGCGAAAGCTCTTTTTTTAGAGCCCAGGTGGTCGTGTGGTCTAGCGGGACGGCTGCAGTGCAGGCGATTTGGTGTCACGATATCACAGTAGCATGGGTTTCGAATCCCGGCAAGGGAAGAACCAAAAATTTGCGAAAGCAAATTTACAGATCTAACATTGTTGGGTTGATGTTTAGACGAGTTGTATATATATATATATATATACAACTCGTCTAAACATCAACCAAACAATATATACAACTCGTCTAAACATCAACCCAACAATGTTAGATCTGTAAATTTGCTTTCGCAAATTTTTGGTTCTTCCCTTGCCGGGATTCGAACCCATGCTACTGTGATATCGTGACACCAAATCGCCTGCACTGCAACCAAAAATTTGCGAAAGCAAATTTACAGATCTAACATTGTTGGGTTGATGTTTAGACGAGTTGTATATACATTATGTACACAGCCATGTATCACCATCATTGGTGGCGATCCGATGGATACATCTGTTGTAGAGTTGTCACTGACTCAGACGTACTTATATATATATATATATATGTAACGTTACTGAAAACCAGACCAAACCATAAATACCTGACTAAGTACTGGAGCATGAACTTGAGGTCAAGAACAGTTGACATATGCAAGACCAACAAATACTTCTCACACTTGTCTCATATACCAAATACTGTCAACATGTTGACTGGCTGACAAGGTCTTATCTACAAATTTGTTAATCCCACGTACAAGTTGGAATAAATGAGGTTTGTTGCAAATTCATTATGACGTTATCACTGCATGTGAATATTAGAATAGTAATATATATGTCAAAACATTTACTAAATTTTATCATCGGTATAAAGACATCATTCATAAATATAGCTCAACATGCAGACTTCTAATACGTTCAGGTATTTCACATCCATTTTTTTATGGTAATATTCTTTATAAAGCACAAAGGTGTCAGTATTCACCTCAGAAACTTACAAAACCTTTGAATAGACTTATTAAGAAGGGATATAATTATGATACTGTTGTCAAGTCATTAAAGATTGCATATTTTGGCGTTAATATTGAGTCACTGATAAGGTCTTTGCATCGGAACTAAACACATTATTTTTTAAAAACAGTTGTTGGCATGACACGGGTTATGTTCTTCTCATATATGTTATGATGGTATGATAATAAACCCCTAACGGGAAGGATTGTGCCTGATGTTCATATGATGAAATCATAATCTTTCAGTCAGTTTAATTGAAGTCTGGAGCTGGCATGTCAGTTAACTGCTAGTAGTCTGTTGTTATTTATCTATTATTGTCATTTTGTTTATTTTCTTTGGTTACATCTTCTGACAATCGGACTCGGATTTCTCTTGAACTGAATTTTAAGGTACGTATTGTTATGCGTTTACTTTACTACATTGGTTAGAGGTATAGGGGGAGGGTTGAGATCTCACAAACATGTTTAACCCCGCCGCATTTTTGCGCCTGTCCCAAGTCAGGAGCCTCTGGCCTTTGTTAGTCTTGTATTATTTTAATTTTAGTTTCTTGTGTACAATTTGGAAATTAGTATGGCGTTCATTATCACTGGACTGGTATATATTTGTTTAGGGGCCAGGTGAAGGACGCCTCCGGGTGCGGGAATTTCTCGCTACATTGAAGACCTGTTGGGGACCCTCTGCTGTTGTTTTTTATTTGGTCGGGTTGTTGTCTCTTTGACACATTCCCCATTTCCATTCTCAATTTTACATGCTAAATACCACTAAACCTACGAAAGTAGAGGGGCATTATGTTTTCTGATCTGTGCGCTCGTTTGTGCATCCGTTTGCTGTCTTTCCCGCTTCAGGTTTAAGTTTTTGATCAAGGTAGTTTGAAGTTGAAGTCTGAACAACTTGAAACTTAGTACACATGTTTACTTTGATATGATCTTTCTGATATTAATGCCAAAAAAGAGTTGTTATCCCAATTTCATGGTCCACTGAACATAGAAAATGATAGTGCGAGTCGGCATTCCAGTACTATGGACACATTCTTGTTTAATTATATAAGTAAGTCATATTTTTTTCATGTTAGAAACATTAACTAGATCTGTGTCTTCATTATGCATAGAAAAATCAATGAAAATAGAATTAAACTTTTATTTTTAAATAATTTTTAGATCATCACAGTGTACTGAAAAGATTGCCTTGTAATAACTAATAATAACATTCACTACATTAACAAAATTCAAATGATACACAAAAATACCCATAAAAAAACATACACACATGTTACTGCTTATATCTTAAAAACAATTTTTTATCATTTATTGCAGTATTTATCAATTAATTCATTTTAAACATGTAATAACAGAAAGCCTGAAGCTTGGATCATTCAAAATTAATTATTCAATGTCCTTCAATGAAAGAAAATAGTTTTTGTATGAAAATATTGTAGAATAAAAACGAAGTAGAGTCTGTTTTACTTTCATAATTTGTTTTTGTAAACAGAATTCACACAATTAATATGAAAATATTACTAAAAATAAGTTCATAAAATTCTTTAACATAACTATTTTGTTCTGACATTAAGGATATGAAAAAATGCCATCCATATTTAAAGCTGTATCTATCATTTAATAGTTTTTAGAAATATTCACATAAACCATGTTAACAAACAAATGCCATTTATACACAATCAATTTTGATTTACATAAATTTATCTTTTAAAGAGAACATGATTGCACAATTTCATCACATTATTTATTTATATATTAATCTGGTTAATACTGAAGAAGTAATTATTATAACAACAACATATTTTAAAAGCAAATTACAATATGCAAGCAGATAAATTAAAATGACTAAATATTCTAACAAATTTAAAAGTTAAGAAATATTAAAATATGTAAAGCTTGATATAAAATCTGCCATTTAAAAGCTTTATGTATCAAACATATAATTGAGTTTAAAAAGATTAAAAAGTCAAAATAATAAGGTAACTACCCGAAATAAATCACATGAATTTCCAGCATGTATACTTAAAAGTTAAAAAATAATCTTAAAGAAAAGATAACTAGTATACAAGCATTCTTAACAATCATAATATTTATACCAAAACAGATAATCATTTAAAATCAAATCAATCAAAAATAATGCTTATTTAATCACAATTACAGAAGGTTTCTGTAGTTTTAAACAGGTAACAAACAAATCATATCTGCTATTTTTACTTGCCAAATACACTTCTAAAAATCATCATGTGTTTTCAACAACATGTATAGTTCTAGAAAAACAGGCATACACTTTTATACATGATTATGCTATAAAATGAAATTGCATCCCAGAAACAATTTCAGATAGAAAATAAAATCTGCCCTTTTATAAATTATAAAAGCAAAAAATGTTTGAAAGGTTGATTACAGCTTTTCCATAAAAAAAAGAGGTAATGGCAAAATGCATGAATAGTTTTGTCAAATAAATAGGAATGTGTTAGTTTAAAATAGTCTAATGAAGGTCAGTCCGACTAATTGGCCATTGGGCAGTGAGACAATGGTATGTTTTGAACACTTAGAATGATCACCTTTATATTGTAAGTCCCTAAAGTTTGCTCTCTTCTAGTCAACTCTGTAATCTTTTCTGTAAATCTTCTGCTACTGCGTCAATGAATTCAAAGGTGTTTAGGTAGTCCTTTCTTACCACACTGAAAAAATAAATTACATGGTGAATTATTACAGGTTATACATAATTTAATTTTTTTAATATTATTCTTGTATTGTATTTGATAATTTTATGATTTGCATATCTATTAATACTTGAATTGGATTGGTCAGTTAGATTTTTTTTCTTGGTTTACACTTCGATAAACCATGTTCCAAAACTACTTTCGTAACTCTCACTGATCTATTCATGCATGATACACATGCATGCAGGGATCCTTGGATTTTCAGCAAATGGCGATTGAAAAACAAATACATAACTGTTGTTTCTATTCAAATGAATACAGAACATAAAAGAAATAATGCATTACAGCTTTGAAAATATATGATATTATAAAGATTAAAATAAAATTCTGTGAAATTTCATGAATGATTTGGATAATTTATGTCACTCAAAATCAGACTTCATATAATCAGTCTTTTGCTTGAAAGTTTTCATTCCTATATAGGAATGAAAACTTTCAAGCAAGAGACTATTTCATAACTTGTATGCTTAAAATTCTGATATTTCATTAAAATGACGTTTTGGAGGTAGGTACTACTTCATTTTAGATTTGGTTGCATTAATCCAACATTTATGGGTTTTAGATAGTCAATATGGCCGCCATAACTCCTTAGTTACGACATGACAATCGTGCATTTGAACATAATTATAGTAGCCAGTAAATAACAACATGTGAATTAATAATCGCAAATATTTGGCTTATGAATTATACGGATAAAACACATTTATATACTGGGACTCTTACTCACAAACTTAACATAAAAGTCCAAAACGCTCTTTGGACTTTTATCGAGTTTGCGAGTTAATCGCCCTGTTTTACACACAAATAACCTATAGCAAAACTGTGTTTGATTCTATAATATTTGATGTTATATTTATGTGTTGTATTCAATTGTAATTTTTTAAGTTATGTTTAAAACACTTCAATGCCCTCTCCTCAGAGCAATAGAGGTATAAGACAAGTTTTGTAACTGTGTGCTTGTTTGTTACATGAATACTAGTAGATAAGAGGGAATACATCAGAAAAAAGAGCATACCAACATCATGAACATTGAACACAAACTTTAATGACATTTTTTAACGGAAAATAAAAGCTACCAAAAAAACAATCTCAACCAGATGCTCCGCAGGGCGCAGCTTTATACGACCGCAGAGGTTGAACCCTGAACGGTTGGGGCAAGTATGGACACAACATTCAAGCTGGATTCAGCTCTAAATTTGGATTGTGATTAAATAGTTGACACACCATAGGTTTCTGACACAGAATGAATGTGGTCTAATGAACTTAAAAAAATTTTTTTGCCTTTGAGCAATTCACTATGCTGTTGAATATTAATCCTCTCAAAAAAATGTTGAAGAAATTTTCTTTTTATTTATGAAATCTGGAATGAAAAAAATTGACCCCCCAATTTTTTTTTCACATCCCCCTTTCCCTTATTTCAAAACTGATCTCAATTCAAATTTCTAATGAAGTTTGCAACAATTACTACTCATTTAAATACATCATAAAATATTAAAATGTAAAAAAAGTGCTTGTTATCACTGAATGGTAAAGATTGTTTTAATCTATCAGTTGGTAGTAAAAGTGAATATACATTGTATATTGTATAAAACAATGATTTAAGTTGATTCAACTACTATTCTGGACATAGAAAGATAACTCCAATTGAAATCCAATTGGAATTTCTTGCTATTGCACAATATTGTGCAATTAGATATTTCTTGCTATTGTGCAATACTGTGCAATTGAAAATATTTGCTATTGCACAATACTGTGCAATTGAAGATTTCTTGCTATTGCACAATACTGTGCAATTGAAGATTTCTTGCTATTGCTGAATACTGTGCAATTGAAAATTTCTTGCTATTGCACAATACTTAATATAATAATTTTGGATCCTGATTTGGACCAACTTGAAAACTGGGCCCATAATCAAAAATCTAAGTACATGTTTAGATTCAGCATATCAAAGAGGCCCAAGAATTCATTTTTTGTTAAAATCAAACTTAGTTTAATTTTGGACCCTTTGGACTTTAATGTAGACCAATTTTAAAACGGGACCAAAATTAAGAATCTACATACACAGTTAGATTTGGCATATCAAAGAACCTCAATTATTCAATTTTTGATGAAATCAAACAAAGTTTAATTTTGGACCCCGATTTGGACCAACTTGAAAACTGGGCCAATAATAAAAAATCTAAGTACATTTTTAGATTCAGCATATCAAAGAACCCCAAGGATTCAATTTTTGTTAAAATCAAACTAAGTTTAATTTTGGACCCTTTGGACCTTAATGTAGACCAATTTGAAAATGGGACCAAAACTCCCAAAATCAATACCAACCTTCCTTTTATGGTCATAAACCTTGTGTTTAAATTTCATAGATTTCTATTTACTTATACTAAAGTTATGGTGCGAAAACCAAGAAAAATGCTTATTTGGGTCCCTTTTTGGCCCCTAATTCCTAAACTGTTGAGACCTAAACTCCCAAAATCAATACCAACCTTCCTTTTGCGGTCATAAACATTGTGTTAAAATTTCATTGATTTCTATTTACTTAAACTAAAGTTATTGTGCGAAAACCAAGAATAATGCTTATTTTGGCCCTTTTTTGGCCCCTAATTCCTAAACTGTTGGAACCAAAACTCCCAAAATCAATCCCAACCTTTCTTTTGTGGTCATAAACCATGTGTCAAAATTTCATAGATTTCTATTAACTTAAACCAAAGTTATAGCGCGAAAACCAAGAAAATGCTTATTTGGGCCCTTTTTGGCCCCTAATTCCTAAAATGTTGGGACCAAAACTCCCAAAATCAATCCCAACCTTCCTTTTGTGGTCATAAACCTTGTGTTAAAATTTCATAGATTTCTATTCACTTTTACTAAAGTTAGAGTGCGAAAACTAAAAGTATTCGGACGACGACGACGACGACGACAACGTGATAGCAATATACGACGAAAAATTTTCAATTTTGCGGTCGTATAAAAACTATTTTTGCCTCATTATACAAATTGGGGAAATTTTTTTCTAAAACAGCAGCAAATAGGTTAATCAAAATACATTCTATATGTGCCTGTATCAGGTCAGTGGTCTGTAGTTCAGTCATTGTTGTTGGTTCATGTCTGTCATATATGTTTTTTCGTAAAATTGATTTGTTATAAATTAGGCTGTTAGTTTTCTTGTTTAAGGTGGTATTTAACTCTACAGGGAGATAACTCTGTAAAATCAGCTAAACGTTTTAACGACGTTGTATTGTAAAGAAAATATTAAGCTTTTCAATGATCAAAATTGGTGCTAGTCAAATGCTATGTATCAAACCATTTTTTTCCGAGAGATTGATTTTTTTGAAATTTTTATAAATATTTTTCAAAGGGTCAAAGTAAATATTTAGTCAAAATGTTGTGAAAATTAAACAAGACAATAAATTTTAGTCAAGGTGTTGGATACCACCTTAAATTTTTTCATATTTTTTTTGTCAGAGTTTTTTATGGTTGACTTAAAGTAATGGGATTTTTCTCATTATTGAAGGCTGTACAGTTTACTATAATTGATTACATCCACATCATTTGAACTCTGGTGGGTAGTGGTCTTATTGGCATTCAATCCACATCTGCCTATATATAAATAGTACAATCCACAGATAAAAGATAACTACTTTATACATGTTTAAATCCTTGTGACATTTACCTATCCATTCCTTTGATACAGATGGCTAAATCTTTTGTCATTTTACCAGACTCTATAACTCCAACACAGGCTGCTTCTAAACTTTCAACAAATTTCTTCAGCTCGGAATTCTCATCTATTTTGGCTCTATGTGCTAATCCTCTTGTCCATGCAAATATGGATGCTGGAATGAAAAAAAATATTTAAGTATTTTTTTGGATCTTTTAAATTTCTTTACATTGATTTGGAGTTATTATTTACTCATGTCACCCTGAAAAGTTTCCAAATATGTGTAGTTTGACTCAAAATACAAATACCAGTGTTAAACAGATCAAGAGACATAACTATTACTTAACTTATTGAAAGGCTAAACTGAAATTGTTTTAATATTCATATTAAAAATAAAATTGAGAATGGAAATGGGGGATATGTCCAAGGTCCACAACCCAAACAAAGAGCAGATAACAATCTAAGGCCATCAATGGGTCTTCAAAACAGCGAGAAAATTCTGCACATAATGTTAATTTTAAGTTTCAATTTGGTGTATAATAATATGTATAATGCATAAAACATCTTATCTTTAAATTCTTTTGATTTTTATAAAAGACCATTTATAGCAGCAACAAGTGTCATTTTTTTTAAACATTGGAGATCTTACCAACAGAATTAGTTGATGTCTCTTTTTTCTGTTGATGGAATCTGTAATGTCTAGTGACAGTACCATGGGCAGCTTCTGATTCAATAGATTTACCATCAGGGCAAATCAATACACTGGTCATCATTCCTAGGGATCCAAAGCCTACAAATAAATAAACATGTTATAAATTAGTAGGTTTTTAACAGTTCACAAATATATTTGCCATATTGTTATCAATTATTTATAGTCTTTCCATGTAACTATTAGTGTTGTTGGATTTGATCAATAATCAAAACTTTCTAGCTTTTAAATCTGTAAAGGGTTGAAAACTAATAAGGATTTGTTTTAGATATCATGTAGAGGATTGTTAAAATGGCCATATAATATTTTTTGTTGTTGATTTATCTATTGTACTCTATCACTATATACATTTAAACTGAACATCAAATTGAATGAATGTGCCTTCACTTAAGATTTTATCTGAAATATTTCAAACAATAGTAAATGTGACATCTTAAATGTTGCTTAAAGATATTACCTTTGATTTGAATATCAAGGCAATTTATGCACTGTTTGGCACAAATACATACATTTAGGAGATAACTGTATTGCAATCTTGATTCTAATGAAACTGACAGAAAACAATGTCAAACCAAACATTTAAAATCTGCCATACATCGACAGCATTTTTGTGTACATTTTCATAGCATCTATTGTAAATTGATGCTATGGAAATATGTAATATTATCCAATCAAAATGATTGTTACAAGCAGTGTTGCATTATATGCATTATAATGATTCATAGCTTCATATTATTGTGTTTCTTGTGAAAACAGAACAAGAATAGAACCTACCTTGTGCTACAGAATCTGATTGTACATCACCATCATAATTTTTACAGGCCCAAACAAAGCCTCCTTCTGATTTCATGGCATAAGCTACCATATCATCAATAAGCCTGTGTTCATACCATATTTTCTTATCTTCAAACTTTTTCTTATACTGGCTGTCAAGATAAAAAAAAAAACACAATTATGAATAATTTTTCTTTTAGACTGGGAATAGTAAAATACTGTAAGAACATGAATGATTCCCACTTTGGGTTTTGCATAAATATGATATTTGTTCTTGGATATACATGAAATCGGTATTGTCTCAAATATAGCTACTTCTAAAGAATTAGTTATTCAATTACAATAAATATAATCAATTATAAAATCTTCAACATGTTCAAACAATTAAAGACAATCTTCAAATATCATGACTATGTTAATTTTGCAATGCATAAGTACATCTACATGAAGAAGGATATTTGTCAAAGCAAATATATTTTTTCTTTTGTAACCAGCATAAAAAAAATCATTTTGCCTCTGCAGCAATGCTAAGGGAGACAATTGAAAATTGACTTTAATAGGGGTTGTCAGAAATGAATATATTTACTCACCTGTCATAAATTTCCTGGAATATATCTTTAAATCTTCCATCGTATTTCTTCAAGATAGTATTCTTTGTACTAAATTATAAAATGAAGAACATATTAGTGAGAGCATTATACATCAGCATAAAATACTACTTGATCAAAATAATGTTTGAGATGGCAGGATATTGTTTTTACAACTCCCTCGGGCAAAGTTGACCATTGACGAATTTGGCTATTCTTGTAATTTCCAGTTTGGTCATATAGATCCTGTTAGACTTATTCAGGTGTTAATTCACCCTTTGCTTTCAAATGTTTGGGTTTGAGAGTTCCAGATGAAGGTCAATCCAGAAAAGATTAGGATGCACAAAGTTTACAAAATTGTATTTAAGGTGCTAACACTACAGGGAGATAGCTCTGTAAAATCAGCCAAACTTTATAATTACGTTGTGTTGTTAAGGAAATATTAAGCTTCTAAATGATCAAAATTATTGTTTGTCAAACTGCTATATAACCTGTATAATTTTTCTGATAAATTGGTTGGTTCAAATATTTTGAAATTTTTATATTTTTGTCAAAGGATCAAAGTAAATACTTTTTCAAAATTTTATGAAAATTAAACAAGCCAAATTAATTTTAGTGAAGGTATTGGGTACCACCTTAAAAAAATATACCTGCAGGAATATATATGGGCCACAATGCATTTTAGATGCATGTAGATATAATTGTAAAGAAGAAAATAGTTCTTGCAATTAAACCTATGACCACATTTTTTTATACATTTCAAAATCTGTGAGTTGAACTTTGTTTATCATATACTCTATGTATTTACTGATTGCATTGAATTTTATGTTTTTTTGGTGCATCATTGAGATTAATAACTGTATTTCTGTTCTTCTCCAATAAGATGCATACCATTGTAAAAAAATTGCTTTTATTTTTCTTCATATAATAAACTAATTATATACTTTACCTTAGATACAACGGCCACTCTTTCTGCAAGGCAAAGGTGAAGGAACAGTGGGCAAAGTCTGTTATACTCTGAAAAAAAAACAAATCAAAACTTGATAATTTGATACACTCAAAACTAAAATATGAAGTGCATGTGTACTGTCATCTGTTCATGTTAAAAAACAAAACACAATCTACATCAATTTTTAAGGGCTATATCAACTTTCAATAATAATTTTCATAATTTTCATCCTCCATTTTTCTTTTTTCGTGTCTGGGTGTAAATGATAAATCAAATATGTATACTCCACAGATATAAGAAACAATTATCAACAATTGTCTATTAAGTCTGTAACCTCGTCAGGGGTTGTCTAGTGACATATTTTATACATTTTTTTTAAGAATGATGTAGCAAAATGTTATTGCTGGATGTCATAATGATCTTGCTGTTCAGGATTGTAACTTGTCATTATCATTTAATGTCCCTGCTGTTTAATAGGTGTAAATTTGTCTTGTGCTATTTTATTTCATTGCTTTGTGTTTTGCATTAAGTGACTTAGTTCTGGAACTTGCCATTTCAAGTTATAAGAGGCGGGCAATAGGGGGTCCTTTAACATGTTAACAACACCTCAATTTTTATAAAAACAGTTCACAAAACATGCAAAAATGCTGATAACAGTTAACAAAGTGGGTTGAAAACAGTTAACAGCTGAAATTGATCTCAAATAACATTTAACAACACCTTGAAAAGGGCAATAACAGGTTAACACAAAAAGGTATTGCCTGCCCCTTATAAGACATTTTACTATGTACCTTGCTGAATTCATTTTGAAAATGTTGTTTTCTTTACATACTATGACTACTTTAAGTATCTGTTATTACTCATACATATTTACAAAAGACGTTTTGTGTACAGTATCTTACCTTATCTGTGTTATACATTCCCATAGCAACTCCTCCTCCATCTTGGAAATCAAAAACAGTGTAACGCATTTCTTCACCACCATTAGATGGTGTGAACTTCATCTCTAATTTTCCAGCACCTGGTACAACAAAATCTGTGGCTTTATACTGAAAACAGAAAAGACATCATAATTAACTCTAAACACAAGCATGGTAGATTTACGGTTATATCTGGTGGCACTTCACAAATGCTTCAACACAGAAAGTTACCATTACAGTATACATGTACATGAGGCAATATGGATATCTGTTTCTTCTTTGGTTAAATTAATGATGTGAGACCACAGAAGATTTTTTTTCAACTTCTAAATGTCAATGTTTCATAGTATTATTACAATTGTCTAGATACAAACAAAATATGGACACCTCCAAAATCAAAGACTTAAATGATCCACATGTTCTTTCAAGTCAAACTTGTATTTTGGTATTGCACATGGTCATGCTTCTAAGACTGTTTATAGCTTCTTAGACTGTTTATAGCATCTTCATACTAATTCCAATGATACTTTAGTCTAGGGGTATTGAACTGAGGAGTTAAGCCTTTTAAACTTGATTTTTACAGAAAGTTCCTATGCTGTACTGTTACACCATGGTCACAGGTTATGGAGAGATTTGGCATGCCATCAAACTAGTGAAACCCAACCACATTGTCACTGGGGTAAAGCTGATGACCGTAACTGCATTCACGGTCATCCCAAGATGTCGGATGAAAAATTAGGTCAGTTTCTGTATTGTCTGTTAAAGTGTTTCTATATCATTTTCTTTACAAATCATACACTGAAACGATGTAAATTTATAAAAGAATCACTCGAAAATCACTAATTACTTCCGAGAAATGTCCATGAAACGGGATATTCGATATGAAAAAATCGTTAAGATGACCGTAAATCATAATCAAAATATTTTCAAGATGACTGTAACATAAAACAAGGATGACCGTGATTGGTAAAAAGATGACCGTAACTTGTAAAGGATGACCGTAATTTGTAAAGACTGACTGTAATTTATATAGGACGACCGTAACTTTTATAGGATGACCATCAATTCTAAGAAATATCCGTATTGTATTCAAAGCTTTTTTGTTGAGTTTGTCGATCTCAATAGGGACTCGGTTAGCGGATATAAATATGTTTCATAAATTTCTTTTTTTAAACTATAATATAATTGGCCATATTTAGGATTTATAACAATGATAGTAAATTGCATATTTCTCGTAAACAATGAAATATTTATTGATATCGACGTTAAAATTTTAACACAAATTTACAGCGATACGACGAAAATTTGAAGAAACATGAATGTGTCCCTAGTACACGGATGCCTCATCTACACTATCATTTTCTATGTTTAGTGGACTATGAAAATGGGATAAAACTGTAATTTGGCATTAGAATTAAAAAGATCATTCCATAGGGAAAATGTGTACTAAGTTTCAATTTTATTTAACTTGAAGCTGGACAAACGGACAAACAAACAGACGAACGGACGAACGTACGCACAGACCAGAAAAACATAATGCCAATAAATGGAGCATTAAAAACATTAATAATACATACGAATATTTGGTAATCGAGCCCATGTGTATGGGTCCCGAGGAAGCAGATGAAAATCTTAATTTGTCTTGATATATGCAGGCGGAAACACTTTTGAAATAGAACAAAAGAATCGAAGCTCTGTGTTTATCGAGAAAGCGATAAAAGTTAACTGTAATGTTTGATATAGTAACAAAATTTTAAAAAGTTAATAGAAACAAATAAAACGAAAATTTTCTTATTTTTTAAAAAACACCATTTGCATAAGTTTTCAATGTATCTATTACATAGTAATGCAAAACAATAAGATATCAAGTCGACGACATGGTTCTTATCGGGCCTTTTATATCTGACTATGCGGTATGGGCTTTGCTCATTGTTGAAGGCCTTACGGTTACCTATAGTTGTTAATGTTTGTGTCATTTTGGTCTTTTCTGGATAGCTGTCTCATTGGCAATAATACCACATCTTCTTTTTTATATATAGTATCTATAAGTTGGATGTAGAAAATGCATAACCTCCGATTTTTTTTTATCACGGACGGAGAACATATCAATCTTTTAGTTCAGAAATTTTCGTGTCTGCCCTTCCATTATGTGAATCAAGAAAAAATTCCCCAAAACAGGTAACGATTGTATCGAAAAGAGAAAAATCGAGTGCGCCTTTTTATGTTAGGGCATGTTTGGGGTGTATATTTTGTCTTTAAAACGTACAAAGCAAGAGTATTTTATATAGCATCTCGCTTCAGATTCTATCATTATTATATATCAAAGCTACAGGTTGACTTTATAACGTAAAAAAATGACAGTACGAAAAGATGAAATATATGGGTCAATTGAGATACCTATCTAATGAATCACAAAAACAGAGTAGGTGTGTTCGAATAGCTATTTTTTCTAAAAGTACTTGACGACAGTCTTTTAATTTGGATGATGAAAATGTGTGTGTGATAACTAGGGTTTATAATCTTCAACCACTGAAAATGTTTAGTCTGCCCTTCCACGAAATATTTAATTAGAATTTTTTTAAATGCTTAAGAATTTTCAAAAATTCCATCTGACATCCAAACAGACAATATTTTTAAGTTGAATCAATGCAGACAAGATCATTAACTAATGCTCATTAGCTAGTAGATACATTTGTATTTTAAAATATAACTGACATATAACGATCGATCGTAATGGTGCTATGTGGATACATTTATCAGTTTTCAAGAGCAAAATTGGCAGAGCGTCATCCCTACAATGACTTCCATTTCTACGACTGTGAGCATGAACTGTCGTAATGGGGAGATAATTTTGAAGAAGTAGAATCCTGACTGTATGAATTACATTTCTGTATATATACAAATTGACAACGTTCCGCCTTGTGATACGCTTTTCGTACAATACTATTTTTAAGGATCTACTTTGCTGATGTTCACCTTCACTAGTTTATTCGAATGATATTTTCAAAATATTTTTGTTATTTTATTTGCATGACAAAATGAAAGACGATATAATATCAATGGGTGTACATGCAATTTTTTGGCATTTTTAAAAATGTGTATTTATTATATGTCATTAAAAGGAATCCCAGAAACAAACAAAAATCTTTTGTCGAGCAGTTGAAGGCTGTGCACCGCATGTCTTTTGGCAAATTCATTTTAAAAATTGAACCCTCTACTGTAAAAAAGATACATATGGTAATCTTTGCATTTGAAGCACGTCTTATTTTCTTCTACTTATAGGATAAAACTTTCATATTAATATGTGTATACCAACACGATTAATCATTTGATACAAAAAGATAGTTATATAAATACGGATATTTCTTAGAATTGAGGGTCATCCTTTAAAAGTTACGGTCATCATTTACAAATTAAGGTCATCTTAAAAGCAGTTACGGTCAGCCTTGTTATGAATCGCTGATTCTGTTACGGTCATCTCGATTGTGATTTACGGTCATCTTGGCGATTTTTTCAAATCGAATTTCCCGTTTCATGCACATTTCTCAGAAGTAATTAGTGATTTCCGAATGATTCTTTTATAAATTTACATCGTTTCAATGTATGATTTGTAAAGAAATTGATATAGAAACACTTTAACAGACAATACAGAAACTGACCTAATTTTTCATCCGACATCTTGGGATGACCGTGAATGCAGTTACGGTCATCAGCTTTACCCCAGTGATTGTGTACGTGCCTCTTCAAAGTCAGGAGCCTGTAAATCAGTGGTTGTTGTTTCTTGCTGTTTAGCATACAGTATTTGTTTTTCGTCTATTATTTTGTACATAAATTTGGCTGTTCATTTTCTTGTTTCAATTTGTTTTAAATTCTTCAGGGCGTTTTATAGCTGATAACGATATAAGTTTAACTCATTGTTGAAGTCTTTACTGTTAACATATTTATTGGTTAATTTCTGTGTCATTTGGTCTCTTGTGGAGAGTTGTCTCATTTGCAATCTTCATGATCTTACTTCTTTTTATTTTTATATGATTACTTTATTTGTTATTTTATTGACTTTTCACACTGTTTTTTACTATTTAATCTCATACTCTACTGTTACACCACTGTCCCAGGTAAGGGGAAGGTTGAGTGCTCACAAACATTTTCATTCTGTTATATTCTTATATGTGCCTGTTCCAAGTCAGAGGCTGATGTTTGTTGCTGTCTTCCAAATTTGTTCTCTTTTATTGTTTTGTCATAAATCTGTCTTTTTGTTTAAATTGTTTCACATTGTCATATCAGTGCCTTTAATAGCAGACAATAAAGTATGGCTTTTGCTCATTGTAGTTTTTTGTCATGTGTGCAGTGACCTAAGGTAAGCTAGGTTGCTACAATTCACTTCATTTTGACTCTGATGGATTGTTGTTTCATTGGCAATCAGACATCATTTCTTTAATTCATAGGTAGAAATCATTATTCCTCTGAACATGGAGGAAAAGTTACATGAATCTCATATTTTTTAGTTTCAAATGACTGGTATTTGACCTTTTTGTTAAATTTGACTTTGAAAATATTTACAAAATGGATTTACTTATGAAAAGTTTAAAACTGGATATCATTGATTACCTGATCTCCATAAGCATGACGTCCTATAACAATACTTTTCTTCCAACCTGGAACCAGTCTTGGTATGTTTTTACAAATGATAGCCTCACGAAATACAGTACCTCCAAGAATATTACGTATTGTGCCATTTGGAGATTTCCACATCTTCTTCAATTTAAACTCTGAAAAAGAATGGAGTTACATTAACTTATATATATACAATTAGATTATGAGAGCAGACATGCATTATTTTCAAATCACCAGAATCAATGGAAAACAAATCAAAAATAAATGGAGAATGTGTCCCCATGGAAACAGATGATGCCCCCGCTTGCATACACAACATTTTAAAGACTCTAACTCAAGAACCATAAAAGTGACTATACTCAAATTTGTAGTTCATCTAAGTTTTGTGGTAATAAGTATTGTATAAAGGTTTCATAATGTTTGGTTGAGGCAAAGTCACGTTGGAAAATGGAAACCAATTTTGGGACATACAGACGGACAAGGGTAAAACTTAATGTCCCCCTCTGCTAGAGTTTAGCCTTGACTTTGGTTATTCATCATGTTCATTATGCTCATTCATCAAACAGAACACACCAATACAAATATTTTTGTCTTAAATATCTAACTAGGACTAATGTGTCCATAGTACAAGGGTGCTCCACTCGCACTATTATTTTCTACGTTCAGAGGACCATAAAATTGGGGTCAAAATTCTTATTTGGCATTAAAATTAGAAATATCATTGTCATAGGTAACTTGTGTGCTAATTTTCAAGTTGATTGTACTTCAACTTCATTAAAAACTACCTTAACCAAAAAATTTCAACCTTAGAGGACAGACAGATGAACAGACACACAGACCGAAAAGATAATGTCCTTAAGTTGGGTGTAAAAACATAAAATGAAAGAGTTTGAACAAGAAATCTCTTGTAATTGATAGTCTTAATCATTGCCTTACCCTCCACTCTTTTCTCATCAGGTGTAATTGTTGCACACTTGATTCCAACATTGTATTTCTGTATAGCATGAGCAGCATCAATAGTCACTGAAAACAAAAAAACATACATGTAAGCCTGACATCATGTACAATGGTGTTAATTTTTACTGCAATTAAATAAAAGTCACAACAAAGACAGGTACTAATATGTGAAAATAAAGATATATATATATACATGTATAAACAGTCTACAAAACTGAATCTTGCTATCATGGCTATTAACCAAACATAAAATATAATTTGTGGGACAAAGAAACATAAATTTACACCTCAAACAATGACTTCGAAGGAAAACAGTGTTGAGACAAACAATGATGGTTTATATCTGATATAAAACGATAATCATAAATAGCTTTTAATGTAATTGAGAAACAATCATAAATAGCTTTTAATGTAATTGAGAAACAAACTTTCAAGTTGGTATTACAAATGTAAGCAACAAGACTCAAACAGCTTTAAATGAATAAAATACAATCCCTGCCTGAAATAACAATACATTGTGTATGTAATCACTGCAACATCA
This sequence comes from Mytilus galloprovincialis, assembly GCF_965363235.1. Taxonomy (NCBI): domain Eukaryota; kingdom Metazoa; phylum Mollusca; class Bivalvia; order Mytilida; family Mytilidae; genus Mytilus; species Mytilus galloprovincialis. The sequence goes on from NC_134844.1 coordinate 27,768,139, forward strand.
AAGACTTATCTTTCAAATCAACCCCACATCATACACTTCTTCCTAAATTAAACTGAACTAGTCTTCACACATTTACATATTGAAATATTATGTACCATCTAGTTTTTTGTCACTTAAATTTTCTGCAGAAAAAAAAGAAACATTTGTCAGATAGAACTTTGTACATGTGAATAAATGTAACATCCACTTCAGAGAAGAATGCATATATATTACAAATGTATGTACCTTGATCATCCGTTGCATCTCTGTTCTGTATACTAAGGTCATATTCATGTAGTTCAAGGTCAACAAATGGTAAGACCAATTTCTCTTTAATCAAGTCCCAGATGATGCTACAAATTTGAGGGAAAAAAACAATATATAGAAATAATGAAGAAGATATATAGATAATACATGCACATTTATCCAACACAATCATAGGTTTGAACGTTGTTTTCAATTTAGACTTGAATATATAAGTACAAGTTCCAGCCCCGGCCCGGGTGGAAGTAAAGAATCAAATCTACTCTAACATTGTTAGTTGATTTTCTAGGCACATTATAAATATTCTAAAGCCTGGTATTTCTTAATCATAAGGAATCTGCTGGACAAGGTATAATTTACAGTTGTCACTACACATAGGCAGACATACATGGACATATGAAATCAGTTGTACATTTTAGTCTACTGGTACAGACGCACTTACAATATAATCATGATAATTGTTTCTGTGACTGCATCCCATATTAACTTGTGAGATCCGCTACGATAGAAAATTCACCTCATCAATGTTCTTATAACATGATGTGCACTGATTTTACTTTATAAATGACGCCTATGTGTAGGATCTAATTTCTATTTACAGTAAACAAGGATTTGTATAGTGACATGATTGACTGACTAAACAATTTGTTTTTTTATGATTTGATACTAAGCACATCTTTCAACATAGGTAACACTATTTAGATATGCACAAAACGTTCACAGTATCTATCAACAGATGAAGTATTTACTGAAAAAGCAAAATGTACTGAAACGTTGCCATGCGACGTCATCAAAACCTCATCTTTTTCAAATGAGCAAATACAATATGTTACAAGTACAATGTATCCATTTAAAAAAAAATGAAGAGTAAGCATGGACTAATATCCAATTGTTCAAAATATATAAAGAAATTAAACAAAAGCTCTGTTATTAGACTTTTGACGATGGGAATTTAAGCATGGATGCAATTTGGGTACTCCTCATTTCAGAATCATTAATGGTTTGGAGGTCAGTTTAGACCAATTTTTCTATGATTCCATATGAATTAAAAATCAAATTGGTGTACTTATATGATAAAGAAGGATACGGCTACAAAATAAACACAGAATGGATATTTTTGTCTTTATCATAAAAAAACATAGGTGAAAAAACTGTCAAAATAGGTGCAATTTGGGTACCGTCACGTTATACTGGAAGAATTTGTCCCAATTTATGACTAGAAAAATATGGAATCTAGCATCTTCCATGTGATGATTCATAGTGAACATAAGAAGTCTTAAAATTACAGCAATTTATCTACATTTTTTTTTTGGGGGGGGACGCTACTTTATAAATGATATGAAAAAACCCCAAATAATTTAAAGTGTACTTTTATTTAAAATCAAAATCATTTTTTTCAGTATGGGCACTGGAACAAGGCCAGCACCGTTATTGAGATTTTCAAGTTAAAGCAGTGTCCTATATAATAAACCCTAACAGATTGTGTTTCGTTATGTCAGCTGATATGCAACTCACCGCGTCATCTCATCTCCATTCATTTCGACCACTGGACCTCCTGTAAAATAAAATGCAGATATGAAGCATGTTCATAAAAATAAATGTGCAAATTCGCTTTTATTTCATAAAAATTTAGCCATTTTACCTTTAATTTTCCCCATTTTCTGAAATGTGTAGTGTAACTGAACCGGCTTGTCAAACGTGAGCAGACAGGATGTGAACTTTGATCCGACGTGTTGGTTGACGTGATTGGCTGGTGTCGCATCCGACCTACAAAAAATAATTGAGGAGTCAATAGGAAATTTAATAAATAAATATTTTTCATTTGCTGTTAAGCAAAGATTTATATCGTGCAATTATAATTTAAAATGAATTGAATAAAAAAAGATTAAAGTTTAATTTTGAAAACTTTAGTGAAACAGAACATAAAAATGACGCCCATGCCTCGAAAGCCTGTGTGTACCCATTTCTTTATGTACACAAAGGGAAATAACTAAAGAATAATCAACAAACACTCAAAAAAGGTAAAATTTATCTTTAGGATTTTTTATTTAATTATTGCTTTGTTCTTAACATTGATACTGTTTTATGATCTTGATAGTTATTTTTTTTAAACGAAATTACTCATAGATGTCCAACAATGAAATTATGTGCACTGTACATACTTTCGTTTTGAAATTCTACTTTCACTTTCAAATGTGCAATAATTTACTTTTTGACTGCTCATTACTAAGGTTGCCCAATCGTTTGACAATTAATATTTAATGTAATAATGATTGTCACAGACTTTTAGTTCTAGTAATGACTGAGATATTTTCTCAATAATTTAAATATATATATATATATCCCAAGTTGTTTCATTTTTTACTATTTTTTCAGGTTTACGGAGTATTTTGTGTTAGTTTTATTTCTTTATTTTGAATTTGTTAGCTTTACTATATTGACAGGAGAGAAACATAATTATTCATTATTTGGGATGTCCCAATTCTTTAAAACCATACTTCTGTCTACTGGATGTACAAAATGTAAGCTCAATGGGAGATGGGATATATCACTAACTTCGTAATGTCGGTGGCATTCACTATTTTCATATTCATGATATATAGATGATAAAGTCGAGAAATTATTTAAGCCATTTAAAGAAAAGTACACGAAAGTGTTGCTGATTAAATATCAAGTCTCTGAAACTAATCATGCAGGTGTCGATTGATTTTGTTTTTTTCACAGATGCAATTAAAACCATGCAGCTAGTAATGTTTTTAATTCTCCAGATATTTGTCAAAACTATTTATCTTGCTGTGAATTAATGTAACCATGATAGCAATAGGTATATTTTTTGCAAATTATTAAAAAGTTATGTGTTTTGTTATTCAAAATATGATAAGATAGTTGGGAAGTGGATATATCTCACCTTAACACCCTTTCCCCTGATATAATGGCACTTGAGACTTATAAAATTTTAAATAATTTGGCTCCTGTATGTTTATAAAATTTACTCCAAATTAAACACACTAAATATTCTTTTAGATACAGTAATATTTTGGATATACCACAGGTAAGAACTACTTCATATGGAAAAAAATCTTTTAGTTTTGCTGCTGCTTCTTTATGGAATAGCTTACCAGACCACTGTTAATAGCTTCTCACATTTTAAGTCTTGTTCAGTCCTAGAGTGGAACAGAATGTTTTTGCTCTGCCTGTAGATAATTTGTGTTACAATATTTATGCTTTTTATGCTGCATTAACAGCTTGCATTGCAACTGAAATTTTGTTTTTTACATTTTAAAATTTGAAAGATTTGAAATTTTTACTTTATAAATCATAAATTTTTTTAAAATTATTTTAAAACTGCAAATTTTAAAAAATCAAGTGCTTCATGTTTTGGTATTTTGCAAGATATATGTATATGCTATTTGCTTAGAGTTAATTTTTGGTGCTGCTTTTTATTATTTATTGCATGCTGCATGCCTTGTTTTATTTGTTATTGCATATGTTTTTTTTTTTATATTCGATGAAAAGCTCATTAGATTGATTGATTGATTGATTGATTGTTGGTTGCTTAACGTCCAGTGGCAAATATTTCATGCATATTCAGGACGAGAACAAGTTCACAATAAATACAATAGGTAGGTTAGTATAATAGAGGTCATCTGGGATGATGGTCAGGGAAATTTGGACTGCCACTGGAAAATGAGGGTATTTTGGATAGGGACAGAAATTTTGCCTTGCAACAGGTCACCTGCGGACCCCTCAAAAGAGTTGTTGCAAGGGTTCTTAACGTGCAAAGAGCGTGGCACTCTCTTTACACGAGGCATCGGATTTAACGTCCCCCTTCTGACCGGACGTGACTGCGAACTTGATACACCCCGCACAGCCAAACGGACGCCCCACTTCGGCAAGCGTTGTACTGCCGGTCGGGAGAAGACCAAGTGACCATAATTCTATTCCCCAGTCACCCTTGGGGTTGAAAAAAAAAGAAAAAAAAAGCTCATTAGAGCTTATTTGTATTGTTTGTCAATATGCCGAATCCAAATTAAAGTTTTACTTACTTACTTATAAAGATGTACTTGTAATGTATATTATTCTTTCCAGCATGGCAACATATAGTACAGATTTAGCTAACGGTTTATGGAAACTTAAGATTGATGATAAATATGCCGATTTTACAATATCCATAAATGGCAGAGAATTCAAGTGTCATAAAGTTATCTTAGCCTCCCTGTCGGAGTACTTTGAAGTCATGTTTGATACTGGACTAGAGGTGAGTTATCTAAGAAATTTTTACATTTGCCGTCCAGCCACTTCTTGTGTATCTATAGTTTGAAATTTTTGTCAAAGTTTTATCTACTTTGTAAAGAAATGGTCGTTTATCATTCAGTATACCTAAATCAGGTCCGGACCTGGTATTACATTATTCTTGTAATCCCTCATACAGCGAAATCAGAAAATTTCTCCGATTCAGAACCCCAAAGGGATTATTGTTCTTGTTATATTAAATACCGGATATTTCTGGAAGGGAATATTGTAACAAAGAGAAGTGTGACAAATCTTTTGACGTTTTTTTCAGCAGCCTGCAAAATTTGGTTGATATTGCGTCTATGAGTGTTATATAATAAACAATAATATCCTGTAACCCACTCAATTAATGTTATTTTCATTCCTGTGCATGTGGTTGATGAACACGTGATAAAACACAAGATTGCAGCTGCGCAGCAGAAACTACTTATTATCTATTTAGAAGTTTGCAGATGGCAGAGTCTGCTCCTTTAATATCTGTCTGTGTCTTTATGAATGCGTTGTGGATAACAATACTGGCTTTAATACAACGGAAGAGAGAATGCCGTCGATTTATTGTAGGTGCAAGAGAGCAGTTTTGAAGATCTCTGCAATATCTTTAAGGTGGTTCCACTCGATCATTGTTTTTACGAAAATGAATTTGAATATCGTGTTGTTTTGCTCGCTGAAATTTCAAAACACTTTGTATTGTTCTTAAACTTTTTTTCCACATTATTTATTGTCTGATAATTGTCATTTTTTGTAACAGTAATTGTTCTTTTAGGACGTGCTTTTTTTTTTAAATATTCGTCTGGTTCTATAGCTGGAAACAGCCCCTCATTTAACCACTTTGTACCGATATATTTGCTTCTTGGCAAGCATGTCTGAGACGCAACCATCATCTCTTGTAGATGCAAGATAAAAAAAAAGTATATATATATTGTAATTTGAAAATGCGCCTTTGTCATTAAGGAATTATAATTTGCTCGAATAATTAACTCAATAACCATCACTGAGAGTAATATTTACGCGCAGACAGTTTTGTGAATTTCTTAACAAGACTAAGTCGTTTCGATCGTTGAGGCTGCCTATTTGAACGTCATGATTCTGGATAGAAAAGTTACTGATGAAAAATAAGTTTGTTTCCCCTCCCCCACCCTGGTCAAAAATAAGCCCCCGGGTAAAAAAAAAATCGAAATTATTTTTATTTCTGAAAATAAGTTGTTTCCGTTTTTGAAAAGTGCTTGAAAGCAAAAGGATTGATAATCTACATAAATACACTTAAATTTAGCACAAACAACTGATAAGTGGCATCGACTGGACAACTCAAACCATTCATGTGACTATGCAATGACATCCAGTTAAAAAAATCTGTTTTCCTGGTCTGTTTACAAAGGGTAGACCCGGGGGAGGGGAAACGGACATTCTTTTAAATGTTGCCATTTTGTTTTAGTTCAAACTGGGACATAACATAATATTCCCAACGTCAATCACGTGCACCCCATGTCAATCTAATTGAAATGTTGATCACTGCTTTCGTTTATAATTTCCTTTCATTGATGCTCGAGTCCAAAAATATATACAGTTCGCACTATCGGTTACTTTGATTAACAATAATCAATGGTATGGTTTGTACTATCAGGTACTTTGATTGATTATAAAGCAGTTGTATGGTTTGTTCTATCATGTACTTTGTGGGTTTATAAATCAATGGGATGGTTTGTACTACTAGTATCAGGTATTTTGATAGTTTATGAATAAATGGTGTGGTTTACACTAGCAGGTACTTTGATTGATTATAAAGCAGTTGTATGGTTTGTTCTATCATGTACTTTGTTGGTTTACAAATCAATGGGATGGTTTGCAATATCTTAAAGGCCTAGACATTTATGTTTCGGATTGTTCCGGTTTAGGACTGTATAAAGGAACTATCGGGGTACCCGTCTTCTAAAATATTGATGGCCAACAAAATGGGTGCTATCAGGTACTTCGTTGATAAAACAATGATAATGTTTGTGCTTTCATGTTCTTTGTCAAGAAAAGCAATTGTATGGTTTGTGGCATAAGGTTCTCTGTTCAAAATTCAATGGTATGCATAGGTTGCACTATCAGGTACTTTGCGTATAAATTATTTGTATTGTTAGCACTATCAGGTACTTTGTTTATAAATCAATTGTATTGTTAGCACTATCAGGTACTTTGATTGTTTATTATAAATCAATAGATTGTTTGTGTTGTAATAGGTACCTGGATTTTATCTATGTAATGATCTGTCTTATGCCAAACTAAACCTTGCAATTTATTATTTCAGGAAACAAAAACTGGTCGGGTTTGCCTGGATGGTATGCTATTAGATGAAGACAGTTGCTCAGATTTGTTAAAGTTTATTTATACAGGTGAACCTAAGGTGGTTAAAATGGGTAATGCTGACATCCTACTCCATGTGGCCCACATGATGCAAATAAAGTCTCTCCATACGATATGTAAGCAGTTTCTAAGTAAACATGCTGACAAGTCTAACTGTGTACATGTCTGGCAGGTTGCACAGAATCATGGCGAAACTGCAGATCTGGCCGAGATAGCACGATCGTTAATTCTTAAACATTTTGCCGAAATTGCTAACAGTGAAGCCAAACTTGATGAAATAGGTACAGTTGATACTCTTATATCTATTTTGGAATCTGATAATATCAATGTAGTTGATAGAAGTGGTTTATTTTGTCAAGTCTCGTTTTCGTGGATAGTTGCTGATTTCACAAATCGTATTCAATGTTTCTCAGAATTATGCGAGGCTATGATGAAAAATAGAGTGACTGCGAAAGACATATACGAAGAGGCTGTCAAGATTGAAGAATTTTCGACCAATCATGATATATTGCGACTGTTAGAAGATTTGAGATCGCGTCCCAATTCTAACATTCAAGATGATGGTGGTTTTTCTACACCAGCAGACGATGTATTAATGGTAATTGGAGGCAGTGAGGGTGGAAACAACTGCAGTGTCATGGGATTTAGTTTTCCACAAAAGATTTGGTTTTCTTTAAAACCATTGCCATTAGACCCTGGTTATAATTTTGCCATGTGTTCGAGAGGCCTCGACATTTATGTGTCAGGTGGTTCCGGTCCCGGACCGTATAAAGGAACTGGCGGGAAAACTGTCTTTTTAAAATTTGATGGCCAAAAGAATGAATGGCATCAGCTTCAACATTTACCAAAGGAAAGACAATATCACGTGATGTATGCCTTCGATAACGTCTACGTATTTGGTGGCAAGGACGACCAGGGGTGCACGAATAGTGTTTTGAGATTCAATATTGCCACGAATACATGGATAAGCTGTAGAACTAGATTGTATGAACCTGTTAGATCACCAGCTCACACTTGTGTAGGAAAGAAAGTATATTTATTTGGCGGGTTTCTGTCCGAAAGCATACTTTCCAATACGATTCAATGTTTTAACTGCGAATCGGAACAAAGCTACAGAGTTTCGTATAAGTTACCAGATTTTGCACGACTAAATTCCAAAGCGGTTAACTACAAAGAGCGGATGATAGTTGTTTGTAAGGATGGAACCGTTTTGAAATGTTCCGAAACAGACAGCACACGACCAATATCGAAGATAACTAATTTTGATAGGAAAGGATTTGGAGCGTGCTGTTTTGAGGACAAGATTTTGATTTGCGGCGGAGAGGTGTCGTTCAGTACACGAAAAGATATGATGCTGTATGATCTAAAATCCGAGATTGTTATACCAATGCAAGAAACACTACCAATTTCTGTAGCCCACTTTTGTTTCACTAAGGCCATAGTGATGCGCGACCATCTCACAACTGAGTGTGGAACAACTATGGCTACATTTTAATAATTATATGCTAAATGATATCTGCAAATAAAAGAGACACCCATCTCAGATGGAGTTGAAACAAACTGTCTTTGATTCAATGTCGTTATCTGTAACAGACACATGTGTGTATTACATGTAGATGCAAAGGCGAATACGCTGTTATACATGTTATATAACAGCATTCTTTCGCCAACATTTGAAACCTTTTCCATGTTCGATTCATATTTCTACATATGCAGTTTTTATACACAGAATACCGTTACATGTTATATTTTAAACGCATGAAAACTTTCAAAAATGCGCGCAAATGGTGCACACTCGACCAGATAGTAATGAGCAGTCTATATATATATATATATATATATATATATATATATATATATATATATATATATATATATATATATATATATATTCTGTATCTAAATTTCATACATAGTAAGGAGCAATGTTTTGGTAATTGTGGTCCTAATGTATTGGCTTAATGTGACAGAGAATAAATTTAGGAATTCAGCCCCCTAGAGGTCGGTTTGTGTTTGGGAATTAACTTATCTGTGACCACAACAGTAACCAGTTAAACTTGCTTTTCATTTGGTTACTAAAAGTGGTTGTGACAAAATAGGGCTGACATTTTTTTAATGTTTCCAATCTTCTTTTTTTTGTTGAAGTAAAGACGTTTAAGTTTAAGGGTGATCTCTCAAAGCAATTGTTAAGAAAATCGGAGTATAAATGAATAATGAGCCCTTACCTATTATACATACCTCTTGTTGGACGTAAATTTTGCAACTAAATCTGACGTGTATATCAAAATCATAAAAATGCTCTTTTCATTTTACTTGACTTGACTTAGAATACGAATAATCAAAACTTTCAACTTGCATACGCGTATTTTATCCAGATGATTGTGATGTGTTTTAAACATTTTAATCATTGGTATTGCTTACTCTATTAGTATAGCTGTCAACATTTTCCATAACCTATGGCACTTGACATGGATGTATAGATGAAGAAAGAGATGTTTTATTTTCATCAAATGGACTAAGTTTGAAAATGAATGACCCGCACACACATATAAATATATATATAAAGGTTTCACAATGTGGTACCACAGAATCAGACACACCCCAACATGAAAAAGTTCTTTAAATAAATTGGCAATATATTGAATATTTAACTTAATTGCTAAAGCCACCAAGGGACGGTGCTGCAAGACAAGGTGGGAGATAGACGCACATATTTTTGTTCAAATTGTAAATGTAATTGATTCGTGCACCTAATTTGTATTTCTTTTGTTGTTTATATCAGCTTCATTTCTATGCATATATAATAGATAACATACAATAAAAAATGATTTCATAACATTTTACATTCTAGAGTTAAAATATGGAAAAATTGCTGAAGTTTTCGTTTCAGTTCTCTTAATTAAATTTGCTTTAACCAAATATTATGAAACTTATATATATGTTACAGGCATTTTCTAAATTTAGGCATTTTGTAAAATGTCTGAAAATTTTAGGCATTATCTAAAATGCCTGCAAGATTCAGTCATCATACATAATGCCTAATTTTTCTAGGCATTTTACAAAATGCCTGAAATTTGTTTAATGAAATAAAATGTTAAAAAAAAGATTGAAAAATATGGTCAACAAAGCAGTTTTAAAATTTATGGTTGATAATTACTGAATGTTAAGAGTTTACATAAACAAATTTTTTTAATGAATTATTCCAAATTCACACAAGCACAGAGCTGAACAATTATTTGTTATTTCAAAAATGATTGGATGACAGAACTGAACTGTTACACAATATTTGTCTAGAATTTCTGCAAATACATTGTTTGGCGTAAAATCTGGGTTTTTTTTGGCGAATTTTAAGGTTTTTACCACAGTTAACTACTGTTTTGTTAATTTATCAGATTGCAAAGACCCACGAATTTCCTTGCGGCAGTAAGTCTGACAAATAATATGTTCTTTTTATTGAAACACAGATACTTATATTTGAATCATAACAAAAAAAAGGACCTTGAATGGCAAAACCCATGCTAAAAAGGTGAATAAGTTTGGTTGTGGATGTATAAATTCTCATTCTTTCTGAAAGGGAACATTAAATATATTGCCGCATGTCAGTAAATTGCAGCACATTGGGAACCCTTATATAATGACCGTTTTTCAATTGGATTTTTTTGTCCCTATCCAAAACACCGTCATTTTAAAAGCAAGTGACAGTTAGATTTCATGTTCTTTACCCATGTCAATCAACTGCAGAAATAACCAAGATTAATTAAAACCAAACGGTTCTCGTCTTTAAAAATGCATGAAATATTTGCCACTGAAACAAACAAACACCAATCAGTCAAATATAAACAAACGTCGTCTCTGCTGCATATGTTTCAATTCACTATTTTAAATCTAGATGTTCTAAAAATTCATTGTAAGTGTTATTCTATTGAAAGAACAATTTGTCCTTCTGTCGTTTTGACAACATAATGATAAATTTACTATTAGTAAATAGTTCTCAAAAGTACCAGAATTATAATTTAGTACGCCAGACGCGCGTTTCGTCTACACAAGACTCATCAGTGACGCTCAGTAACTTAATACAGAGTGAGGACATACTTAACTTATAGTTTCACTAAAAGGACATATCATATGACATACAAACCTTCCAATCTGTTTTTTGCAAAATGAATTAATTCTGGAATCATTAGTTATCATGGTTATTTTATTTTTGAGAAGTTGTATTTTGTCCTTTTTTTATTGCATCTCAATGATATCTTTTTTCTACAAATTGCTTAAACTGGACAGGCAATTTGTTGAATTTTGTTTAAAAATTTCAGTCATTTTACAAAATGACTAGGTAATTTTAGTCATTTTGTATAATGCCTGTCAAGATTAGGCATTTTGTAAATTGCCTGAAAATTCAGTCATTTTACAAAATGCCTAAATTTAGAAAATGCCTGTACCATATATAATGCTTATGATCACAAAACACAGATCAAGTTTAAATTTTGGTGGCGTCACTTAAACCGTTCTACAGTAATGCCCCTTTAAAATTGGAAAAAAAGCTGACTTTTTCGTTTCCGTTCTCTAAAAAAGTAAAATCACAAAAATACTGAACTCCGAAGAAAATTCAAAACGAAAATTCCCTAATCAAATGGAAAAATCAAAAGCTCTAATTCAGCAAACGAATGGATAACAACTGTCATATTCCTGACTTGGTACATCCATTTTCTTATGTGGAAAATGGTAGAATGAACCTGATTTTATAGTTAGCGAAACATCTCACTTGTATGACAATCTTATCAAATTCCATTAAATATTGACAAAGATGCGTGAACAAAACAAAAAGACAAAATAGGTAAAAATGTAAAAAATAGGGGGACAGCAGTCAACATATTATAATCTTGTTAGTACATTAATTGCAATGATTTACGTTGATTTCCCGTTGAAATAAATGGAATAACCAATTAAAGAATTCAAATATCGAAAAATATTCAACTCGTGACCGAACAACACTGATAATTAACTTGTGCGCTAAGCGCATGTGTTGTTCAGTCACTCGTTGAATATTTTTCTCTTTTTGAATTCTTCGATTAGTTATTCTATAAATCACAATAAAACAAAACAAATATTCAACAAAGACGCACAAAAAGGCATATATCAAATTTAACAATCTCATTCATTGCTTGATTATTTTGGTATTCTATTTATGTATATTGAATCCACTCATAAAAGATTTTTTTATTCTGTTCTCTAACTAACATTTGCCTCAACCAAATGTTATGAAACTTAATATACACAATACTTATTACCACCAGACTCAGATTAATTTGGGTAGCGTCACTTGTACCGTTCATCAGTTATTTCCCTTTATAACTTGATATGATATGCAAGCAGGGGCATCATCTGTGTCCAATGAACACATTCCCCATTTACTTTTTTCTATGAAACTTTTGTAGTCATGCATTGCCGTTTACTATTATAACATATATAATATACACATGGAAAAAAGTATTGCAACACCAAATTGAAATTGAAATTGAAAAAAAACTCTTTATTTGTTTGTGATATAATTTGGTAAAATAGAACTAGTTAAACATTATTTAAGTATCACCTGAGTTTAATCAATAAATATCGACTCGATAAGTTTTTATCTGCACATGCAGCTACTGTACCCGTAAACAGCAAAACAGATGTTTTTACCCTCATTGTTTTCAACACTTTAAATAACCAAGTTTTTAAAGTTATGTGATTGACACCTTGTAATGGGTCCTTGACAACTCTTAACTGCGGCAAGATGGCAGATCATCAGCATAAGAGAAGCAGGGATGTCGCTGTAACAACTGCACGTATTATTGGTCATCACCATTCCACTATAAGTCGTTTTGAGAATAAAAATCAGGCAATAAACGCTGTTAAAACCCTTCCGAGATAATGAAGACCCCCTATACCATTTGCCTGAGAAAATCAAGCATAATGAAGGTTGGTCAGAAGGAAACCCATTGCATACAAGACAATTCTTAAAAGAGAGTGGTGGCCATACAGGAGCCTTTTAACAAGAACTGTTCGAGATCAACTCATCGCTACTGGTTATCGTGCGATAAGACCATTTCGGAGACCTTTGATACAGAACAGACACACAGTTTTCCGTATCCAATGTAGTGCAGAGCTCGCCAAAGTTGGAAATTAGCATCGTGGAGGAAGATCCAATGTTCAAATGAAATTTGGTTCATCTTCCTTGGCCCGATCGTAGCCCGGCTTTGAACCATATCGAGCATATATGGGACACTATTTGGCGGATTGTGCGCGAAAGGACACCCAAGTTCAAACACATCATGAAATAAACAATGCCCTTCATCAGAAATGGTTGCTGCTACCTTAGCAAAAAATTAGTCGATTTATGACAGGAATCAGAAGACATTAATATGCGGTTATCCGTTTGAATGGAGGCTGCGCACAAAGTACTAATTCTTTGGCGTATAACGATCAACCATGATGTGAACAGTCATCTGAAGATTAATTTTGAAATGTCTGACATTGTAAAGTTCGACTACAGTAAAAGTTGTAAAATGCATTTTTTTTAACAAAAAACACTTCATTTTGTTATTAAAATTGTGGTTATATAAATCTTTTTTTTTCAAATATTTTTTGTTCGTTTCAATGCCAATGTTATCATAAACTATATTTGACTATCAGTCCCCGAGGGTATCATCAGCTCAGTAGTCAGTATTTCGGTATTGACATGATTAAACAAATTTTACAAAAAATTGTCCGTTTATAAATTTATGAATTATTAAGAAACTAAGGTTTCAACTCCCTCAGGCAAAGTTGGCTTTAGATGAATTTGGCTATTTATTTTAGGTATTTTTGACATACAGCTCTTCAACGGTTTCGGTACTTATACATCTTCGGATTTCAAATGTTTGGCTTTGAGCGTTCCTGATGAAGGTAAATCCAGAAAAGCGCTTCGGACGCAAGAAATTAATAACGTGTTGTTTTCAATATTTTACATCACTGGGTCGATACCTCTGCTGGTGGACTATCAGTCCCCGAGGGTATCATCAGCTCAGTAGTCAGTATTTCGGTATTGACATGATTAAACAAATTTTACAAAAAATTGTCCGTTTATAAATTTATGAATTATTAAGAAACTAAGGTTTCAACTCCCTCAGGCAAAGTTGGCTTTAGATGAATTTGGCTATTTATTTTAGGTATTTTTGACATACAGCTCTTCAACGGTTTCGGTACTTATACATCTTCGGATTTCAAATGTTTGGCTTTGAGCGTTCCTGATGAAGGTAAATCCAGAAAAGCGCTTCGGACGCAAGAAATTAATAACGTGTTGTTTTCAATATTTTAATAATATTATACACATATTTTATTATATTTCATCCAAAAAAAAGAGGCTGATTTTTCAAGTTTTAAAAAATCAAGGTGTTGCAATACTTTTTTCCATGTGTATGTATTAAATTAAATTTGAGAGTTTGAATTAAGTCAATGTGAACGAATGTAGCAACTGTACTGTCCATTTGTTAATAATAATATCGCATGTTTTCATAAATATACACTTGCAGCAGAAATTATCGTATTAAAACTCATCTGCGAAATCGCAGGCATGTGAATTATGTTTTCATGTTTATTTTCAAAGTCTACATTGTTAAAGTTAATTTAGTATGAATTATTCGAAACACGAAGGATGTTCTTATCCAAGACATAGCTTACCATGCTTACATTAGCTGTATTTGGCACAACATTTTGGAATTTGGGGTCCTCAATAAAGTTTGTACTTGTTTGGCTTTCTAAGTATTTTGATCTGTGCGTCACTGATGAGTCTTACGCAGACGAAACGCGCATCTGGCGTATCAAATTATAAGCCTGGTACCTTTGATAACTATCAAATAGTACTAGTATTTATATAGAGATTACAAAATGTTGAAACAAATATAGTTAATTTTCATGTACAATGTTTTATCCAGTTTGTCGTGGACATAATTAAACAATTGTTTAACCTATTTATTTATTCATGTAAAGGGGTATTAGCTACGAGATATAAATATGATTTTTTGGTTCATTCATAAACGAAAGTACTATATTGAAATAAGTATTCGCTTTAAGAAGCCAGTTCGGATTAATTTTGTCAAAAAATCTAAGAAACATACTTGATGCATTATTCACTAGCAAATGAATAATTTGACCTCATTGGATGTAGTGACCTTCAATTTAACCCCTTAGTCAAAGATGGGCTACGCTTGAACTAGCCGTGTTCAGTTATTAAAAGGAAAAGAATGAATCAAAGGTAAACTATAAAAGAGATATTTTTAAATTATGATATGAAATCAAACAGACCTACACAAATCCAATTATCACGAGTTCGCTATTTATATTTTAATTATATCAGGTTCTATGACAGTCGGTCTTCGGAAGTACATGGTATGTACACTTATGTGTTAGTAGCATATGTAGTTCCGGGATAGTTTAATTGCACTTCTTGCTTGTGGAAAGCTCTTTTTTCCAAGGAATTATCACCAAGGCTGTATCTGCTTCCAGATTTCTACAGATTTAACATCTTCTTTTCCACAATTAGCGCACCATGATTATTATATTAACTTTGGTAAAATTTTTGTACATTTCGTTATCTGTTTTTGTAGTTAGCTTTATATCTTTAAGTTGTATTCTGCTACAAAATAATTTCAAATACAAAATTACAAATTAGCATTTTCACAGTTAATATCAATGTCATCCGTATGATCGCGAATAATTTTGGGATGAACTCCATGAACATACCTAGTGTTTGTGACATTTAAAACATTTGAAGGAACTCCGTTTTCTATCATTTAATTTATTCTTTTGTAAATCTAGTAGCATGAAGAGTCTCCATGTTTGGAGTGTATTCTTATAAGAATGTATCTTCAAAAAAGGTGTGAAAGATACCAGAGGGACATTCAAACTCATAAATCGAAAAAAACTGACAACGCCACAGCTAAAAAAAAAGACAGCTTCCTTTGAACAGCAACCATCTATCAAGACAATCATGATAGGAAAAACCAGCACTGGAATATCGTATCAATTGGGAGATATATACTACGTATGTAGGCGCTGCAGGAATGTTTCTATAAAGAAATGGAAAGTTGACAATTGGGAATCTAAAAATCTTCTCTTTTGTCGTAAAGTTTTGTTTATCAAAAGATGCCAATTATTGATTTTTTACGTAGATTTTTTTTTAAATTTATTTGCATAATAAATGAAACAGAAGAGTGGATGTTACATATTTATCTATCTATTATATATTACAATATCGAACATAAAACATAAAACATGTATTGTGTATCTAAATGCTTTAAATTCTAGATATTGATATACTTGTGGTGTACCATTGAATAGGACTGCACGATATGTATTAAATTTTCTGGTACGTTGTTTTTTGTCCATATACTTTATATAGTCGCTTAGAGAAGCTATATCTGCATAGTTTATCTTGATTTAAATGCATCAAACGAGATGTCAGTTGTTAATTTCGGCTTTGTATTTTAAAATTTGTGTTACTTAGAATCCAAAAGAGAACTAGGTGTTATCTATTTATACCTGTAGATCTTTCACGGGTATTTCCCTAGTATGCATTACACTATAATTGAATTGTAATTATCATAATAAAACTAATAATAATAACAATATGATTTATTATTTCTTTATTTTAACTTCTTTTTATCAGTAAATATTTAGTAATATTTTTATCATTATACCATTGCGAATAAAACTTATATCATTTATTATGTATCTAAAGGCTTTAAATTCTATCTAATATTAAATTTGAATAAAGAAATCATTGCATAACGTAATTCCCCTTTATAATCCATATACGTTTGAGCGAATGTTACAGCAGACATTTAGGTAAATACTTACTCATTCCTTATCATGATTGTTTATTGACTGGTCATTTTTTTACAGATGTATTGGATGACGACCATTGTATGCACATTGTAAAAGTTAATTAGCATAGTACTCGCAATTTGAAGTGCGTAACTCTATCCATTAGTTATTTCTACCTTAATTTGCGTAATTGAGATATTACCCGTACATATAGGACGGAGTAGTTATACATTATATATTGATATGCTTCTTTTAAAATTAACCAATGTCACGCTAAATCTACAAATGTGTATTTGCAATTTGTTGTTCTTCCCTCGTTGAACACTGCTTTTGTGACACAGTGTACAGGCAACAATTCAACACTGTGTCTTAGCACCTCGGGTTACATACAAACTATAGGTTGTAACCCAACAGATTCGAGTAGTTCCGTTACTCAACAGTTCTATCTAAGGTAGTAACACAGTACATAATGTATTTTTCCAAACTTTTCTGTTGCAGTTGCAAATTTTCCCTAGCTTTCAATGTTTGCAACGCAATCGTGACTAGAAGGAATAAAACAATGGAGTAGGTTCTATTGCAGAAACTTGCGAGCGAAGATGTCGAAACAAATGTCTAAAATACATAAACTCACTGGCGGAACTCACTTACTAACTTGCTGAAACACTAAATTTCAGTATTCAATTTTGCCATCATTTAAAAAAAAAACAGATAGTGTCAAATCAAAAGGCCGACTCTGATGAAAAAGACTTAACCTCAGTCAAAAAATGTTTAAGAAAGACACTGATGTAAGGATACGAAAAAATGGAGATTATATAATAATAAAACTGAAATAGTTTACAAAAACATACAATTAGAACTTTAAGAGTTAACAATTTAATTGACAAACGTCATTGTAATAATACATGTTTTGAACAAATCTGAAAATTACGATACAAACGATTCGTGGAGCAGTATTGGAATGACAAAGATGATAATGCACGTCCATTTAAGTAGATGCATGTGAACATCAACAACCCTGTCTGCCTAGCATATGATATTATTTTCATTCAATATAGTATAATATTTTCTGTCCAAATGAGTGAGTTCTTTTAACAGACAAAGAACTCATTGTTTTATCAAATTTTCAAACGGCAATGACACTGATGAATAGCAATTGTTGTGCTCAAATATCTATTTCATTTCAACTTGTTCGTCGTATTATTATTTTTTTGTATCTTTCATCAGTATCGTTGTAATAGTCTCAAGACTTGTATAATTTGTGCCGTACTATTTAAACTGTCCGATATGTATCAAATTTTCTCTTACGTTGTTGTCAATAGAATTTATATAGTCGCTTGAAAAAGCTACACTGCAGAGTTTATTTTGATGGTATTGTATCATAAAAGATGCCAGATGTTTATTTTAGAATTATATTTTAAAATTCATTTGTACTCGAAATCAAACAGAAAACATTTATATATATATACCTGTATAACTTACACGGGTATCTCCCTATACATAACACCATAATTGTATTGTAATGATCATAATAGTTCTAATTATAATGATATGATTTTTTATTTCTTATTTGTAATTTCATTTAATAACTACATATCTTGTAATATTTTTTATCATTATACTATAGAAAATAAAACATATATCGTGTATAACATATCTAAAACCTTTAAATTCTGGGGTATTCTATATATAGAAATCGTAGTGTAACGGTATTTCCCTAATCAGTCCCATTTATAACATTTGGATGAATGTAAAGGTAAATACTTACTTATTCCTTATTTCATTTATAGTTGTCTATTGTCCAATATATTAACAGATCTATTGTACGACGACCATGGTGTGTCCATTGTAAATGTTAACATATTCTCAATTTGTATCAAACAAATGATTGTGATCGTACAGTAGTTATATTATTTATGTTAGAGTGGTGTCGACATGTTAGCACTTACTGTATGAGGTTATCCGATTGGGCATGTCTCTAGATGGTAAAATTGATTTGTCAAGTACCGGTATTTAGACTTAATATATGATAAAGTTAATATATATGTAAAAATATATCAAAAAGCTGATGTATATGGTATACCATGTACTTGCCATTATTCATCATGTGTTAGAAAAGCCGACAGTGATATGTATTAGTTAAATACCAAAGCTGTATAATAATAACCTAAGCCGAGTTGTCTTGGGTGTTGGATATAGTGCAGGAGTTTGTGCCATGATGACAAATGAACAGGGATGCGAATCCCGCTGAGGAAAAATAAAACATTTGCTTACGCAAATTTGCAAAACTATAGGAATCACTCAAGACACAAAGGCGATATAATATAACAACTGTAGTCGAGTTGTTCGTGGCTCTGGCCAAAACACAGGAGCCCTGTGTAACATAGGCATACATATCTGTATCTGCTATAAGTCTTCTTGTTTGTTTTTGTGGGTTTTTTTTTTCTCATTACAAGCCGAACCAGCTGCTATACTGACATTATGTACACTGAACTATACTTTATAGTTGTGATCAACCACATAATTGCCCGTTCATATCGATATCTGTTGGGTATAAAACTCTAAACTTCAGATAACACAACATACTCTGTACCTATCCCTTTATACCACTAGAACAACTTGGCTATCAATATAATTTTTTTTCGCCTGGTGATGCTTTTCATCAACTGAATATATATAACTATATTCTATTGTAATCTTCATATAACTAAGAGATATGTAACGGGACTTCCCTATTCTTTTACTATATATTTACAAATAATTTGTGTTCACATAGAGTCAATTAAAAGCTGAATTACCTTTTTTAAATTTTGTCATTGCTTTTGAAAGATCTATCTAGAAAATGACACATAGTAAGTCCACTGTCAAAATAACTTATTGGGTATCCAATTCGTGTATGCCTTATAGATACAACTGTTTTGCAGGGGTTTCATTGTCGGGTGAGTCCAGTGTTTACCTTACTTCTATACCCAGTACAGTTTTTTTTGGGGGGTTTTAGAAGTTGTTCCAAGCAGTGGATATTTTACAATATATGCATGCGGAAAGCATCAGAGGATTTGGTATGTGTAGTTTTCACGTTGAAAGCAGAACTTTACCGTTGTTTTGAAAGATAACTGCTCAAAATTATCATAGATAAATCGGTTGTAGAGTTGTCACTGACTCAGACGTACTTATTAATATAATCATTTTCTGTGACTGTATATTGCATTAATTTGTAAGATCCTTTACTATAGATAATTGAGCTGATCTGTAACAATAACATCTCCATGCCTTATATTATATATCATGTACTGTAGTACGCCGCTAGATTAAAACTGACGAGGAAAGGTAACACTCCGCCACAGAAAGCTTTATTATTGTGAAGCCCAGGTGGTCGTGTAGTTTAGCGGGACGGCTACAGTGCAGGCGATTTGGTGTCACGATATCTCAGTATCATGGGTTCGAATCCCGGCGAGGGAAGAACAAAAAACTTGCGAAATCAAATTTACAGATCTAACATTTTTGGGTTGATGTTTAGACGAGTTGTATATACATAATGTACACAGCCATGTATCACCATCATTTCTGGTAATCCGATGGATAAATCTGTTGTAGAGTTGTCACTGACTCAGACGTACACGATAATAAGTCTGTAACAATACATTAAAGGGGCTTAACCCTTATACAAGTAACGTCTTATCTGTTTAGGCTTGGTTTGCACTTTTGTATTAACATATTTTCTTTATTAATTCTCATTGCTTCGTCATTTTGGTCGTCACATTGGTAAAATGGGAAAACATAGTATTTGGGTGATTTATTGATCATGTTGATAGCGCATAATCCAGGTGTTCACTTACGTAAATCATCCTAATTCCCTTATGTCGGATTCGTTGCCGGTGAACAGTAAATCTTTTTCCGTATAGTTTCCTATATATATGTTCTGTAACAGTTTAGTTTTCTATTGAATTACTTACTATCAATTAGATGGCACCTTGTCACATTTCAAAGTCATAATTATCATTTTTCCTTGTTTCTTTGCATCAATACTCACTCTGACAAAGGAGTAGGTCCGGTAAGGACCGATTTTGGCCTCAAATTTCAGGTTCATCTGACGAAAGATTATGACCTCTTTTTAAACACTTAAGTGTCTATTTCATTTGATTCAGTTAGTTTTTGTGAAAGATTTTAACTGATTTAGTCATTAAAAACGATCCGATTCAAGCTCAAAATGAAAAATCTACCAAATTTGTTAAAAAATGTCACTTTTCAGATGGTTTTTGTCAAAAATGAAAGTGGCCGCATCCGTGTTCATCCTAAACCTTTATATATGTTATGTATTATCATAAAATACAACTCTCATTCCAATATTAAGGATGAACACGAATGCGGCCACTTTCGTTTTAAGCGAAAACCGTCTAAAATTTAACTAAAATGATAGAATTGTGAAGATTTCAGTAATTTAGCATGGCTTAGTGGTGCTAGTACTCGATATATGTGCATTGTATTGTCAAAAACAGCCCATCTTTATGTAGCAGAAGCATTCTACTGTCCAATAAATAACTAAAAGTTTACATTTTAACAATTTGGTTAAACTGCTATATTTTGGGGCCAAAAAGGGGTCTTACCAGACCTTCTCCTTAACTGAAACCCCATGGGGTATTTATCTAAATCAACGCCTTTTTTGAAAATTTTGTCTGTACTGTACATGCAGTTCAAAGTGAAAGTGGTTGAGACACGTTTTAAACCTATTATATTCATTGGACCGGTTTAATAAATAATTTTATTTAATACTTACCAATACACCACTAATGGTTACACTGCATGTGTTATAGATATTCCTTATGGAATTTGTATTCAACTTGTAGTTAACATATTTATGAATCTCCATTTACCTTCTTAAAACGGTAGCCATGTTTAAAAATCAAATGACAACAAGGACGTGAAATATAAGTAGAATATAAATATATGATTATTTATAGACTACCGCGATATAGGGGATTTTCCCCAAGTGTTCCACGGCACAAGATCAATGGATAGCATTATGCGTGGTATATTAGGTAACTTTTTATTCTTCTCATATTATAAATGTATATCAATTCTTGCTTAATGTACAGTGTCAAATATTATGATGCTATTACTCAGAACATTTAGTATACAATAGATGAGTTCTACAAGAAAAGGTGGACTGGGATGAAGGGGTGGATTTTGACTGCCACTGGAAATTGAGTGTAAATTGGAAGACATGTAACATTGCAACTGACAATCTATGGATAACACGGAGACTAGCTGGAAGGGAAATTTAACGGAGCGTGGCAATGACAATATCCGAGACATTGGATTAAAGTCCCTCATTTTTGACGGACGTCACCTCGTATTTATAAATCCCGCTCATCAAGAGTTTATTAAATTATTTAATGTCGCAGTGGCAATGCAAAACAATGTAAAACACACACACTATGGAATAACACCAATAGATTAATTTTCAGGTGTTAACAAATTGAACCGAGAATTAGGAGTGTGCATTAATTGACTTCTGAACAATTTTAATAATCTGAACATTATTAGAACTGATTTTCGAGAATTTTCATTCATAACTATGAATTCACATACATATGCAATTATTTAAGACTTGTCAATATTTGAGCTGCGTCGGATATAAATTGACCTGGTGCAAAAAGTTATTCATACACTTGTTAAACATGTTAAACTATTTGTAGTTTTAAAATGCAAGGTCTGTACCTCATTGAACATAAGGTTGATATAAGAACACTAAGAAATAGATCAAAATCTTCTTTATGTCGTATTTGAATGTTAAAAAATCAATCAAAAGTCTAATTAATGTATCCATTCACTTGAATAAAGTCGATTTCTATCCAAAGCAGCCAATTTGTTATTTGAGGATCATTTAACCCATACACTATACTTACTTTAGTCCAAGATAACGATGACGTCTGATGTTCTGTTTTTGTGTATTTTCTGGTTAGATGTCAGAGCAGTCTGGGACTATTTGTTTACTGCCTACTGGCTAGGATAAATAGAAAAGGTAGATAGGTATTGACTTTTTCCTATTAAATTATTGACATAAACTATATTGAGAAATTTCTGATATCAACGGTGTTTATCCAAAACAGTACGGACTAAACCATGGCAAAGTGCTCTGGAAGGCATTTCATTTTGAACAGATAAAAAGGTTAGGAACAGAACTTTGCAGCTGATAGTTATGTTGTATTATGTACTGGACTTTTTGCAAGAAATAATCAATCAACTACTTTATTTCAGAAACTTAAAGTTTTACCTAGAGTTCTGAATTAACATTACAAGAAGAACCATAACTGAAACAGATTGAATACCCAAAAAAGAGTCAGAGAAGAATTATAAAACTATTCAAAGGTAATTTTATATCTGTACTGGTTTCACTTTGCTGCAATATTATTGTGTAAAAATCATTCCCTACAAGCAAATCCTGAGTGAAATCCCGAATTATGAAAAAAAGCGAAAAAAAAACCAAGATACCATAGAGAACATCAATATGATCATCAAAACCATTAGTTGTCTCTGTTTATTTTTTAAAAATATGGTTTATCTTTGGCCGTTAATGTTTATTATAAAACTATATAGATGGTTGATAGTAAAATAAAATTTGCCTCTTTCAATTATTTATAGGAAGAAGTTATTTAACATTAAAACCGAGATAACTCAATTTGGGAAGGACACTAAGCTGTGATGTAAGTATCAAATTATGTTAAGTTTGGCAAATTTCAACAAAAACAAAAATAGAAAAACAAAAAGGAGAAATTTAGTATACATAGAGACAATATTTAACGACACAAATATCCAAAAGAGGGCAACTTGCATTCTTAATACTAGTAATAGAAAGTTTCTTTCAAAATGTACCAATCGCTATACCCTCTTGAGTCTAAAGCGTTGTGACACAGACACATTCAAATTTCTGCCATCACCATCCATTTTTGCAACATAAACAAACAATAACATAAGACTGCAGGCAACCACTGACAAGGTCCCTACTTTGACAGTCACATAAATATATAGTCGTGTTAAACTACTTTATCACGATTCATCCGGCCACCATTTAATCTCGATCAGAGAACTGATTGGCAATAGGAACATAAACAATGATTCAATGTAAATCAGTCAGGGAAAAAGGTTATGGTTCAAAGACAAAACTTTTCTTAACGAAATTGAAGATACACCACTTTATATTTATTTAATTTGTTTAAAGATAATTTTCATTTGTTTTCTTTTCTAAATATTCATGTACGACGGAAAATTATGAATGCAAGTTTGCAAGAAGAAATTAAACTTAGAACACAAAATGAAAAATAGAAAAAGAGCAAGTTGTATTCAAAACTGTTTTAATCTTTTTCAGATTTGAATTTTGGAATGAACTGGTTTCTTACGTTAGTATTTTGTATTGCATCAGGAACAGGTCATGAAACTGGAAGTAAGCTACGTTTTTAAAACATTTGTCGTTGATAATGACAATAGATTATAATAAGTTTCCGCTTTCTACAGATCAAAGAACACAAAATTATAAGTTAGATAAGGCAGGCATGGTAATTAATGCTTGCATATATATTTTCAATCAAATCTTGCATTTGTGTAGAAATATTTTTTTTAAGAAATACACAATTATTCGTCTAAGTTAACCAAGTAGCACTTACAAAATATCTTTTTTTATTTACTTTCACCTATATCCTGTTAATAGGAAACAGTAAGTCCTCATTTTCGGTGCTCTACCGGCAACTTTTATGATTTGTACTCCCTAATCCTATTTTTTTTAAATGGTAAAGTCATTTACGTCATTTGTCACGTGATTTATATAACTCAATGCTTCTTTTAAACAAAACGAAACATAAAGCAGCAGTAAACGATTAATCAAGTATAGGTATATTGTTTTTTTTTTTATTAATATTATAATACATTGTGATCTACATTAATTTACCTAATGTCCTTAACTTATAAGTTTTTTCACTAAAATCTGAGAAAAAGAAAGAAATTTGTGGAACCATTTTATTAACCAGATTTTTTCAACTAGAGTAAAACTCACATGGACAGGATAATTAAAGGGACAATTCTATTTCTTTGCAGTTACTTGGCAGTTATTAACCAGACCAGTGTATTTTGGCCAAGATGTTTTAATGTCATGCTATAGGCCATACTTCAAAGGGGACATGTATTTGGCATGGTTAAATAAAACTGCAGACTATATTGGCAGGGGAAACATATCCTTTAACGAAACTAAATATGGAATAAAGCTGTACTATACAGAAACGGGCATAAATTATACATTGACGATCAAATCATTTGACAGCGATGATGTTAATACCACTTATAGATGTTACATGGGTTTTGAGAGTTATTTGGCTGATCTGAAAGAAATGAATACCACATTCTTGTGTAAGTTACAATTTGCTGAAAATTCATACAAATCTTCTAATAACGTCTGTCTGTGATTAAATAAATATTTAATCATCAATTTCTCGATTATTACGAAACACTGAATGCGATGTTAAGAGAACGTGTTTCGAGAAAAAAATTGCTATTATATTCAATATAATACTTTAATATTTTAATTAATATCAAAATTTAGTCCCAATGTCGTTTGATGTTCGAGAAAAAATAACACTGCATATTTGATACTTATTTATCTTTTCAAATGAAAATTATTAATAAGTGGTATGCGATCATTTTACTGAGCATGCATACTATCAGCAAAACTCGACATGAAGAGATCAAAATTTATAAATAAACAAAAGACAAATAGAACAATAGTGCATATTTTTCTCTTTCAGATCAACCAAGATCTGAAGATATTTCCATTGTTCACAGATCTGAAAAGAATGAAATGATACAAGTTGCGATATGGAAAGCGTATCCAAAACCTACATGCCATATTTTTGTTGGAGTGAGTAAATTATCCCAAAGAATTCATACAGTTAATGGTTTGCTACGGTGAATTTACAGTGGAAAATTGAAATGAAAAAATATTACATGTATACTGTAAAACATATATTTGTAACAAAACTCGGATAGCCTCGTTGTGAGAAATAAACCATTTAAAAATTGAAAAGTAATTCATTTTGACCAGAAATCATATTATAAACATGTAAAAACTTATGAAAAAAGAAACCACAAGCAGTATTTCAAAACTTTCGTTTATAGAAAAACAAAGAGGTGCAACAGATACCAGAGGAACAGTCAAACTCACAAATCGGAAATAAACTGGCATTGCCGTGGCAAATAAAAAGACAAACAGACAAATAATAGTACAAAAGACACAAAATAGAAAATTAAAGACTAAACAACACGAAACAAACCAAAACCTGGGGGTGATTTCGGGTGCTCCCGGAAGGGTAGGCAGATCCTGCTCCACAAAAAAATAACGATTTTGCCAGATCTACTTGCAATGCATCATTGTTAATCATTAAAAGAATTTAAATCTTTTATAGAAATTTTCAAACATTTCAACTCATCATATGTACAACTATTAACCGTCATAGGAAAATAACAGTAGAATGTAAAAAGAAAATGCTCGACACATTGTTTTGCTAAATATAGAGAAAAATACATAACCTTTGTTTGTTTTCTAGAATTCAAGGATAGAAGAAAGTTATGAAGCCAAGTATGAGAGAGTGTCGGTATTCTACAAAGTGACATTTTGTTTCTCCTATGAAACTCTAAGCAAATACTGTGATAATGTTCTCTTGATCACCTGTTATATTGGTGCAACTGCATTTAATTATACGCGTGGTATACCCATTGATTGTAAAGGTAGGTTTTTCTATAATCTAGTAGTTGGTATAGAATTTTTGTTATTTCCTAATGCAATTTTCCTATGTATTTTTCATAGTAAACAATCGTGTATTCTGTAATAGGGACTCATATACCTATTAAAGCAATAGTGTTATGAATGGAAGACCGACAGTCATCTACTGACCAAATTCTTGCATTTGATTGGCTATGAACGTCATGTCACGCAAATAACACAGCAAACTTACACAAAAAAACACCATTGAAATATTAGGTATAGATAGTTATGTATACAGTTGATTTCTAGAAGTCATATTGGGTTTACTGTGTTGTTGAATTGTTGTCTCATTGGATAGGAAACATTGCAAATAGTGTTTGTTTTGCGGCTTTTAACGATTTATTCTTTGCATAAAAGGAAAAAAATATACCGTTTAATAAATAAATAAAAAAATCGGGGGTATTTGTAAATGAAACAAAAACTTGTCATTTTGTCATTTACTTTATTAGAAACAGGAAAATCACCACATTCAACAAGTGGATGGCTGTTCTTGTTACTTATAATACCAGGAATCATCATTCTACTGTCGTTGGTGTTTCTTTATACTCGTAGGAAGACGGGTAAGCTATATTGGAAAAGTTTTAAGAAAAAAATACCAGTGGAAAATGCAGGTTGTTTGTGCTGCGCGGTCAAACGTAAACAACTGCAGATTGTGCTAGGCGTTCAAAATTGCAAAACTTGAGATTGTACTAAGCGTTCAAAAGAGAAAAAGTGCAGTTTGTGCCACGCGTTTAAAAAGAGAGAACTGCAGATTGTGTTACGCGTACAATAAGGGAAAACTGTATATGATGCCCTGCGTTACAAAAAAGACAAATGTTGAACAATATGTCACATTATAGATATTTACAAATATGATTCAAACGATCCTAGCTAAAACGCCAAGAACTCTGCTGTATTGTTAAAAGTGTATGTTTAAAATTTTGAAGACATAACAGTCATGAATTACGAGTTTTAGGTGCCTTTTAAAGCATAGTTTTCTTCAATGATGCCCCAGCTAAAAACAATTGTATTAACAAAACATTACAAAACAGTTGGAGAGACAGAAACGACTGAATAAGCGAACTGTGCTGAGGAATCATGTTTAACAATGAGGAACATCCTCTTAATTTATTTAAACAATCAAACAAGAATTTATAGAGGTAATTTGGTGAACCAACCGCAGAATAACAGCCCAACAGTAGAGATATCGACCCATCCATAAATGGTACCTTATGCTCATTTTGAGACTGATGAATGTTCTATTAAGAATGTGTAGTAGCTGCTAAATGTATTATATGGTTACTTTTATGCACCTTAAATTTGAAAAAAATGAGTAATGGTCTCAGTATGGGTTATAGCGAATTCAAATATTTCAACACATTTACCATAAAATTGTAAATTCCATTTGCGATATGATATAATTCGAAATTAATTTCAAATCATTTACATAATTATACTTATCGTTTCGTTTCAGGTATACTGTGTTGGAATGTAGATGGAAATAGTTCTGAAAACGTGCCACACTTGAAGGAAACTTTGCAGGCAAAAACTAGTCTTTTAAACAATCTTGATTTAAAAGAAGCAGCCTCGTGATTGACGATTGAGATTTATAAATATATTTTTTTGTAATTTAAAACATAAATCCGCATACGAATTATATTACATAGTATTGTTTATTTTCTTTCTCTTTTTTGTTGTTTCCCAATTTCACATATAAATTGTTAAAATATTTTAACGGGCATTTTTGTATATATAAGAATTATATTCATTGTACTGACTATTTAAATGTTGTGTTATTGATGAAAATGTGTGTAAGCTGCTGATTTTGTTCATTTTAAAAATGTTGTTATATGTTAAATAAAAACAATTGATACGTATTTTTTTCATTTAACCTTTTTTTTACTTTATTTAGATTATAATCATATCCGTTTAGAAAAAAACTATGGTGAGAAAGGTTCCGAATAATTTTTGTGGATATGCCTCGCGAGGGTAAATAGTTATCAAAGGTACAAGGATTATAATTTAATACGCCAGACGCGCGTTTCGTCTACATATGACTCATCAGTGACGCTCAGATCAAAATAGTTATAAAGCCAAACAAGTAAAATGTTGAAGAGCATTGAGGAACAAATATTCCAAAAAGTTGTGCCAAATACGGCTTAGGTAATCTATTCCTGGGGTAAAAACAGAATATCCAAAATGGCAAATACCACGGGATAGAGGGGAGTTCACCGGTAGTGGTGCAAAACATGCAAGTTCGTTTGAAATGCGGGAAAATGTTTGAATATGCGAGAAATACACTGACTACCTTCCAACAAATCAAAAACCGACATTCTTATATAAGGTGTGATTAATTAATAAACGCATTCACGGTGTCAAGACTTGGTACAAAGAATTCGTTAAGATATCCAGGTTGTGCGTCCGGGTAAAAAGTGAATTCCGAGGAAAATTAAAAACGGAAAGTCCCTTATCAAATAGCAAAATCAAATGATAAAACAGATCAAACGAATGGACAACAACTGTCATATTCCTCAATTGGTACAGTCATTTTCAAAGGTAGAAAAAGGTGGATTGAACCTGGTTTTATAGCGCTTAACCTCTCACTGACAGTCGCATCAAATTCCATTTTTTTACAACGATGCGCAAACAAAACAGACATAATCGGTAAAATTGTCAAAATATGGTTACAGCTGTCATCACTGTGTTACAATCTAAAAACAAACAAACATAAATAAGAAGGCACAAAAAGCATCTATCAAATTAAAAACCACATTCATTGTTTCGCGTGTTTGGCGTCAGAAATTTAAACGTCACATAGGAAGAAATTTTGTCGTTCAATGTTTGTTCGAAACAATTATAATTTCACATTGGGAATGGTGGTGTGCAGGTTTAAAAAATCAAAAGTTATGTTAGAATTAATTTCAGAAACAGACAGGGACTTAAAATTATCCAGAAGTTCTTAGAATTTGCTTTAATAAACGATCATGACCATTGGTTTAGTTAGCGATCAAGTACCAAAAATGCAGTTCTGATTTGTATTCTCCAGATACGAATTTGAAAACATAATATTTTTCCAATGGTTCGTGATACACAATGTACTATATGAACAAAATATAAATACTTATTAAACAAACAAACACCGAAACGAACGAAAGTGACCACAAATAAATCAGACGCTTAATAGGGAACAGTCATTATTTATCAGCTGAGGGAATAGGATAATTATTACTTCTTTAGTACCACCAGGATGCTTAAATCCAAAGGAAGTGAATATGATCACATTGTTATGGTTCATTATCCATAGTGTGTGTAAATTACAAAATGTTTTGCCTATCATTTTGATTACATAGACCCAATTGTTAGTTTGTATGCAGACACAAGTTCCAAATATAATTTAATTTTTTATCAAAAGTCAGGTACACAAGAAGTGAGTATAAAAATAACGCTTCTTAAAAATGAAACACATCGAATCATAGATATGATTCCAATGGCCATTCATCATGCCGACCATGCAAGACCCTCATGGGTGGTCAAGGTAGTAAAAAAACTAGTCTAAGATCGGTTATTTGTGTCTTTATTCTTTCTATATTTTATGTCGACATAGAATATATATGCCTTTTTTTAAAAAGAGATTGAAAGTTCCAAAGGCATATTCAAAACGCAAGAAAAACTTAACCCCATAAAAGAATGACGAAAAGACGAACTATCAAAAAAATAACTACAATGAAACTCTACCAAAAAGAACGGGGCTTGAACTCAGGCGTTCCAAAATTGTTTCTTCTCCACATATTGAAACCCTTTGTGTTGATCTTACATGTCAGTTATTAATTCTTATACGATTCTGCTACATCACTGACCATCGCAAATATGTTTAATACTGCGACATTCTGAATGTGTCGAAGCCTGTAATTCAGTGCTTGTCGTTGGTTACTGTTTATCATATATGTTATACGTTAATTGCTTTGTACTAAAATCAGGCTGTTGGTTTTTTGCTTTGAATTGTTCATGTCGGAGCCTTTTATATTTTCTATACGGTATGAGTTTGACTCGTTGTTTAACCCGTGCAGTGACGTTTATTTGTTTGATGGAAATTTGTCTCATTGGTAATCATACCAAACTTATCATTTCATATAGATATAATCATGAATTATCGAGACACAAAAGGAGGTCTTCCTTTTGTTATAAAGTGTTGAGGCTGCAATGAACTATTTCATAGTTGGTATATATCTATATAGGTCTAAAACGGGATGTTATCAACTATTGTTCAAATGCTTGATCCGGTTTGCTACAGGAATACATTTTCGAATTAGATATATTTAATGCAAATAACAATTTCCGGTTATGGTTCTAGCGGAAAACAATAAAAAAAATGAAGGTCAAAATAAAAATGAATTAATATTTCCTGATGGTTTTGATCTCTATCATACATTCAATTAATTATTGGAAAGAGGAAGTTGAAACTTTAACTTGATATATAGAGTAAGTGATAATGTAATATCATCTAACTTACCTCGTGTTTTGAATGTCATATTAGATTCTTTTTTTATATTGGTTATATCAATTTACACACCTAGTACTTACCTCAAATGAATTGACTTAGTTTTCTGATCTTTAAATGTTTCAATGGTAAAGCATATCTACCTGATCGCTAGAAATAACCATGCAAAGTGATGATTTGGAACTTTTGTAAATGCTGCTTTGCTCCTTTCATATTAATTTATGAAATATTAGGGTATAACAACAAAATGAATTATACATCCCTTGGTATTACTTTAATTTATTTTTAAGTTTTTAGAAGAGTAAGGATATGGGGTTTTCGTACATGACGTCCATAAAATCAGTATGTACACAGCAAATACACGAAAAAGTTTTAAAAAAAACAGCGCTTTTATTGATTGTTTCATCTCGAAATAACAGTAAGAGCATCAACGCGTAGCAAAAAAAATAAAACAAACGAGGTCACCTCATGCAAGTTGAATTTAAACGCATTGCCGTCATTTTTAAAATTCGGATTGCCTTGATTCTCCGCATGTATTTATATCACAAATGAGTGTGATTCTTTATCAGGGGGGCTGCTTTCAAGATTTTAAGTAAAAATGTTTCCCCTCAAGCAATGGCTTTAGAGTTCGGTATTTTTGTTATCTAAACCTATTCAACAAAGCAGTTAGGTGATGTGGGATGTAATTACTCTTTTCTTTCACACTTGTTCGATTTTCGATAACAATGATTTTTTTTAATAAACTACGTACTTGCTGCTGTTTTCCTCAAAGTAAATGTTTATGATATTCTTAGTAATCTTTTTAGTGGATGCATACATAATTGGATATAATAACTTTTAACAAAAGGTTTTACGACTGACAACCGGTCTACTTACATCTGCGTCATATAGTTTCTTCTAGATAGTTGTCTCATTGGCAATCAAACAAAATCAAAATCTATACGAAACGTCCAATGGTCGTATATTGCACGAATTCAGCACACATTTGGTGAAAAAAGTTGTCCTGATGAAAGTGAATTAAAACAACGTATCTTTCACTGTTTTTGTTTTTGTTTTTTAGTTGAATATATTTGTTTTGAATGCCATGATGTGTCACCGTGGAACCATTCTAGTTATACTAATCAGCGTATGCATATTAAGATTTAAAGGTAATTCAAAATCACCTTAACTGTATTTGATTCTATTTCCAATCTCCCTGTAACTTTAACACAATACTTCAATTTAACCTGGTACATTATGCCTGAGATATTCGTAGGAAAAGCAATAACATGTACAATTGAATGAACAATCATCTATTTATATTTGATTCTCCCAAATAAAGTGTCGGTTATGACCATAACTGATCTGTTCAGAACAATCTGTTTTCATCAGAATATACTTGCAACACTTCCATGGTATTAAGGGAGTACAAACAAAAAGTGTTTTGAAAACTGTAGTGTATACATACCATGCTCGTCTAAAAATCGCTGCAAGTTTAGATCAGTGTATGCCTATATTCGATCTATTGCAAGAAGGCATAAATGTTGTAATATTTATGAACTACCAGTTTTCAAAAGCTTTGAATTCTTCGAGAAATTTCTACCAAAGAAATATTCCTTCAGCTGCATTTGGCAAAACAGTTTGGAATTTTTCGTCCTAGTTCAATACCTTTTTGGCTTTGTACTTTATTTGACCTGTAAATTTGTTTTTATTCGATCGTCTTGAGAAGGCGAAACGCGCGTCTTGCATACAAAATTATAAGCCTGGTATTTTTGTCTTTATAGACAGAAACTTTGTAACAAAGTCATGTGTATACAATATATGTAGCATTCGTGTCCTTTACCATCGGAAAACTAAAAAAAAAAAAAAAAAAATACCACTGCTATTGCCGAATTAAATAATCACCCTACGTTTGGTATTACATTAAAGGCGATTTTAGTTAAGATCAATGCAAAAACAATATTAAATTAAAAAGCGAATTTCTTGTTGATGTTGTTTGGTGTGCAATGTAAGCTTCATGGTAATAATATCTGATTTACATATAGGAGATTCAAGTGATACAATATATGTCAAGGTCAACTCAACAGTCCTTTTCTTTTGTCCGTTATCGTCGGACACTGGAGCCATTATATGGCGTGGACCACCAGATTCAATGTTGTATGGAATAAACGAGAAAGTAAACGATGATCTTCAAAAAGATGATCGCGTAAAAATCGTAAAAGAAGAGACGACAAAACAATACAATTTGAAGTTTGAAAAGTTTTTTGAAAGCGACCAAGGTCTTTATAAATGTGATACCATTTTGGATGGGAAGACGACAGAGCATTCAATCATTACTAAGTTAGCTGGTAACGTATTATTATGATAACAAATCATTACTCAACAAAATTCAAGAACTGTTTTGTTTTATATTTTCACAAAATGATGACATTTCTATACATAATTATAACAATTATGAAATAAATGATATGCATATATATTACCCATTCTAAATAAGCTAAAATGTTTGGTTGAACCATTTTCAAGAGATTTATATAATTTGTTCTAGTGTTTGACTGTTGTACCACTATTCCAGATGCATGAGGTGGAGGTTTGTCGCTTACATACTTGTTTAATCCGTCCATGTTTGCTTGTGCCTAGTAAAGTACCTATAATTAAGTTGTTGTCGTTGGTTAATATTCGTCACATTTGTTTTTCGTTAATTGCTTTGTCATAAATCAGTCCATTGGTGTTCTTATCTAAATTGTTTTGTGTGTTGTCACATGAGAGTATCTTTTATTTCTAGCTGACTAAACAGTATGGGTTTTGCGATGTAGTTGGCCGAATTAAGACGTATAGTTGTTTACGTCTGTGTCATTTGGTAAACACAAGAACAAATTGTCAATCATACTATTTCTCTTTAGTGATATATAAGGTTTCATCAATGTATGCAATGCTTTGTTTTTGATAATGAGTAAAATTCAACCCACATACATACAGAAAGTATCAAAATATCGTTTGCAGAAATACCATCCAGCATTAAAATAGGCAGAGACAATAGTTTCGAAAGGATAATCGGATTTGAAGGTATGGCCATGGAAGTAAATTGTACCGTAATTGGAGGTTTACCAGCACCTACTTTGTCTTTACTACATCGAGGTAGAGTGGTGAATGTAACAAATAAAACAATGGTTCAGTATATATTTATACCTTCCAAAGATGACCATATGGACAATTTCACATGTATAGCAGACAACGGATTGTACAAACTTGAAACAACATTACCGCTCTTTGTAAAAGGTTTGGTTTTGTAACAATATTACAGTTTTGTTTCTATGTAATGATATGTGTCGTTTACCTTCTGCAGATTTGTTCAGTTGAAGAAGGAATAAACATTTAGAAAATTTTTCTTCCACATTTTGAAAAGTGTAATTAACTCGCATTAGTGTCCGTCTTCATAGCACTACCATGGTGTAATGTTATTGATATATATCTCTTACGACCGATCGAAGCGGTTTTGCCTCGAGATAATTGATTCGGTGTGACTTTAAGATAAAAACTTTTAAAAAACAAACATAATAAAAGTGTTGTTTCGGTTTTTTTATATGCTAAAGTGAGTGCATGAATGTGTTGTGATGAAGTAATACACAATGTCCATTCTTAAAATAAAATTTATTAAAGCTACATATCATTTCAAAATGCATAGCAATCTTTTCAAGTTGCTTGGTACTTGGACATGCATGACAACAAACATGTGCTACATCAATAGTTACATCATCCTATATCAATAAAACAAATGCTGATTTAATGTAAATAAATCAACGTTTGTCGTTTATTGCAGTGACACCGAAAGTCCGTGTGTATGCTGAACCGTCACCAAATGTTACAGAAAACAACAACGTGACGCTTCTGTGTTTAAATGACACAAGTACTCATCCTACATATCTTGTTTGGAAATTCAACCAACAAGTCATTGCTGGGGAAAGTCATGACCATTTTTCTTTGGTAAAAGTGCAGAGACAGCAAGCGGGACTTTATACTTGTGAAGTTACAAGCAGTGTAGGAACTGGTGAAGATAGCTTATATTTAATTGTAAAATGTGAGTTTTGAACTTCTCTTGAACGATAATAGTTCCACTATAACAATAAAGTTAACAATACAAAGTGAATTTAAAGAAAATATAATGAAATCAATATGATTGTCATAAAACGTGTTACTTGTTTTATTTCAAAATATTTTTGAAAATGTACGACATTAGCATTAAAAGCTAATAATTGAAAATCAAACAATTTGATTTTGCCCTTTTCCCTATTGAAAATATAATATTACTTATTGGTCTCTTTTGTTTATTAGATATGCCCACAGTAGCTGGTAATTTCACAAACTACAAGTATGAAGCAGAGCTCGGACAACCGATCAAAATAACATTGATCATTGATAGTTTTCAAAAGCCTGATATTTCATGGACTGTGCCTGCTGGAGGAAAATTGGGATATTGGACAGTTAGTGCTAAAACAGATCATTTATATTCTGTTTCAACTACAATCCTTCCAGAGGAAGAAAGTCACTTAGGAGAATATGAAATGAGAATTAGAAATGATGTAGGCAGTATCGATGTCATCATTGAACTTGTTTGTAAGAATTTAAATTATTACGGAACAAAGTAAAACCCTACGTCTTAATGATTTCGTGGGCCAACAGAAAATGAGAGGGGCATTATGATGCATTCACACAATTATACAATATAAAGTTGTAAAGTTTAGAATCTCTGTACATAATAAGAAATGAGTATAATCTTTATTTTTAAAATAACCGTAATGGACTGTTTGATTATGTTTTACACATTGAGTAAAAGAAAAACAAAAACAGCGCTTTTCTTCTATAATGAAACGCTGAGTGCTTTTCTAATTTCTATATATATGGATTATTTTCATCCTTTGAAGACTTGTCATAAAATTGAAAGTGTACTAAGAAATTATATAACTGTGCTCTTTGGTATGTTTTTACTTTATTTCAAGCAAAGCAATAATATATTATCAGCTGGAGTTGTCACTGTAGTACCACATGAAGCTGTTTGCAATACGTCAGAAAGTGTGAAACTGACATGTGTTAAAAAAGACAAACATTTACAAACAGAATGGACTGCTAAATGGATCCATCAGCTAAATCGAATTTTTATTCGATCACCCTCCTCAGAAGTGAATGGTAATATTTCCACTATGACAATAAAGTTCTGCGATTACAAAGATACTGGGACGTACGTCTGCGAATGGACCTCAGGCGAGAAAGTGTACAAATCAAGCGCAAAAGTAACAGTTTATGGTAAGAGCATGAAATTATTCTCTTTCTCAAATGCTTCGATGGTTGGTACATATACAAATGGCTTTGCATCCTATTGTGTTTTTATACTTTCATTTTTTTGCGTTTATCAAGGAATGCTGAATTTAGTAATATGTGTGGCAGGTGTCGAAAAATGCATACTGCAAGCATCTACTAGAAAATACATGGGGTGATCTGATGTCCACATATATTAGACTGACGCCGTGAGAAGGATGTTTTAAGTGGTAGCTCGTGTTATAACAATATGTTGAACGGAACATCCTCCTTTCGATTTATAATGTGGTATGATGTAATATAAAGTGGTTTGTGATTCCTGATACATAGCTTATGTATTAATTTAATGACATTCTGAAAAAGAAAACATATATTCTTTGCCCATAATTGAGAACTAATATGATTTGTAACAGACATTTCTTAATTTGGTGCATAACTAAGTATTATTTTGGAAACTAAAGTATAAACTCATTTAGTCAAATCAGACCTTAGGTTGCACTTTTCATGTCCTCTTAGATCATATAGCTCCTCAGGTCTTAAAAAGTAAAATAACAAAAAAAACTCTGGAAAAAGTACATCACTGACTTTCATTTATATTTACGTTCGTATGTTTCCTATGAAGGTAAAGGTAATTAAAGTACTGAAGTACTGAACATCGGATGACCGCAAGTTCTTGTGGATGATCCGACAAGCACTTGTCTCAGAAAAAAAATCACATCTCTATACCTGAAAGTGAGGTTAATGTACAGATATGACTTTTTTTCTGGGAGATGTTCGTGCGTAGACGATAAATTTATGACAGGGAATTCATCCTCACCGTAATGACTATTATATTGTAGTGATACAAATCACTATACTCTCTTTTATTGTTATATACTATATTAATACTTGTATATAACAGTTACATGTATATATAATGTTCATGCATTTGTATATCATACTATTCTACTATATTAATAGTAGTGCAGTGCAAGTGCATGGTGGACATGTCACTATACTGTAATAATTCAATTTTATTAATAGAATGATTTGTGTATAAAAATGTTTAATCATCCATGCAGAGTTATCGTTCCTTAAGATTACAAACGTTTTTGAGATATTCTTCCGCATGCGTGTGCATATATATATTAATGATTTTTCGCTTATATGTATATACACATAAAAAATATTTTAATAATATTAATTTATCTTCTTTAAAAAGTATGTGATGCGTATTCATTGAAGAAATAAATTTATAACAAGCGAATGTTAGTTTGCACTTGATGATATCTACGTTTTCATCATGTTTATAGATCGGTTAAAAGCCCAAAACAAATATTACGTAATAGAAATCTAGACAATAACAATACACTGGAAGATCCTCACGGTCATCCGCTGTAAAAAGTGTTCTTTTCATTTCAAAATGCTGAGTGTTCAGTGGGTAATCATTTGATAGCATTTTAAAAGTTTTTAGTTTGACACGAATCGGAATCGAACACACGGCACTATGATTGGCTTTCAATACGGAGCCTTGGCTCATACCAAACAGCAAGCTATAAAGGGCCCAAAAAATGTCTACATAAGGGTAAACAGTGGAACTCGAATGGAATCAATAGAAGGCAAAGTGAAATACGACGTTGAAGAGTATTCAAAATTCAAAAATTCAGAAATACTCTATCAAATCTAACATGATAGGTCATCGTTTCCTAGAAGTAGAGACTCCATAGTTTCGAATGATTTTGATAAACACTATATATTTAAACGCAAAAGAAAAAGAGTTATGTTGTAAATTCTTTAAAATTTGCCAGTTTATTCATGTATCTTATTAAAGCGAATATTTCTTTGCAGGTCTTCCGGTATTTTCGTTTACTGACATAGTTGTTTTGAACAAAACAAGTGTGAACCTTGATGTTTACTTTTATTCAAAACCTAAACCAATTCAAATAAAGTGGTTATTCAACAGTAAAACAATACAGCATCCTAGTACTTTACCTCTTACCAAACAATACGTCAATCTGACTATCTACAACAAATTGGTATCTGTTGAAGGATTTAAAGCATCCATGTTGTTAAGAACGGCATCAAATTCCTCCGATTTTGTTTACACTTGTTCAATACGAAATCATTTCGGTATAATAGAAGCAAACTTTCAAGAAAGGGAAGTTTCAGATGCTATTCTCATTTGGGAAAATAAAACAAAAGCAGGAAATAATAACGAGGGTTTGTATACCTTACACTTATGACATTTTTTTGACATTGTATACAGATACTTTAGTTTTAAACAAAACAAAATTAAAAAGTTCTCTTTCCCTTTTGGTTGCAATTATTTAAAATCATGTATTATGATTTTTATCATTGATATTTTTTTTCCTTGTTATACTGTATGTTCTTTTCGTATTATTATTAAAACATATTAAAATTAATATTATGGTATTGATATCACATTTTATGCGAAACTGAAACTACAGCACGAACGTTAAACATTATTTTCCTTATTTTTTGTCTATTTTTGAAAAGGGGATAACATTACAAACCATCGCAGGACCAAGCAGACAAAAACTGTAATGCAAAGGCATCTTGATTAAACATAATAGCTGTTAAGCTTTTTTATCTTATGAAATGAAAAGCCATCTACAACTTTCTTCCTTTACTGGGAAAACAGGTCTTGTCTATAAGATTAATATTCACCAAAACTGAACAATGCATAATTTTTATTGTATGAATATATTTAAAAACATACTACAAACAAGCTATTTGAAGCAATATCAATTATGTAGATTTGAACATATGCATTCTTTTCTCTGTATGCGACACCTATACAAGAACTGCTTCATTTCATCTGTGTTTTATTGTATTTGTAGTTAAAAGTCGTCTCGATTATGCTTATGGAACGGTTGGTGTTTTTCTTGGTCTTACGATTATTGTTGTATTTATAGTGGTAGTATATCGAGCGCAGCTGATGAAGAGAGTATCACAAGATAAGTATAAGTTTTAAACAGTGTTTCTTCCCACAGAATGAGTTTAGAGTATAACAAGGCATAGTAGGCTTGCAATGCATATAAATATACTGCGATATTTAACTGGACAGGTACAATATTACTACACACCAAAGAGACGCCCAAAGTATTGATTTTATCATCTTTTCACCTTTAATCTAAATCTATTGCTTTCTGTACTGAGAGTAAAGGTTAAGATATCAAATACACTTGTAAAATTAATTCAATATTGATGCGTCCGTTTACAAGCAGGATTAACTCGTATCCGTTGCATATAAATAAGATTAAACTAATGTCTTGGTATATTGATAAACACCAGCGACAATGCATGGCACGAAAATCATCTCCAGATCAATTGAAAGTCTTCATAAAGCATACAAGTTGGCTATAATTCTGAAACTTTAAAAAAGAAATCAAACAGCTTCATTATTATAAAACTTCACATTTAACACGTATAAACACAAGTACATTTGTACAGCGTCTGGCGTATAATTAAGTCTGGTATCAATGAAGATTTTAGTTTAATTTAGACAAATACCCTATTCAGACTTAGTTTAGAAGTATATATCTAAATAAAATAGTTACACCATTTATACAAATCTCTCCTGTAATACATTTGTGCAACCAAATGTGTTGTTAAGTCGTTTTCCTATTTACATGAGACTTAACTTTAAATTGCTAACTTTAGATTACACTAATATAGCTGATACAAATTATTTCAAAGATTTTATGATTTTCACCTTCAAGCTAAAGACAAAAATAAACACCATGCATCGCAAACAACAAAGCACGTCTATAATCATCAATTTTGGAGATTGAATTTAATAGCATGCCTTATATGAAAATGTTTTGAGTTTTTTTGGGGGGTAAATCCTAATTGCTTTTTTACTAGCTATATTAGATTATAACAAAAGCAACATAGTTCAAAAACTCCCAATACCGTAACATTACCTGAAGTTAAATACATGAAACTGCATGATAGGTTTAGTAATACTCTAAGACGGGTCTGTGTCATCACAGCTGGCAGTGGATCACCATTTCCAACCACTATTATCCGTACCTTAGTCTGTATTTTTCTTATAAGGTTGCAAATCGTTCGAGGAATGCTAACCTTTTTATACATGTTGAAAATGTTTTATTGGACGCAGTTTTTAAAACATACCATACCGAAAGACAACAGTTCAAACGCATGTTTTGGTATTCCAAAGTTCTGTTGTTGGGCAATCGCTGTAAAGCTTAATATAGTTTCGTGAAGAGTTTTCTGGACAAGACACTATTAGTTACACAGTGTACAATTGTCCTAATACGAGAATTTATCGGGTCAGTAAAATTCATATCGGGTGAGGCGAAGCCAAACCCGATATGAATTTTATTGACCCGATAAATTTCGTATTAGGACAATTGAACACTGTGTAACGAATTTATCCTGATTTTGTTATATTACATATTATTATATTGAAATTAAATTTTAGAACAACATCAACAAATATATTTTAGATATTTAATCTAAAACTATGAAAAATAAAAAAAATATTATGATTAAAGCAACTCATTTTTTTTATTAGGTCAATGGTATAAGGGAGATAATTTCAATTGACGTAATAAATAAGGGAGATAATTCCAATTGACGTGATAAAAAATTGTACTGAAATTTATTAGGACAATATCAGCCAATCAAATTGCGAGAAATTACTCTAAATCAGGATAAATACGCGAACACATACCGGTATTTTAAACTTACACTGTAGATCAGTACCACACTAGATTACTCTGAGTTCTCGAGAGAACAATCTATGTTGTAGCCTCAGCTTTGAAATTTCCATCATCTTTAAAATGCAATTTGTTGTTAGTTCCTTTGTATAACTATTATACTCAACACTGGTATTTGTCCAAAAAGTCAGATAATTTTCTACGTAAGAAAATGTATAAACCAAGTCAGCGCCGACATGACAGTTGTTTTCCATTATTTTGTTGTGTTTGAGTAGGAATATATACAGTATATATGCTGTTCCTTGATTCTGTCATTTGTAAACAGACTTTCCGTTTAGAATTTACCTTGGCGTTTGGTGTTTTTGTTTTTTAAATTATTAGTAAATATCAAGCTTTGTTAACTTCAGCTTAGGTTCTGCTGTCGTGTTGGTTTGGTTTGGTTTTGATGCTAATATTTATTGCGTTTCAAGATACTGGTCATATGCAAGTGGGTCAGATGCCCCTAAGCGATTGAATAAAATGTTTCATGTGTCTCGGGTAATCTTTACAAAAGTCAGACATTTTTTTTTTGTAATATGCTTAATGGACTTTAGTGCAAAAATCATAAAATTTTAAAGGCATGAGTTAGGCAGCAACCATTTAATTTTTTTTGGGGGGGGCTATGTATTTTTTTGGAAAAAATGTTTGTTTCGAAGTTTTTGGATAAAATATGTAATGCTAAAATTGAAAGAAAAAAAATGCCAAAAAAAAAATCGATTGATTTTTCGCCTTCGGCGACAAAATATTTGTTCGAAAAAAAAAACCCACCCCCTGAAAATCAAATGTTGCTGCCTTAAATTTCTTACCTGTCTGTATCTACATAAGTTTAAGAGCAGATAACAAAGAAAGTTACTCAAACACAAAAAAATAAATACAAAGTTTTGTCATCAACTTGGCAGCGCAATATCGTATTTTCAAATTGTTCGTTTTGTGCTATTGTTTTATAAGTAAACAGTCAAATCAAAGACATTTATCTAATTATGCATTTTTGTTCTCCACATGTTAGGTATGTTCCGCCCCAAGCTTTAGCCTCGGTAGATACCACTGGGCAAAGGTATTGTATTGTTTTAATTCATGTGTATAATAAAGAAATTATATCATCTCAGATATCAGTTTTCTCTGTTGTAAATTAATAAGATAACTTGTTTAAATGGGTCATGGTAAGCCATTGTAAATTACTTTATCTGAATTTTCCCCTTATAAATGTTTAGTTATAGTTTTATATCTTAACAGCATAAAGTGTGTCATAAATTCACTATATAATTTAATATTTATCGAATGAATATGTACATGATAGCACTTGTATTTAATCAGATACATAATATCCCGTATCATTGTACAATTATGTATGAAAAATGAGTGCACAGTCTTCAATCCAGTAACGTTAGAAAGGATATAGAGCAGTGGGGTTGCTGTTGGGTTAGGGTTTTAAGTAGCTCCTTTCATACTCAATGTTTCAATCTTTTCAAACTCTTAGTTTGCCATTTACTACTATCCAGGGGTGGATCCAGCCATTTTTAGGGGTGATAGCAACCCAGCACAAAGCGGAGTTCCAACTATAAGTATGTCCCCGTTCAAATGCATTGATCGTCAAAAACGGGGTTCTAACCCCCGGACCAAACCTGGATCTCCCACTGCTATGCTATCGGCACGTTGTGTGGAATATATCCCCGAATGGCATGTTGTTCGATCTTCTCGTCGGTAGTATATTGCATGTCAAACAAAGGTGACTGTACAGTAGTTACATTATAAAAATCAGAATGCAGCGACTTGTTAAATAATAAAATGGATCATAGTTTATCCATGAAAATAATGAATAAGATATCTTTCACTTTCATTTTTTAGTCAAGAAATTGTAACAGACGAAGTATTACAACAAGAACCAGACGATGAAAACAGGTAACATGTCAAAAGATTTTCCGAAGAAAAAAACACTGGTATAAATTTAGTCGTATGTCAAGCATCTTACTTGATGATTGAGTTTTTCTTCAATGGTCATAAATAATGAATCAGAAAGGACAGAATCTGCTCTGAATTTATGTCACAACTTTTATAAGAAAATCCTTTTATTATTACAAAAATGTATATAGTTTCACAAGCTTCTAGAACACCCAAAAAAAAAAAATTTACGCAATAAAATTGAGAATGGAAAAGGGGAATGTGTCAAAGAGACAACAACTCGCAAGTATACACTATACCATACATGTATAAACCCATCTATGACTATACGTTGGCTGGTTCCCTTGCAACAAACGAGTAGCCGAGACACCTGTCAGAGCCAAACAGGTAAAGGATAGGGAATCATTCTAACACTCTAATGGGCAACCATATAGTACTCTTGATTATGAAGAATTACATTCTACTGTTTTATATGGATGTATGTTGCACGTACTTTCACATTCTGAGTCGAAAACCTATTTCAACTCTTTCCTGTTTATTGGACTTCCTTAATTGAAATCCGGTTCCTTTGTTGGACAAAATGATAAAATGCATTTTTAAAACTCATTTAAACAGAAGGAATAACTATTGTATTGTTTTGTACGATAAATTAATGACTATAATTGCTATCAAAGTTTTAAAATATATTCATTTCAGCTTGCAACACATTTCTATTTATGAAGACATTCAGAGCATACAAAGTCAAGTATACCGCGACGATACAGAAAATGAAAATGAACGTGTTGATACATCAAGATCTGGTAGTGATACGTCTTCAGAGAGACCATATTTAGAACTTGAACCTCCCAATACGTATGAGGATCTGGAGAAATCTGATCGAGTTGAAATGCAGACATATAGCCAATAAAACTATAATTGTATACATAAAAGTAGAAACAATTTACACAATTAACATATTGTTTACTCATATTTGAACATTGTATGAAAATAAAATTAACTAGCATATTACAGAGCATTATGTACACAATCTTAGTCAAAAACCTTTAATTTGATGAGCTTTAAATTTCTGAAGAAGGTTAATGAAAGTCATGCAGCTATTTTTTTCTCTTGAATTGACTCACATTTTGTTCTCCGGGGACCTTGCATGCCATGATATATCGCGTATTGGTTATAATTTCAAAGGCGGTAAGAAACCTGCATTTTGTTTTATCCCTGTCATATGT
This sequence comes from Mytilus galloprovincialis, assembly GCF_965363235.1. Lineage (NCBI taxonomy): Eukaryota > Metazoa > Mollusca > Bivalvia > Mytilida > Mytilidae > Mytilus > Mytilus galloprovincialis. Next base: position 27,812,284 of record NC_134844.1, read on the forward strand.
TTGATAGTTGGCGGTAGCGACCAAAGTATGAAACCTGCATTTTGTTTTATCCCTGTCATATGTTTGATAGTTGGCGGTAGCGACCAAGTATGAAACCTGCATTTTGTTTTATCCCTGTCATATGTTTGATAGTTGGCGGTAGCGACCAAGTATGAAACCTGCATTTTGTTTTATCCTAGCTGTCATATTTTTTATAGTTGGCGGTAGCGACCAAGTATGAAACCTGCATTTTGTTTTATCCTAGCTGCGGTAGCGACCAAGTATGAAACCTGCATTTTGTTTTATCCCTTTCATATGTTTGATAGTTGGCGGTAGCGACCAAGTATGAAACAGAATGTTTTTATACACACGTTTCTGGAATAACCTGCATCCTATGTACAAAAGGGTTACAAAGAACATAACCAAAAGTACCTTAACAACACTGCTAAAATTGTTCAAGGTCTACTTTGATTAGTATAATTATAATATTTATTAACTGAAAACTTATGACAAAATGTATCAATAAGATTGATTGATTGTTGGTTGCTGAACGTCCAGTGGCAAAGTGGCAAATATTTCATGCATTTTCAGGACAACAATGTATCATTTAGACCACAAGACATGAACGAACCACTGGCCTTCTAGCGGATGATACCATTGGGAACGATAGTACACCATGGCTACTTAGCGGATGATACCCTCGGTGACTGATTGTCTAATATGGCTCCAAAACGGATGTTTACCTTGCATTGCGGACTGATACTCCAGTAGTAGCTTTACCTTTTTCAATCTTTAAAATAGTCATTTCGGAACAAAATATATTTTTGTTAAAACCTTTTTATCAAAACTTAACTATGTTTATGTACATCATACTTGTATTCAAATTCAACACAACTAAATTATTTTAGCATTTATAGTTTATCAAAACTGTTAATTAACTTGATACATGTATGTATTCCACTGTGAAAAAAAAGGTTTGGTATCTTAAATATGATTATGTAGCAATGAATGGGGATGTGATAAACAGTTGAATTTTATTACAAAATGTATTTTTCTTAAATACAAAAACAGGATTTATAGACCCGATGTTTTTTCTCTTGATAAAACCCCTTTCGTCATCTTAATTGTCAATATTGTAAGCGGATCATCCGTTGACAAGCCGGAGGTCCGCGTCAAGTATTAGACTTATATTTAAGAGACTAACATATCTTACTAGGCAAGCTGAGGAAAGTAAGGTCCATATTGCAGCTGTTTCTTATTAATATATATTGTAAGTACGTAATTTAAAATTGTTTAATTTGAATTTACACTAGCATTTTTATGTGTTTTTTTTTTTGTCCTATGCATGTGAAATGTGCCAAACTTGTCAAATATAATTAAACAAATGTCTTCCAATGAGTATATTTAGGACATTTAAAAAAAAATTTATTGTAATTTTTCACACAAATTATGAAAGTTCTATTAAATATCATCATTCGTGTTCAGAAGGTACTGAATTGTTATAAATTGGTATAACATGTTTGAATTATATATAAATGTCTTGTATTTTTACATCATATAATCCTACAAACTTTCGATTTTGAGAAAACAAAATAGCAAAATTTCCAAAATCGCCTCAATTTTAGATCATTTCATAAAAGTTGATATATGAGTACAACACACTTGCTGTAAAAGATATTCTGTGACACAATTTCTTATATCAAGATGATAGTGTGAATTAAAACATATTGTATTTTAACACTGTGGCATCACAAATGTTATTTCTACACATGCAGATCATCCCAGTCAATTATATACTATTTTTCAGTTTAGAAGGAATTGAAGAATTTCTATGAATTTGATGATTAAACAGTATACAATTATACATAATATTTCTTTCAAACTTAAAGAAGAAAAAAACACGATCAAAACTGTCATTATTAAACACATAGCAAATGTAAAATTTCTATTCAAATCATATGTTTCTAAACGTATGGGCGGGGCATTCATAATGGGTGAAAGAGTAGTTGCATCCGAAATTAAATTTCAAAAGGTGAACAAGCGGTTATCTATGATAAGTTCGTTATAAACATTTACCCATAGACACGGTGTTTAGCATGTGGTCTTCAACAGTTACTTATTTTTCACATAGTTCAATCCAAAACAAAAAATTAATCTATTTTATGATATAAACTGTAATTTTTTAATAAATATATAAAAAAAATCCAATTGTACTATAACATGAATTTAAAAGACTGTTGTTCAATTTTTATGAAAAGATAACTCTAAATGAGGCGGTATTAGAAGTTTCGCTATGCTTTTCGCAAAATCGAAAATTCGTAGGCCTGGATTGAGTAAAAATGCAAGACATATTTCAAACACGACAATTATGTCACATGTGTAAAATATGAGTAGCACGCATACTATTTACAACAGCTGTAGCTGACTGTTAGGCAATGGAATATTTTCTTTCAAAATATATGAAGTAGCTCTCGTTCCGATATAGCATCTTTTGTTATAAGGCGGTGTAAAGCAACGAATAATTTATCAATCATTCCCGAAAACACCTCGGATTGCAGGTCACTTATATTGAGATGTGGTATATTTTAAAGTTTATTTGTAACTATAATTTAAAATATTATACTTTTTGTCGAATTTTCAGGTGGAGAAAACGGATTTTTCTGTATATTTTGACATTACTTTTTTCAAATAAAATGTCTAGCAAAATAAAATTCAATACATACGTAGGTAAACGAATAATTTAGAATTTGTAATTCATTGTTAAAAAGTACACTTACTAACGGTATGCATATCCTGTTTTGTCAACTATTAAATTACAGAGATGTAAATAAACCAGATTTTTAATTGGTGAAAAAGCTCGATTATTAAAATATATATTATTCTGGTTAAAAAAATATAACTCACAAATACATTAAGCCAACTGGGATACATGTGCGGATCAAGATACATGCACGTCATATAAAAGGGGGGTTCTTATCACATGTCCCCATACAAAGGCATTAGTTGTCAAACAAAAAGAGGGGTTCCAACCACAAGAACACCTGTCCTGGATCCGCCAATGGGACAGAAGTTAGTCTTGTGAAATTTTTCATTGGTATTAAACGCCACTTTCAGTACTATTTTCTTGGTGGAGGAACCACCGACCTTCGATAGAAAACTAACGTTACAATTCTAGGAAATTAAGATTGAAGTCGAGCCAATCACAGTTGATAGTAATGACTTAAAATATAAAATGAAATATTTTATTTTTAGGAACTTTTTTCCAGTCAAGATAAAATGTCGGCCGCATGGGATAGTTATATAGATAATTTGATTGAACGCTCTAAATCGAATGCAGACAAGGCTTGTATCATAGGACTAGATGGTTCAAAATGGACAACAGATGGCCATAAGAATGCTCTTAAGATTACTGCAAAGGAAGCTGTTAATATTGGAAAAGTGCTAAAATCTGGCGATTTCTCTTCACTTTCGAGTAGCGGAGTAGTCGTTGCAGGAATCAAATATCAATTTTTAAGAGAAATGGATAAAAAAGTAGTCCTTGCTAAAAAGAAAGACAATGGTGGACTTACATTACAAAGTTCTAAATCAGGTATAGTGATTGGCCATACAAAGGAAGGAGGTTCACAAGGCATTGTCAACGAATCGGTTTCTAAAATAGCAGAATACCTGGAATCTGTAGGCAGATAAACTAATGAATTCTTTAAAGTTATCTACGCAACATTACAAACTGTTCTTATTGGAAGTTGGGAAATGTTATAAAAGAGGTGCATAAGTGACTTCGATATTCTAGTTCTATTTATTACATAAATAAAATATACATGATAACTTTATTCATAGTTTCTCTTGCTAAATGAAGTCGTCGCTTTGAACAAGCATGCAGAAATTAAACGCTACCCTGCTTCAGGTGCAGCTGGTTTTGGGGTTTTCTATGTCAGATGAAATTTCGATTTAAAAACTAGTAACTTAAGGTTACACTGCAATGCAAAAGAATATGGAAGTATGGAAATGTGGTGTAAACGCAAACACAGAAGTCAGAAGGTTTCAAAGCAAAATAACGTCATCATTTGATGTAAAAAAAAAAAAAAAAAAAAAAAAGGTTACAGAATGTATCTACCTCATTCATATATATCTCGGATTTCTTGTCCGGGTTTGGATTTATTTCTTATTCCGGTTTTGTATTTCTGCTCTTCAATGTTTGTATAAGGTTTTGGACTTTCAAATACGTTGACTTCGAGTATCATTGGGGATACAATTATAAAACACACATCTGATGCATCTCTTTCAGTAATACTGGCACCGTTTATGTTATTATACATGTAACTATCTACTATAGAAGCTATTATCTCTCTACGCAAGAAAATGCAATTTATATTTTACTTGGTAGCACTTTTTACATAAGAGAAAATTGTCCAATTGATTTTAACAATTGTCAACCTTTCAATGCAAATTGCCTTAAAACATGGGTGTGATAATTTAATTTTATAAAATGAAAGAATGAACAGTTAACTTTTCTAATTTTTTTTTTGTGGAAAAAAACGTGTACATTTCCCAAAGTTATCTTTTTCAATTTTTTGTAAACAAAGAGCTATCATGTTTAATGTATTTCTTATAGGCAAATAATTTAGCTTTTACAGTGCTTTACCAAAAATGTCGGACATGGATATTTGGTTAGAAAGGGGCACAAAACAGCTAGGACCATATTTGGGTTGGCCTTACCAGAAACATATCATTAAAGTTTTCTGTTAGAAGGTTCAACAATTAAAATGATTGAATTTTAACATTAAAATCGTTTCCGTTGAGGTTGAAAAAAAATCAAATTTTTTTCTAATCTGCTACACGCTCATTTTCATACTTACATACAAAGTGAGTATTCAACAATTTATTTTAGATAAGCAATTGACTTAGCACTAAAAATCTACTTATCATTATATATTAAACATCAAAGAAAGAATTGTTTGATTAGAGGAAAGTTTATGATTACCCTTTTATTTATGTATTATCAAAATTTTCTTTTCTTTACAATCTTTGAGTTTATTATATCTAGAACATAATGAGACAATGTAACTAAAGTAATATAAGAAGAATGCTATCACGCATTTATTTTTTAAAAAGAAATGAGTTTAGAATTTTCAATTGTAACATTATTTTTTGTGTGTTTCTGGTACAATCCTTTCGTTTGGATTTTACACTAATAAAATTTCTCATCTGATCCTGATTCATCTTTTTTTTTTTTTTTTATATAAAATTCCGACTGAATTTGATCATCAGTGTAATTACTGGCTCATACATTGTTAACCCTTGACCCTATATTTATATGATACACGACTAAATTTACCGTAAAATTAAATCATATATATACGTTTTTATTGATTTGTATCGATCGGTGATACCTGTAATATAAAAAAAGGCAGGTTTTTTTTCAGATATCATCAGTGGTCCATGAACGTGATAAATGCATAAATGAACACTCAAATTCCCTTCTGTGTCCCTCAAATAGTCAAATGGCGGTATCCTGTATTTGTATGTTTTAACTCCTTTTGTGTACAAGTGAAGGTTAAAAATATATATCAAATATACGTATAAGATAACATGAATTAACCTTTTATCTTTTACAAAAATACTGAAAAAATATTTAAATTTAAAATTGCAAACAAACAGGATATTTCATCAATTATTCGTTGCGTCGGATATAAAAGAATTTAAATCTCCGGTTTTATTTGAACAAATCATTCAACCGATACGGCCAGCAAATCGTATTAAACTTGAACTTCCGTCTCACATGTGTAGTTAGGTAGGGTTGGTGTGTACACGTATCTGTCCATCTTGAAACGCAGTTTTTGACCAATTTGGTAAGTTTATAGCTACATTCAGGTAAATTGTTTATTTATAATTACAATGTCATAACTAATATTCTTATTTACACATAGTGAAGTGTGTCAAATGTGTGAATATGTGTCGGATCAATAATTATTTGTCATCGATGAACACATTGTCAAGGCAAACCCGGAAATGTTTGTGATGAAACCTAGAAATAAATAGAATTATTACCAACAATAATAACAGTATGTGTGTTGAATTATAATGTAATGTTGACCGATAATAATGAGGGGAAAGTGGAGCATGCTTTGCTCCATTTAATGAACCTGTGCATGAAGCATTCTCGGGTCATTGGACTTTGTCTAGTATTATATAATTTTAAATATCAATATGGCTGAACTGGAGTTTAAATATCCTCCAGACTGTCCTTAATTCGTTTACTTTAGTATATACATGTATGTAGGTATTGAGTGTAAAGTCGATTTCTCATACGGACATTCGTGAATATTCGAAAGGAAGTGAAAAGGGAGAAAACTATGTGAATATTTTATCGAGATCGAGGAAATATTTTAACATAAACTAGGTGGAAACCTAATACACGGATAAAGATAAATATTTCTTCCTGTCCCAACAATACATTTGTTTTCCGTGTGTAAGGGCTTGTATTATTATTCGTTTTCGCACAGATTACAGACTCCTCCCTCCAAAATACATGTTCATGTGAATACCAAAAGCTGTCAACTTTACACTCTTAAACTGATCAAACAAAACCGTTTCAATCTTAGTACTAGAACTAACAAAAGTTGACAAAAAAGAACCCTTGGCAAATTACTGTGGTACGTTCTTTGAGGTAGGATGATATGTGTAATTCTATTAATTGAATCTGCTTTTAAATGCATGTGTTTTGATACAAATACAGGTCCTGACATTGTCCCACATTGTCTTTTGTTTATGGTTTTACATGTATTTCAATTATATTTCAGTTTGATTATGTACATTGGCGGATTCAGTGAACAGACCTCCCCCTTTTTTCTTCGGAAATTGAATAAAATCATGTAAAAACATCTCACCTCTCTGTTCCCCCCATTTTTGCAACAACAAGAATTACATCCAAGTCTGTATAAGTTGGAACTTATCAATGGTATATTCAGGGGGCCAGGATTGGAACCCCCATTATTGAAGATCTCATCTTTTGAACCCTTTTGAATGGACTTGTGTGGTAAGAACCCCCTTTTAAAATGACTGGACCAGACTCTGACAAAAGCTGTTATTGTTTGATTCATTTCTAGTTTATGTCAAGTGTAATTTTATTTTGTTAATTCGAACAATGTCAGTGCGCCTGTGTCCACTCCTGTCCACGAAACTAAATCAATCGGTGTTATTTAAACTGGAATGAACAAGTGGTTTCTTCAAAAAGGTATTTTGTCTTGTCTATTTTTTGCGTAAGGAACGACCATTCAATTTTGGTTGCAGTTGGGATTTATATTTTTTTCCTAAAAAAAAATATTTTGATCCCTAATTTGTTAAAAAAAAAATCTGGTCAAGCAGATGACATTAAAAAAATATATTGAATTCAGAGTTTCCCCATGCATGGCATACCTTATAGTGTTAAAACTTTTCTGACTTTTCTAACCCCCTTGATATTATATAGTTGCTCCCTGAAACTGTCAGGATATTACATTGATCAGGTTGATATTACTTGACCATACACTGCACGACTATACTAAACCTCATGCGTAACGATTCGCGTGGGAGTTTTTAATCTGGTCTGTGACAATTTTATTTCCATGATTACCGGGCTTCCGACGTAAACTTTCCGATATTATTTTGTGGTCATGCGGCGGAAAAGTGAATGTTCAGGAAGATATTAGGGGTGTCCAGTTGTGTCCTTACAATTAAGAATCTTCAGTATATAAAAAAAAAAATTTCTTCAAATGTTGAAGATATTTTGTTTCTTGTGGTTACGTTTGTCGTTCAGGAGTTATGCCGCTTGGTTGCATTAAAATTGATATGAATAAACCAAATGTAACGCTATACAGCCTCTTATCTGGTTGATATTTCTCGTTACATGTCAGTTTGTCAAAAACATATTTGTTATCGATGATTAAATCAAGTCATATCCGCCGGATTATGTTGATGATCCAGTGGTACATGCAACATGTATACCATTCAACATTTGTTAGGGATGTGGGTTTATATAGTTATATGCAGTAACAACATGAACAAGGATACGAATAAGTTAATTGGGGGACTATATATAAGCTAGCACACACTGTTACCACAACAAAACCCATTTACGTGCTAAAAAGATAAATTGTTGGGCAAAAAAAATGAATTAAATGTTTCATAATATATACAAGTGTACTCATTGGTTTACATTGTTCATGCTAATATTTTTTGTGTCATTAAAAATAATATATATACACTGATCTATACTGACAAAAGAAAACAAATCATTATCTCTCCAAACGTTTGGATGGGGAAAAAGGGAGGCGACTCATGTTTCTTACCTAGTACGTGCTCTTTGCCAAGGAAAATACCTGGTTGAATCAAAACCAGTTTTACATGGACGTAATTTAAAAAAAAAAGTTGATTTATATTTGACAAGTGGTATTTGACCTTGACATCAATTTCATGGTTCTATCAGTGTGACCTTCAAACAACGTGTTATTAATTTATATGAACATGCAAATATTACTAGTATATAAACAGGTGTTGTTTTGTGAAGAATGCAATTGTTTTAAACGTAACTTTGATTATATGAAGATGATTACGTTTTCGATAATCGTGCCTACCCTAGAGTTTTTTTTTTTGTTTTTTTTTTTTTTGCTTTTGGGACACACAGTGACAAAAACTTTTAAAATCAGACACTGTCTTCTTTGTAGACTTCGAAATTATAAAATGTCGGGTCTCTTCAAGGGGTCACAGTGGAGAGGTTAAAAAAATACATCGTTATTTTCAGTATATAAAGTATATTACAAAACATAGTTCTCTCGCGTTAGGTGATTTATGATGTTAATGCCATAGGCTTAGTTTGGATGTAATTTAAGTTATTGACCTCCAAAACATTTGACCCTGAGCGTACCCGTTAAAATTTTTTCAATTAGTTTACAGTGCACTATTTAATATTGTCGAACGTTAAGCATGTTAAGTGCTAATGACCCATACTTAATCGTTGGTCCTTGTGTGACATTACTTTCGCATTTAGGTCCAATAAGGTTAAGTAAACTATTATATCTGTTTACGGTTACACTTCATAAAGATTTATTTAGATTTTTGTCAAGTACTGTTCACTTTGGATTGTTGTACCAGACACGGTGTACATTGAACTCCACCTTAAACCAATTTGTTTGTTGTGGACACATATCTAGACAAAAAGACTTTTTTTATTTGTAAAACATGCATTTGTATTTGACCATGCACCATGTGCTTTATATTAATAATGCTGATCACCAAAATATACAAGTGACATTGTAAGATAAAAAAAAATTATTTATTTTTTCAGAACCACTCACCAAAACAGCAAAATGTCATGGGATAGTTATATAGATAATTTGATCGCTCATACAAAAGATAGCACTGGGAGTGCGAATGCAGACAAGGCTTGTATTATTGGCCTTGATGGTTCAAAATGGACAACAGATGCGGCACCAGCGGCTATCAAGATAACAGCTGCAGAGGCTGCCACTATTGGAAAAGCTTTTAAAAGTAAAGATTTTTCACCATTTATGTCGAGTGGAGTCACTGTGGAAGGAATAAAATACCAATTTTTAAGAGAAGAAGATAATAAATTAGTCTTAGCGAAAAAGAAAGACCTAGGTGCACTAACTCTACAAACTTCCAAAACAGGTGTGGTAATTGGTCATACCAAAGAGGGAGGTCAACAAGGCAATACGAACAAAGGAGTTGCAACAATAGCTGAATATCTAGAATCCTTAAACATGTAGAACAGTCGTCAACAAGTTACTGACAATAATCTATGCATCTATGCACATTATATTTCCTAAAAACTAAGCAATGTTTCTATTGAGGTCCACATTATACTTTAATATCTCTGCTTTACATTATACAATTAATAAAACATACATCTGACAATTATATTTGAATAGTCTTGAAAAGTAAAACTGCTTATGCTAGATTAAAACAAATTAACATGAGTTTATTCCAATTTCGTAATTGTTTCCGTTTATCAAAGGTTGTTAGGGAATTGCAGTGAAATGTATTTGTCTCTCTTTTAAGCTCACCTGATAATTTCCCAACACTTGGCATTCATCCTCTGTCATCGTCATCGTCGTCGTCCATTGAATTTTACGTAAATCTCTGAAATTACTTGGTTAATTTTAACAAAATTTCATCAGCATTGGAGCTCTTGTATCTAACTTTAAAATGTATCAAATGACCCCACCTGCCAACCAACATGACTAAAATACGAACATAGGGTAAATACAAGTTGTCTATTATCTTAATAACAACAATATATAGGGAAAATCTGACGAATCAGTTGTCTTGTAGGAGTTTTTTGTTTACCTTAAATGACGATTTTACCCTTCTTTGTGTTTTGTTAGATAATAGAGAAACTGTCAACATATAAAAAGTAAAACAAAAAAAACATTGAAGCCGAGAAAATTCAAATGGCAAAATCATTAGCTCAAACACATCAGACGAATGGATAATAACTGTCATATTCCTGACATGGTACAGACATTTTCATATGTAGAAAATGGTGGAACCTGGTTTTACAGCTAGATAAACATAAATTATCAGCAATAAAAAAATCAACAAAAAAGAGAAATTGTCATGAATTAAATTCTATTGAACAATGTTTGATAGAGTTCATTGCTGAAATGCACATATACTAAAGTGAGATGCATGTTATTAATAGAGCCTCTTGGTTAATTTATTTCATGAGATTGTCATGTTCTTCAAAGTCTTGGGTTATCTCGTAATAACACAATCGCCTCATATGAAAGATGCTGCTGGTTTGATCCTAAGCCAAACCACAGCAAAAACTAAAAAAATGAGGTCTTACTACTCCTCTAATTAATCTGGTTGTATTTAGTAATAAGAGCAAAGTCTGGTCTTCTCAAAAGTCGGAATAATGAATCAATCCAGGCAGTGTTAAATCTTGTTTTGTGGACCTTATCTTCTGAAAAAGTGCTTTTATTCGTCTCTTCGCTCAGAGCAGAGGTAATTTTCCTATCCTAACATAGTATTATCCCGACATGCATGTAATATTTGCCGCTTGAATATAAGACTAATTCAGCACCATCATCATCATTGAAGATGTTGGTCAGAAGTTTTTAAAATTAACAAGTTGAATTCCATTCTAATACTTTTATCATGTTTATCAAAAAAATATATTTTGAGGAATTGTTATTCATAATTTTTTTTAAAGTTATTTTATATTTTGATAGTTTAGAATAAACTTTTCCCACATAACAAATTAGTTAGAATTCCACAAAGTTTGCCAACCTTCTGTGGGAGATTAGGATTTTTAATAACAATTTCTCTAAGTTAACATTGTTTAATATTCGACAAATTTTGACCATGGTGTAACTCTTTCAGGTGAGAATAAAAATTAACAAAATTAACAATAGTTGATATGGCGGTCTTTTTCCATCAATATTCAAAGAAATAGTTTACTTTTTTCAATGACTTTCTCATACATTATTTTTACCTAGTTTCAAGTAATCTTGGCCATGTAGCAAAGGAAATCACTGGAACCTAAGTCATGACGACGAGGTGCTCACACTGGTCTATTCGTAGGTGAGCCTTAACAAGAATAAGCTTATATATCATAGAATAAGTCCCTCCCCCCAAAAAATAATAGAATAAACTTAAAATACGTATTTTTCTATTTTGGTATCCTCGAAAATTACTATGAAGGAGGAAGGTCCGCCAATACTTGTGACATTTTATTTTGTTTATCTTCATCTTGTTGAAGGTTCACCAGAAGGAATAGACATATATGGTCGTGTGTACCCCACAAAATGTGACGTTGGTGTAAGCTTTGGGTATTCATAATTTGGTTACATGTTAGAAAATACACAAATATGGTGTAGAACTCATACATGTACTAGTAAAACACATTTTAATGCATGATACTCTGAATTATATGAAAGAAGCAAGGCTTTTACAAAAAATCCCTTGTGTGAGATAAAATCAGAGGTAGTTGACCATACCTCTTTATAAAGAATACTGGCATGTCACCGTACGGCCTTCAACAATGAGCAAAGCCCATACCGCATAGTCAGCTATAAAAGGCCCCGAAATGACAGTGTAAAATAATTCAAACTAGAAAACTAACGGCCTTTTTATGTAGTACAGTACACATTTTTTTCGTTGGTTACCCTTTGAGTTTGAGAGTTACCTTTTATCCAATTGTCTTACATGATAATCAGATTAGAGCAATCTGATGGACCTAAAAAGTAGGTTGATTGAAAGTCTAGTATAAGCATTTAGACCTATTTACTAAACTCTGATTCAAACCTCAGTGACACTATTGTTTTTTTTTATGTCAGTTACAACATATTTGTTGTACATTTACATGTTTATGGAAACCATTTCTTTAGTTTAAACATATTTATTTATAGTGGATTCGGAAACAAGTTTTGCAACTTATATTAATCCCTTTCCACTTTGTGGGTGCGAGTGCTGCTTTGTAGCTGCATTAGCCTACTCGTTTTTTCGAAGTCTACAAGGGTGTCTTTAACGTGCAAGAGATATCATTCTCTTTTAACACGGGTCAGCCATGTATCGTCCCCTTCCGACGGACTATCATTGTTTCTTCAAGATCATACTCATTTCTTTTCAACAAACAATTGGCATTCATATATATAAACCAACTGCAGACTTGTTCTTAATTTTTATGAGACAGACTTCATACACCTGAAGTTTAAAAAACACAAAGAATCCGGTATGAGCATTAACTACACGTTTTGCTATTTAGATGGTGTTTTTTCACTGAATGATTCAAAATGTGGTGACCATGTTGGTCGCATCTATCGCATTGCAAATAAAATAAAGGGAAGCATTTCTGCCTCATAATTTGACTTGTATCTAAAAATGATAATGAGGGTCGGTTAAAAACTAAACTAACAAGAAAGAGCTGACAAAAAAATCCAAAGTGAAAACTTTCCATTAAGGAACATTCTAGCACCGTATGCAGATCTCAGTTTATAAGGTATTCCTCGTTTTGTATTTTCTATTACCGTTTTATAGATAGTTGTTGGCCTTTATAGAATGTCTATCACAGATAAGTTCCACTTCATATACCCAAACTCCGATTGGAATATAACCGAGTTTAACAACGAGTACCATTTAATTTGAGCAAGTACACTTTACCTTTTTGAAGTACCCGAGTTTAAGCTCGATTTTATCAGTTCATGTTGCTGTTTTCTTGCTTTCCGTATCGTGTTTTTGTTTCGCTTTTTCGTATTTATTTTTTTTTTGGCCGAGGCGTTGTTTGTTTTATTCGAATTATTGTGTATACATAGATATAGGAAGATGTGGTGTGAGTGCCAACTCTCCATCCAAATAACAATTTAAAAAAAGTAAACCATTATAGGTCAATGTACGGCCTTCAACACGAAGCCTTGGCTCACACCGAACAACAAGCTATAAATGGCCCCAAAATTACAAGTGTAATTACATGTTCCTTTGTTATCTGTTGCCATTTTTTTTATAATTGAAGACTAAGACGTTCCGCTTATAATTATGTATTAGAATCCTGAACTGTGAGTTTGTTTTTTCTTGGAGTTTATTTTGGGGGGAATGGGAGGGGGCATCACATAATTACGTGTGTCCTTGCACTGTTTCCGACACCTATAGCACTGTTTTTAATAGTTCAAAGCATAAACTTTTCATATTTAAAGTGAAGAGACCGTGGAACTGCCCATCAACGAGGCATCAGATTTACTTTCTCCATTCTGATTTTACATGTGTATGTACGTATACGTACACATCTTGAAAAATAAACGGATGCCTTCATTTCCTTTCATTCATATTCATACACGTATACTAGTATTTCATGACATAATGCTACACAAACTAACTAACAAAATTAACATCCGTTATTATTCAGTGCATTGTATTTATTTTTTTTGGGGGGGGAGGGGGGTTCATGGTTATATCGACTTTAAGAAGTAAAAGATTCTCAACTATTTTACAATTAAATAAAAGTAAGTGTATCTGTTCAAACATTATAGTCACTCGTGTAAACATTTATATCAACATCTCCCTACACATTAGACTTATCTGCTGATTTTATTGACTTAGTACAGTTGAAGTACAAGGTACTAGAATTATCCCGCTTTATACATTTGATCGTTATTACATTTTTACGATAAAAGTAGTTGGGTACACATGAATAGTAAATGCACAAAAAATGATAAATATATATAAAAATGATAAATATATATTAAATATACGCATGTAAGTCAACAAATTAGTACACTCGACCGATTTACAATTTAACAATAACTAATCTTAAGCAATAGACGATGAAAGAAAGGCAAAAGAAACCAAAAGGAGATTTAAACTCATGTTTTAATTTATACGAATTTACAGTTTATGAATATTATAATTTTTCTACATTTGTGTATTTTTTGTTTCTCTATGAATTTTGCCCATTTGATATTTTTATCGTTGAAAATGGCAGGTAGTCAACAAAATAGTACACTTTACCGATTTACAAGTGTCCTGATGTGAATTTTAAGCAAACGACGTTAAAAGAAAGGCAAAAGATACCAAAAGGTGACGTTACGAATTTACAGTTAATGAATATTTCTACAGTTATGTATTTTCAGATTTCTCTATTGCCCGCGTCACACTGTCCCGATTTTTACGCCGATGGCAACACGATAATGGAAATTGTCAAAATCGGGACTGATCGTATCCAGATCGGGCTATTCGTAGTGCCATCTTTAACCATCGTAGAACCATCGGCCACTTTTTCTAGCCTTCGGGGACAACTTCGGGAAGGGTTCTAAATTTTTTAACATGTTAAAAAATCCCCGAAGGTGCGTCCGATGTTGAGGGTTCGTATTGAGTTCGTATCACCATCCTCACCATCGTAATGTCACCGGGAATGCATCTTTGCACATCGTATTGCATTCGTGTTTCCATCGTTTCCATCGTTCAGTTTTGACATTACGATGTCTACACGAATGAATCACGAAGATACCCGAAGGTCTTACGATGGAAACACGACTTCGTGAAGTCCTCGTAATCCCGTCGTGTTGCCATCGAATAAAAGTACGAAGGCGACAAGATGGAACCACGACGGCAATAAATCCAGCTAAATGTAAGTTAATTTTCACGCTAGAATACATTTGAAGTGCCATGCGCAATATGCACTGGTCAGTCTAATACGACAGTTTAAAAGACTTTCACAAAACATGGAGCTCATATCATATGATTCTATGAGAACAAGAAAGGCGACAGCGTTGTTTCTATTAATTCAAATGGAACAAGAAGAACAGCTATTACAGGCTCAGGATTTACTTTTACAAGTAAAATATTATTTTTTGTCAATTTTTCATATCAAGTAACATAATGAAAATCATAAACGCGCCTCGTACACCAACACTGCAGGTACACGTATATAGGGAAACCAACTTTTTCTTCATTATTCTGATTTTTTATGTATCGTCTGATTTGTTGTCGCATGAATGTTTACTCCATAACCATTTTGTTTTTTATATGTCATATTTTGCCGCATTTGTTGCTTTCCCCACATCCTTCCTTTTGTCTATATTATTATGATTTTCTCCTGGAAAGAGCTCTTTTTGAATAAAAGGGATCAACGAACCCATTACCTTACCTTTTAGATAGATCAGTAAACATGGGCATAATTATGGGTGATTATTCAGACTAGTGCACACATTTTACAGTTCAAACAAGGCAATGCCGAGCGTGGCATCCTCTCGTATGTAACATATTGGGAACAAATATGGACACTATATGTGTATATGACACATGCAGAAAATAGTAAATCGAATATGTATATTTGATACATAAACTCTTTTTAGAAATCAACCAAAGCATTCGGTAACTGGAAAAACCTTTAATATTGTCTTTAGAACCAGCAGGTAAAAAAATGAGCAACCAATTTCCTGTGTATTATGCTATTTCAAGGAGAAAACACAAGTCCATCTGCATGACCTTGACCTTTGGCCTTGAACGTTAAAAATGTCAGATCATAACAAGGAGGAACAATATACCAAATGTGGTTAAAATCTTTTGAAGCATATTGGTTTTAGAGTGTCCACAAGGGTAATATTGCCTTGTATTACAACTACCACTATGACCTTGACCTTTGAACTTTAAAGTCAATAGCGCTTAAGATATTCTTAACGAGTAACACCATACCAAGTTTTGAGCATTTTGGAACTAGAGTGTCACAACTTACATGTAGTAGGCGAGGGGATAATAAACTAAGTTTTATAAGAATTAGACAAAAAGATCGATTTCCCGCCATGCATGGCATACTTGTACAGAATCGATATGTTGTCGAAATTCTGTTCGTATCTTTTAGACATCGTATGGCCATCGTGCCATCATCGTAATCCATCGTGTAGCCTTCGTAATCCATCGTGTAGACTTCGTGATCCATCGTGTAGGCTTTAGATATGAAGCTTAAATACCCGTCTTCGGTTAACCTTTGTATGTCCATCTTTAGCTATCGTATATAATTTCGGCACCATCGTATAGACTTCGTTATTCATCGTACTTGCTTCGGTCACTTTTTGGTATTTTAACGAGATCGGGACCAACTTCGTACGAACTTACAATTTTTCGCATTCGGGTGTCCATCGTATATAAAAATCGGCACAGTGTGACGCGGGCATATGAATTTTCCCCATTTTATCTTTTAATCATTGAAAACGGCATCAAAAATAATTCCTTTATTCTTGGTTACTATTAGACATGTACATTTGATGCCAGGGTGCTCTCTTCGAGGTCCGCATTCATAGTATAAGTACTGGGAATCTATTCAGTATTCAATCTTCTTTTTTTTTATTTCTTTATTAACTTAGTCATCAATTTATTTATTCATTTAGTTATTCAAACTTTTACTTTATTATTTTTTTTATTAACTTGTTTTTGTCATTCTAAACGATATCAATTACCAATTACCATATGGTAAAAATTAAATGATTAAATGCCAAAAAAGGCGCAAGCCAGGGCCGACCATGCAAGGGCTGTATAGCCAGTCAAGGTCGTTACAAATTTCCATTTGTTGTATTCAATACCGACCGTGCAAGGACTGTTCACTGGCGGATCCAGAAATTTTCATAAGTGGAGCCCATTGACTGCCTAAGAGGGGCCTACTCGAGTCACGCTTCAGTGATTCCCTATATAAGCATCCAATTTTTTTTCCAAAAGGGGGGGCACGGGCCCCCTGCCCACCTCAATCCGCCTCTGCTGTTTAGCCAGTCAAGGTCGTTAAAACTGCCATCTCGTTGTTAAAGTTGTCATTTATACCGACACGTTGAAGACAGAAGATCATGAAAGTAGGAGAGTAAAGAGTTTAAAGCAGGCCTAGGATTAGTTAAATAGTGAAGGTTTTGAAACCTGCCGACAGAATATAGAAAAACTGAGACAGTTTGTTGGGTACAGATTGTCCAAACAGGGCTGGTTCTAAGGTCTGCGTTACGCATCTTTCACTATTGCAGTGAGTGTTTGCTGATAAACCATGTCTTAGTGCTACCCTGTTGTTCCGACAATTATGGACAAATTTATTTTTTGATAGTTTACATTAATTTTTTTGATACATACTTTAAGGTTTCAGTCCAGTTCCGTGCATACATTGAGGTTGAACTGTTTCAATTTACAAAGTTCGGGTTAAGTTGATAGGTGTTGAAATTCATTTTATTTAGTATTTATTTTATATTTATTTTATATTATTAGTAAAGCGTAAACTGTTTGACTTTAAAAAGTTTGCATTGTTCTTCAGATCCCCAGAAACTGGTACGAACCCGAGGATAAAAAATATTAAAACGCTCTCGCCCGGTCACACTCATAATTTGAAAACAAACTGACAAAACTGCTGCAAAAAACAAGTCACCACCAAAATATAAATAACAGTATACAAAACAGTCAACATCGAAATCTGAAGACTGAGCAACATGAACCCAACAAAAAATAGGGGCGATATCAGGTCCTCCGGGAGAGTAGAAAAATAATCTTGAAACAGCTATTCAATATATAACGGTCAGCCAACTCGTGATTGAAGATTGCATTTTTGAAGGAAAGATTTCAACTTCAACAGTTGGCATTCTTGAATTAATAGCTTTTTCTGTGATCCGCAACCCTCAATCAATGAAATCATGATAGAAATGCAGATTTCTCAATATTCAAGCGCTACTGGAATGTTGTTCCGTATAGAAGTGCAAAATTCACAAATTGTCGTTCGTAACGTTAACGTTGTAAATCGGTTATACTTCGATCCTGAAAGGTACGGGAAATTCAATTTGATACTTTGTATTTTTTGCTTGGATCCTCAAGAAATTTACACATATTGAACTTTTGCAATATACAGATGAACTTCATAAATGGGCATTACGTGTAAGAATAAATAAACTGTAAGTAAACATGAAGTTGGTGAGTGATGGATATGAAAACGCACCACAAGATATAACATGCTCTCACAAAACTTGGTACTAAATTACAACCCTGATGGTAGTTCCTGCGATGAATGTGACGAACATTTCATACATGGCCATAATAAAAAAGAACGTGCAAGTATTCCATAAAGAGAAAACTAATGGATCATAAATGTGAAACGCTTCAGACACTAGAGCATGCTCACATGAAGGTTAGTTCCATATCAAAGACAGCGTTAACTCGTAGTTCATGAGATAATTGCGATCGAAACTAAATTGGTCAGACGGACTGATGGACGGACAGAGCCTTTTGAATGAGTGTATAATGAAAAAAAAAATGCAAATGAAAAACAAAATAAGATCCTCCACCCCCCCCCTAAAAAATGTCCAAAATATATTTCCTTTTGGAAAATATTATTACTACATTTAATTTTTTTAATCAACTTTGGAACTTTTAGAACTAGTACATTTATTCAAACTTTTATTTCACTGAAGTGTTCATTTTGATTTGTGAAATTGTAATGTGGCATTTATATATGACAAAACGTTATAGTTTTCCACGTCTAGACTTGTCGAATCTGTTTGACAATATAATGAAATATCACACAAGACGATGTTATTGTAAACTTTACAAAGCCTGCAGGGTTGTATTCAGACGAAAAAGTGTGGTATTTTCGGGCAAGTATGACTTCCTTGATGTCTTCGTGATTAAGGAATAGAAAATGTAGCTACGTTTTAATTGGAGTTTTAATTATTTATGATATGAATTTTATGGCAGTTTCCTTCCTTTATTACATTTTCCTGTCACTATCCGGATAACACTTTTATAATACATCTTTATTTTTGTGGTTTAAAATAAATGCTACTGCCATTTGCCATAAAAACAGATGTGGAATTAAAGAAACCTGTTATGTTCGTAAAGGATGTTCGCTTTTCTGTTTCAAAATAACAAACTTTTTGAAAGACTGTTATGAATTGATATTATATAAATAAAAGACTGACTCAAAAAGCAGAAAAAATGCGGGTTCTGTGTACTTGTTTTCGAGATGTAAGCCATTGACAATTTGACGGGAATTCTCCTTAGACTTTTCATATATTTAACTTTGACACCCTTTTTGATGAACCAGGGATATGTCAAAGAACGTCTCGTCCTTTTTCTAAAAAAGTTCATCGGAAGATACCCAGAACTTGTTGATAAATATTCCGTATCAACTTCACAAATAATACAAGATGGTCTTGAAGTATAGATTTTGAGTACTGACGTTTGTTATCATCTTAATTACGTATTATAGTATTCTTTTATATGTCTTTTTTAGATATTCATTTGAAGTGACTCTGTGGTTGTGTAAAACCACATACTTTGAACGGCAAAATTATTTCATTTATTGATATTACTTTTACTTAAGGATCTTGACATACTATGAATGACAAAACTATTTTATTCAATAAGACTACCTTTTCTGTTTAGTCTGTTTTTTATGATATACATTTGACGTGAAACTGTACTTATGTATCCCGTCATACTTTGAACCACACCATGGTTTTATTTATTATTATTACTTTTACTGTTAAATCTGGTTTTTGTTATATCTACTTTACGTGAGTCTGCATTTATGTATGCCGTCATACGAAAAAATTATTTTTATGTCTACCTGTGCGAATTTCAAACGCGCAATTTTACACCAGTAATGAAAACCTTCTATCATTTATGGGTAGACTTTACATAGATAAATTCAGCCGTATTTGACGTGAAACTGTACTTATGTATCCCGTCATACTTTGAACCACACCATTATTTTATTTATTATTTTTACTGTAAGTCTGTTTTTTGTTATATCTACTTTACGTGAGTCTGCATTTATGTATGCCGTCATACGACAAAATTATTTTTATGTCTACCTGTGCGAATTTCAAACGCGCAATTTTACACCAGTAATGAAAACCTTCTTTCATTTATGGGTAGACTTTACATAGATAAATTCAGCCGTATAGGAAAAGCAAAATGAGAATGTTGAATTTGATGTATGCCTTTTTGTGCTACTTTGTTACATTTGTTGTTTATGTAGTGATATTAAGATGATAACACAATATTGACTGTTGTACCCCTATTTTTGACATTTTTACTCTTTGAGTATGTTTGTTTTGTTCATGCATCGTTGACAATGTAATGGAATTTGATGCGACTGTCATACAAGTGAGAGGTTTATCTAGCTATAAAACCAGGTTCAATCCACCATTTTCTACATTAGAAAATGCCTGTACCAAGTCAGGAATATGACAGTTGTTATCCATTCGTTTGATGTGCTTGGACTTTTGATTTTGCCTTTTGATTTTTGATTTTCCTTTTTGAATTTTCCTCGGAGTTCAGTATTTTTGTGTTTTTACTTTTTTCTTTCAAAAGATATACAAAAATAACAAGGATTTTATAGGATTTTCAAATATGGCTTTTTAAATTAACCTTATGCAATAAAATTATGAAAAGAAAAGTAGGGGTAAGTGGGGACATTTGAAAAGAAAAGTAGGGGTTAGTGGGTATATATTTTTTTTAATGGAACTACTAGTACATGGCTTAATTCAGAGGATTCCGTATCAAGTCTCCACCACTTCTTGTCCTGTAATGCATGGTTTGTGAAATTTTACTAAAAAATCAGTGTTTATTACATCGAAAGATGAACATGGTACATATTTTATGAATTAGAGCCATGTCGAAACAGGATTCTTACTTAGGCGAGATGATGATGGTCTGATGAAAATCAAACTGGACTTTATATTTTCTCATTTTAGGAGTCTTACGATGCAGACTGATTCTATCTGCCGAGTCCAGTCATCATGTTGAAGGAAGAAAAGTAGAAATAATAAGGTTATTAAAGTTTTCCTCATTATGTTTTGACATGAACGAATTTAAGAAGCAAAAACATATTTAGAAAACGAGAAATGTGTCAAAAAGACGACATATTGACAAAGGGCTGACTGACACAGCCCAAGGACACAAATGGGTCTTCAACGCAGCAACAATGACATTTATCTTTAGAACTTTTGACTCACCATATCCAATAATAAAGAGTTTAAGGGCTAAATATATATAGGTATAAGAAGATGTGGTATGAGGTTCAATGAGACAACTCTCCATCCAAGTCACAATTTGTAAAAGTAAACTGAAAATTGCCTAGAAACAATCCTACTTTGTAAAAGTGTCGAATTCGACACTGAGACGTTAAAAATTGCAAGTCGAGTAAATTTAAATATTAGCCTTGACATTTAAAACTAAATTATGTATGCAGTCGACGAAGGCATCAAAATATTAGTATTTGTCAATTTAAGCTGTTATTTATTGTGAATTTATGGAAATACAGGATAAAAGAATAAATTTCCAATACTTTAAAAAACGATTTTCGTATTTAGTATTCATAGAAGGTCGAGCATTTTTATAAGTGATATTACAGCGAATTCCATCAGTCTCATTTTAAAAGTTAATTCTCCGACACATTGCGTTGCTATTGATTTAACTAAACGTAAAAATCATGCCGTTTCTTGAAAACTAATAACTTCATTCAGTACAAGTAAGACAAAATTACTGGGAGGGCACTGACTTTGAATGATTGAAAATATTTTACAAAAATGAATAAGCATAAAACAACCAACAGATATAGGAAGATGTGGTGTGAGTGCCAATGAAACAACTCTCCATCCAAATAACAATTTATAAAAGCAAGTTACGTTGTTCCTAATAGGTTATGATAACACCTATAATTGTTTGTGCCAGCGGGTTTACCATACTAATTCATCAGTTAACCAATGCTTGATCAGCACTACAATGCCTGTTTGTGTCATCAGTTCGGCAGTGTTGACAACACATTATGTAAATAATTCAATAACCATAAGAAAACTGTATCGCAGAAGTCTTTATAGCATCGAACCACAGATTCTCGGTTCAATAAATACCCTCCGGCACTGACGACAGTCTACCTGCAACATAACCTACTAGTAGTTATATAAACACATGATACCAACGGAACTCACTTCACGTGTGCCTTTCAGTGGCGGATCCAGCCATTTTAAAAAACTTGATACATAAAACGAAGAGGCGTTTCTTGCTAAGAATGCATTTTTAAAGTATAGTAACAGTCGTTTGCTTAAACATTGTCATTGTGAAAAATAACGATGATTTATTAGACAGGAGGAACTTATAATACTTTATTATAATACAACTTGTCCAAATGGCAAAATAATTGTGCGCACGTTAAGCTGGTTTGGTTTAATCCAATCATTGTTAATATATCTGCACATATACATGCGATATAGACCATTTAAGTTTTTTTTTGTAAACGTAATTTTTCGAATGAGTGGTTGTTGGTGGTTGGTCCAGTCTCTGGAACTGTACAGAATCCAGTATAATGGTTGGGAGATTTCGGTCAATTCTAAAGAAGAAGACAAAATAACAATTGTTGAGCCAATATACTAGTACTACTTTTTTATCAGTTGCTACATTTTGTTTAATTGCAATAACACTGTGGTGTTTCGGAAGTATAAACGAAGCAGTACAAATGTCATCGCTGGCCTTACGATATATTGTCATTATTGTTACGTATTAATAAACAACACGATTAAAACAAGAGCACTGACCCTGATACATGGTGTTTGGTTTGACTATCTTATCCATGACATAGTCGATCCTAGTTCGATAAACGTAATTTGGTATGTTTATCGAAAGTCTGATTGAGCTTACTTCACATTATAGTTAATTTAAATTTCATTAAAGTAGGATTAAAATATACTTGATCAAATAAATCAGTCCAGCTTATATGGCTTTCAAAATCTTCAATCAACTTCAGCTTGATTTTATGTTTTATTCCCAGTGGTGAAATTAATTGGAAAACATTTAGAAACATTTGACAGACGCAAAAAGATTAATAATTGAAATGTCAACTTGGTGTGTACAATAGAGAAATCAACTTTGATATCAACATTGAAAAATTGCAGACTTCCTGGTTGTAAGAAAAAAAGAAGAATTTAATGAAAGTTAGAATCGAAAATAATAGGAATACTATTTTAATTTTATCAGAAAGTTATCCAACACAATGCATTTGTAATTCTAAAAGACACGGAGCTAGAAAGCGCACTTCAAGATTCATCAAACCGAATGACTGATACAATCCTTTCACAGTATTAGAAGCTTCACAAAGCATTATACTTGTTAACCTGTAAGAGTCTATGAAATCACAATAACTCATAGTGACAACCATTATTTTAGGCAAGATTTGGGAAATAAAAACAAACTACTTTGTAAACATTTCTTATGTGCTTATGTGCTTCTTGATCAGGTTACATTTCTTAGAAAGAGTCCTTGTGGAATCAAAACAACTTTCCAAAGGAGAAATTAATATAAAGGTACCAAATACATATTCAAAATCATAAGTCGAAAACAAACTAACAATGTCATTGCGGAAAAACAAAAACTGATGAATAGACAAACAGCCATAACACACAACATAGATAACCTAGCTAAGGACTGGGCAAAGCGATCCCAACAAAAAAACTGGGGTGGTTTCAGGAGCTCTTGAACGGTATGGATATCTGCTCCACATGTGACACCTGTCGTGTCAGACTTTCATATTCAGTTAGATAATAGTGTTAGAGACTTTATAACTATTTTGTTAAGGTTTATAAAACAAATGCAATCTTAGGAGTGAACAATAGACAAAGTTACTGGGTTTTCTTTTACTAGTATGCGATATATCATTACTGGATTACCACAAACGGTTTCCATATGTTATGTGTCAAAGCATGCCGATCTTTTCAAGGCACCGGAATTTCCACTCGATTGTTTGTTGGGGTTGGTGTCCCTTAGTCTTTGATTTTTAGTGTTATAATTATAGACAATTCGTTGTGGCCATTTTATCACTTTTCGAATCAATTTCTTTCGAGCTATTGGCAGCACAGTACTTTATAAAATGAGTGATTGCTGTCTTCGCGAATTCATTTTTTAAAAATCTACTTATGTGAAAACCGTCTACATCTACATATTATTCATAAGTAATTCTGATCGAGTGACAGCAATTGTAGTATACATTCCTATTGGAACCAAACGGAAACCGCTTTTGTGAAATTCTAACAAGCTTGACAGGAATGATGTAGAATGAGCTTGTTATAATTGATCGAAGAGAAGAAGTGTTCTCTTTTAAACTCAGGAGATAAAAGAAAATAAATTTAAAAGCAGAAGATTGTAAAAAAGTGCATGTTGACGATCAATGTTTTTATAACTCTATAAAATTACCGTGGAAAATATCAGGAGCCTCTGGCCTTTGTTAGTCTTGTATTATTTTAATTTTAGTTTCTTGTGTACAATTTGGAAATTAGTATGGCGTTCATTATCACTGGACTAGTATATATTTGTTTAGGGGCCAGCTGAAGGACGCCTCCGGGTGCGGGAATTTCTCGCTACATTGAAGACCTGTTGGTAACCCTCTGCTGTTGTTTTTTATTTGGTCGGGTTGTTGTCTCTTTGACATATTCCCCATTTCCATTCTCAATTTTATTCTTACAATTACATTCATATGCTACAATTATGAAATAAATACGGTTGTATCATAATCATAATGTTCGTTTTCCCCTTCCCATATGCATTGTAGTGACGTTGTCATAGGAAGCACTTGCAGTCATGAAGTTGAATTCATTGAGAAATAACATTTGAATTTTGACAGCTTCGCGAATTCTTTCAGCTACTTAACAAAATAGATTCTTATGAAATAATCGGTAATGTGATCTTATTTAAAAACAACATGATACAATTAACTTTTTATGTGTCAAACCGTCTCATGACCCTTGGAACTTAATGGAATGTACTTTATAGGAAATTTTATTACTTCTTATATGGTTTCACAGAAATTAGTTTACGAACGGTAGTTGCAAACGATCAAGAATTGTGTTTATCATGCTTTTGAATAAGTATTAAAGTATGTGTTCAATCTCAGCCTTAATAATACATTGTATTCTGCAACGAAGTAATGACATCAAGGGGGTAAAGAAATAAAATTTAAAATTTCCTCGTCCCACTAGAACAAGCTTTGAAAAATTGATATTAATTCCTCAACACATTCCTCAATATAAATAAATAAAACGAATGGTTTTTAATTTTTAGCATTAACGATTAATTTTCTTTACTGATTAAGTGTCACCCTTTTGCCAGACAATCACATGACATTGCCCGGATAGCTTAGCCAATACGTACATGTATAAGGAAGGAAGTAAATCGGCGATGATAGGTCTCCAGTGGAAAGTGGTTTTAATTTAAATAATTATTAAAACACATGTAACCTAATGATTCTATTCAATAATTTGTTAATACCAGAAGTTTTGACCATCGGGTTTCTGCGTAATGTGCATGGTTAAAAGAATAAAAGAATAACGGCTGAAGTATTAAGAAAATTAAATGTTGAAAACGTGCGAGAAAAATAAAAGACATCGACTTCCGGCTATTAATGAAAATGCAAAAATCGTACATATTAGTGTAATTGTGTGATCATAGTTAAATAGTTTTTTCCGAAATATCTGAAAAAGGCGTCGAGAACCTTTTGTAGATCAACAGTTTAAATGCCTATGATAAGCATGACGTGATAAGATTGGAACCAAGAGTAATACTCCAAGGAATTTATAAGATCAGAGTAAACAGAAATATACAGGGAATGTAAAGTTATAACAAAGAATTTCTCCGATGGCTATTTAAAGATGAATCGAACGGATTGAGACATGTTGATATAAGTTTTGCACATTTTAGACATCCATCCACATGTGGCGGTGTAATGATTTACTCTGATTAACTTCGCTACATATCAGTCTCTGTACCGTGTCAGAATCATTATCAATTTTCGTCTTTGGACATATAATAAAAGGTTATGTTGACTTTTGTCATCAATTTGCGTCCGTCGTAGTCCGTTGTACGGTATCCGTAGTGAAATTTTTTCTAAGACCTTATACTCTGAAACCAGTGAATCAATTCAACGAATGATCATTAGGGTATCTTGTATATAGTTAATGGACTCTTTAGTAAGTAAAAAAAAAAATTTAGTGCTTCATATATATGTTTTGGTATTTTGCAAGATACATGGATATGCTATTTGCTTAGAGTTAATTTTTGGTGCTGTTTGCCTTGTTTTATTTGTTATTGGATATGTTTTTATATTCGGTGAAAAGCTCATTAGAGCTTATGTTTGTATTGTTTGTCAATATGCCGAATCCAAATAAAGTTTTACTTACTAACTTACTTAAGTAAAAAACTGTCATTGCTACAAATAGAAAATAATGGTAAATAAAGAAGTTGTCTATCATTTTGAAAACCAAAATAAACAGTAACAGATGTAATGTGACAAGAGTTAATCTGATCAGAACGTCAAGATCTAACTTCTTTCTATTTTAACTAAAATCAGATGACTCCTTCTAGAGTCATGGTTGTCCGTAAAGGACAATTGTTGACTAAAGTATGTGTTCCGGTTATTACTTCAAAAAAATGTAATAAATATGTAGGAATTGTAAACAGCAAACACCAGAATTACAAAATCTACATAAATGCAAATCAACAGAAATAATTACCATATGGGATATACATGTAAAAAGTAAAATCACAAAAAATACTGAACTCAGAGGAAAATCCAATCGGAAAGTCCATAATCACATGGCAAAATCAAATGAGAAAACACATCAAAAACGAATGGACAAGAACTGTCATATTCCTGACTTGGTACAGGCATTTTCAAATGTAGAAAATGGTGGATTAAACCTGGTGTAAAACGTCTCCTATTTACACCTTTCCAGTATTAATGCTCATATGCAGATGAGCGATTAAGGTCCCTTGGAGGATCTAGTTATACACACTTCGATATAGACATTACAATGCAAGGTCAATATACGTATATACCGTTAACGACTTTAAGTTACGTTGCATTATATCATCTGTTCAGGTTTTATAAGATACTAGAACGCACCCGCGAAATCACGGGCATATACAGCTTGTGAACTGTTGTAGGATGATTTTTTGTAAAAGATATTATGTATGGAGAATTTCATAAAAGGTATCAAAAGCCCTCTCCCTTTTTCCAAAGTCCGATATTTGTTTCCTTCCTGTTAAATTCATTTTTTTGTGTTTCTGGCCTCAGACCACAATTATTCTTCTCCTTTACTACAATGCATCTTTTGGTAAAAGTCAAATTAATTAAAAAATTGCACCGCTTCAAACATGAAATAAAATTAATGTAACTGCTTATATATAGACCATTATTAGTCTAATATTCTTCTAGGACAATCCATTAGTGCTTTTTCTATTGAGAGCCTTATTAACATGCCAATGGTAGGATATAAATCTTGTATAAATGACTAAGACCGACTAAGGCTTATTTGAGGGGTGGTCGGAGGGGTCTTGATCCCGAAATCCCGGGCTTAAAAAATATGAAATCCCGAGATGCAAAATTTAAAGAAATTCATATCCCGTAATCTCGAAATCGAAAAATATATTCCCGGATCCCGTAAGGATCATTCCCCGAATTCCGAGCTTAAAAACACTCGATCCCGACTCCCGAAAAAGGTCCTGCCTCCCTCTAATCTCTACCCTATTTTTCATTTTTGCCAAATCACTACTTTTACTTTTAACAATAACATTTTATGCCCCATTTATGGGCATTATGTTTTCTAGTCTATGCATCAGTGCGTTTGTTCGTTCGTCCGTCCGTCTGTCCCGCTTCAGGTTAAAGTTTTTGGTCGAGGTAGTTTTTGACTAAGGTGAAGTCCAATCAACTCGAAACTTAGTTAATATAGTGCCGGATTTTATGCCCCATTTATGGGCATTATGTTTTCTAGTGCGGCATCAGTGCGTTTGTTTGTTCGTTCGTTCGTCCGTCTGTCTGTCCGTCTGTCCCGCTTCAGGTTAAAGTTTTTGGTCGAGGTAGTTTTTGACTAAGGTGAAGTCCAATCAACTCAAAACTTATTTAATAGAGTGTCGATGTGGCATCCGTGTACTATGGACACATTCTTGTTTCCACATGTTTTACTTATTTTAATATATATGCAACTGGTATGACCCCTTAAATAGTAAACATTTCAAAGAAACCAGTACACAGAATACTGAGAGTCTATATATACTAAAGTAGTATAATCGTAGTTTACATGTAGCTAAACCGCGAAATCGAAAAATATATTCCCGGATCCCGTAAGGATCAATCCCCGAATTCCGAGCTTAAAAACACCCGATCCCGACTCCCGAAAAAGGTCCTGTCTCCCTCTAATCTCTACCCTACTTTCATGTTTGCCAAATCACTACTTTTCTTGTTTCCACATTTTTTACTTATTTTAATATATATGCAACTGGTATGACCCCTTGAATAGTAAACATTTCAAATAAACCAGTAGACAGAATACTGAGAGTCTATATATATTAAAGTAGTATAATCGTAGTTTACATGTAGATAAACGCGAAAAATAATTGTCATAAGGAGGTATAATAGTTGTGGTTCTTGCGATCTAAACACCATGATGTGGAGAACGCTCTGATTGGCTTATCTATTTTTTATTTTTGTTATCTATCATACGATTGGTTGTACTTGTGCATGTTTCAAACCGGAAATCTTATCTATGACTAAAAGTATAGTTGTGGTTCTTGCGATCTAAACACCATGATATGGAGAACGCTCTGATTGGCTTATCTATTTTTTATTTTTGTTATCTATTATACGATTGGTTGTACTTGTGCATGTTTCAAACCGGAAGTCTTATCTATGACTAAAAGTCAGTATGATGACGGAATCATTATCCGGACTCCTTTTTTGTCGTTTTTCTCCAAAAATAACTCAATCTGAATAATCATCAGAATGCATGACAAATGCGACTATGCATGATACCTATAGAACACAGAGGCATGCTGATTAGTTTATCGTGGAAGAAAGAGAAGCGACACACAAAATGAGGTCTTCTCGTTTAATAGTATAGATTGGGTTTAGGCGTTTTCCCGCACAGCTTTTTCTAAATCACATTTATAACTTTACGGTTGAAACCTTCCTTTCACCAAGTGTGATCGAGCAGAAGCAATTAATTATAATTGACACTAATATTTATAAAATATAAAGTTGTTAACATGTATCGTGTTTAAAACGTTTTATTCACAACAGGAGTTTCAATTGTTACAGCAATAGGTTGCCTGGCAACATTGGCAATACATGCATCTGTTATTAACCGTAAATTAAATTGCACCTTTCTTCAAAGCGCTTTAGTTCATGAATGTGTTGCATATGCATGTGATTAAACCCTTTTAATTTGAAAGAAACACTCTCTACTAGAATTCAATTACATTTGTTACTTAAAAGAGATTTATGAATTATCTGTACGATACCGATTTAATCAATTTGTTTGCCATTCTATTTAAAATTAAATTGAATATATTTTAGGCTTTTTGAAGGAAAACATGATACCAATGTTTTGGTTTAGAAGGAAGGATGATTTGGTGATCCAGTTTCAAGTAAAACATGTTAATGACTATATACTGCATCTTTGTAAATACAGACAATGTAATTTCCTGTTTCATTTAAGGCTTAACTTGTGATACTTTTGCTTTAAAGTTTCGTAAACATTTTATCCTAGAATGAAAAATTTTTAAAGGTCAAAACATACGACTGTGCTTATTTTCAACATTTATCTGCCTCTAGCTTTAAGAGTTTAAACTTATACTTAAATTCTGCACTTCCCCTGCCTTCACATTGGGTCTTCCTTTAGTTGACCTCTATCCAGGTTTATCTAAAATTAATTTGACCTCTATCCAGGTTTATCTACACTCCATGTTAACATTTTTGGCTATACGAGATGGAAAAAAAACCATAAATATCATATAAGGGAACCAGAAGGTAAACAAAACAAAATATATATGAATATCATATATCTCCTTAAACAGGTCGTGGTTTGTGAAGCAGCCATATTTACAAACCTTTAATATTTCACAAATGCTGATTTTGCTAGACTGTTATCATGGATACAATCGACAGGAAGATATGTCATCATACACGGACACATTATGTAGACTCCTAGGTAACCAGTCGGTGCTATGACTTATAAATGTTGTGTGCTTGGTGGATAACCAGCAAATAATAGTTAAGTCCTTCATATCACACAGTCGGAAATGTAACCAAGGCCTCTTGTACTCGAAGTGAGCATGCTACGGAGAGATCATCAAACGGTTGTTTTTTAAGCCTACTCGCCGTATTTAAAGAGTGTATGACATTTTTAATCATTGTTTATTAGTTTCATTTTGTACCAAAACAGACCACACATGTACATTCACTTTGTCAAAACCTTGTTTTTTGTTCAAGTTAAAAAAAGTTTTATATACATGTACACATTAGCTAAAATAGGCATTAATTGATGTAGCATCTTTAAAAGAAGGACGAAAGATACCAGAGGGACATACAGATAGTTATCAAAGGTACCAGGATTCTAATTTAGTACGCCAGACGCGCGTTTCGTCTACATAAGACTCATCAGTGACGCTCATATCATATTTATAAAGCCAAACAAGTACAAAGTTGATGAGCATTGAGGATCCAAAATTCCAAAAAGTTGTGCCAAATACGGCTAAGGTAATCTATCTATGCCTGGGATAAATAAATCCTTAGTTTTTCGAAAAGTTCAAAGTTTTGTAAACAGGAAATTTATAAAAATGACCACATTATTGATATTCATGTCAACACCGAAGTGTTGACTACTGGGCTGGTGATACCCTCGGGACGAAACGTCCACCAGCAGTGGCATTGACCCAGTGGTGTAAATAGTTATCAAAGGTACCAGGATTCTAATTTAGTACGCCAGACGCGCGTTTCGTCTACACAGACACATACATCGAAAACAAACTGATAACGCCATGGCTAAAAAAGAAAAATACTAACAGACAAGAATACAAATATTACTTAAGTTCGTTTTTACAGCTTAGCAATGACTGCCACAACTCAATTCTTGGCACAT
Organism: Mytilus galloprovincialis; assembly: GCF_965363235.1. Lineage (NCBI taxonomy): Eukaryota > Metazoa > Mollusca > Bivalvia > Mytilida > Mytilidae > Mytilus > Mytilus galloprovincialis. The sequence continues at coordinate 27,843,678 of NC_134844.1, forward strand.
CGATTTCATAGAATTAAAGAAAAAAATTAATAAAAAAATCACTTCCATGCTTACAACACGTTTACATGTTTTTGATAAAGAGATGTACGATTTTGGTTTTTGCACATGTTTCGTGTTTGTCTAACATGAATATTCTGCATTGATTAGGTCGTCAGACAAAGAACTTCTTGTCAAGATAAACATGTCACACTAGCGCCCTTTCTATGGTTCTTATTACGTAAATGTTAGATATCGGTCCATGTATCATTTATTTAAGTAGCCTTGGGAAAACTATATATGTTGCACACAACCTTATTTAGCTGAAAATAATGAATTGTTTTTACTTTAAATAATTCAATAGTTATATCAGAATCCCATCTAAATCACAAGCTTGCCAACGACAACAGATACTATCAAATTGCATACCCAAACGTTCTGTTCAAAATATATCTATGATGAGTTTCTTTACAAAAAATGGGTCAATGCCACTGCATTATTGTGGAGTTTTTATTCTGCGAGGGAATCACCTGCCCAGTAGTCAGCACTTCTGTGTTGACATGAATTACTATATATTGATATGGTCATAATTATGAACTAACTGTTAACAACACTTTGAATTTTTGAAATACTAAGTCTTTTCTACCATGGAATAGATTACCTTAGTCGATTTTGGCAATACTTTTAGGAATATTTGGTCCTCAGTGCTTTTCAACTTCGTACTCTATTTGACCTTCTTTTAACCTTTTTTATTCGAGCGTCACTGATGAGTCTATTGTAGACGAAATGCACGTCTGGCGCAAGTACCAAATTTCAAGCCTAGTATCTATGATGAGTTTATTGACATTAGACTGAATGAATTTTGACACCAAACTATGTAAGAGGACTTATTAATCACGATACTTTTCTGCATGACAGTACTCCACATGCTATCAATAAAATGGTACTTGTGTGAAATTTGTGTTTTAACAAATAAACTGTCCCCATATATATATCGTTTTAAGTCACTAGGACATACATGTAGCTGTGCAATTAATTTAAGTTACCGACTATTTTTACAGGTTGCATCTATACTAGTGTCCTATTAAAAGGGATCAAATCTGTAATATATTCAGAGCATACTCCTATTGGTCTATGCAAAAACAAAGACCGTCAATAACAAATTGTTAGCTTTTAATGTGTTTTCTGCTTGAATTCAATCGTTTGTCATCAATTGTTTATTTTTTTAATACTTTATGGTTTATTTCTAAAATGAATATTTTGACATATAAATGAAAACCGAAAAAGACTGTTTTTTTTTATATTCTAATGAAACTACTAAGAAAGTCATTTAGCTTATTTTACCTTTTAATTTCGCTGAATAAGCTTTCTTGATTAAATCAAATTAAGCCAATAAAGTTATTCTATAGAATTTTTCAATCAGATTTCTTTAAATCTTAGTGAAACTAATTAGCTCATTCATATCTTCAAATAGATACATTTAAATTAATTAGGTGGTATTTTAAAATTAGTATGGCCGTTCCTTAAGATTAATTACAAATTGCATTAAGGAGCGTAAATGTGTGTCATTTAATGCCCTTTATGAACTATTTCTCAAAGCAATGCATTAATTTGTATTATAGCTAGCTGCTCCCTATTATATTGATTGAATTAACAGTTGATTTGAATAATACGTTAACAGATTTTAGATAAAAAGTCCCATGTGTCAAGTGCATATTACAAATATGTATACACATTTCCATTAATCATTTTGGAAAACAATGAACTTATTTGAAAAGATTGCTCCCAAGCAATTTAACAAACAATTCAAACTTTATAATGAAAAGTATGATAAACAAACTATATTATCCATAACACTAGGCATACTGATTGACTTTAGTGATATGCGCATAACTATGAAACGGAAGCATTTAAATAAATCAAACAGCATGATTGGGTTGACATTCAGTTTGATTTATTCGGATTGTCAGAGAACAGCAACATACGAAAACAGGTATCAGCATTTATCATCATGGATAACAAAGATTTTCCCTTTGTTGTGGAACCTATTGGTGTGTAAAGTATTCTGAATGAGAATACTATACAGGGTTGCCATGTTGTCATCCTTGAAGGATTTCCATGATTGAGGGTTGTTACATACAAAGAAGCTACTGCATCAGGAGTACATATTTATGTAATAAAGTCAAATTCATTCTTTCAAAAGTTTTTCGGACGACTACATACCTTTACAGATTTTAACAACACATCAACAATCATCTTCCTTAACACTATTCTATTGGTTATATCAATTTCTACAATATCCATAACCGGGCAATCTGTATTATTAAGTCACAACCCCCCTTTTTTTGGTAAAAATATTTGCAGCATATTTCAGAAATATTTTCTAGGAATATTATGGGTTTTGACAGATTGATATGATTTTGTATATTATTTTTGTCAGATGAATAACGTTCATATTTTATCATCGACGACATATTTGCACATGATCAATCAATGTTTTATCCCAACGGCTTAGGGGTTTGCCATAATTTTAAGTCTTTTTGCAATTTGAATACATGCAGTATTTATTAAAGACGTTTGATTTTGCAACAGTGTTCAACAGCGAACGAATATTCGTTGATGTTTGGTGTAATTTGTCAAATATGCCATGCTCTCGGGATTGATATTTGTGATATCAGTTACCAAAGGTACGCCAGACGCGCGTTTCTTCTACATAAGACTCATCAGTGACGTCATATCAAAATAGTTATAAAGCCAAACAAGTACAAAGTTGAAGAGCATAGAGGATCCGAAATTCCAAAAAGTTGTGCCAAATACGGCTAAATTAAGAAAATCCTTAGTTTTCCAGAAATTTTACCTTTCCCAAAATTGAACTTCTAATCATAGTATTTTTATTCTGGGTCTTACCTTAGTTCAGACAAGTCTCATTTCATTTTCATGTGTGTTGTGTTTGCATACATACGTATTTTCACCTCTCACAAACTCAGAAGGACATAGTGTTTAGTTATTTCATTTTATATTTGGATGTCATTTTCAATAGAAGAACAAAACGCTTTTGTGCTATAAAACTGTAATCTAAGTTGTGCTTTAAAAATATTTTTTTTTTTATTCTTTAAAATTTTAGGATTTCCCGAACCACGAATTTCACTTTATTTATATCAATTGACACCTCCACAAAATTGTATTTCAAGCTATCTGTAGTTTCAATGTTTTGTTTTCAACTTCCACCAGTCAAAATTTAATGAACATATCAGATGAAGAGTAATTGTCCTGTCCAGAAGGGGGTTTAAACCTTTATCAATCGTATTTATTGTCAAGCATGCTGAAACAATTCAATTCGAATGTTGCTTTCTTTTTTTTGCAAGTAGAAAGCAATTTCACAAAAAGAGTGTTATGACTTTAAATGCTTTGAATAAGTTTCGTTTCTTTACTTTATTATCAGAATAGAATACATATTTCATGCGTTAAGAATTGGATCTCTCAAGTTTGACATTTTAATTTCAGAAATATTGTAATCAATGTATTTGTATCCTTATTATATTGAATGATTCTTAACTCATTATACGAAGTAGAAAAAATACAACAAACACTATTCTACTTCACTAAACACTTATATAACATGCTTTGCATACAAGAAGGCTATTACTCAGTAAGTGCTTTTGACAATCTACAAACTTTAACTCACCTCTTAATAACGGTACAATCAGAGAGAAATCATGTAGGACTGTTAAACAAATACAAATAAACACTGAAGAATAGTTGTTGTGCTTTGTCTTTTTACGGAGATTTTCTTTTTTCTCTAAGTGACCATTTAGCTTTCACTCAGACACATTTATGAATGGAAATGATACAGTGTGCCTGACAATTAATGTTACTGAGCGCTAGTGATGAGTATTGTGTAGACGCAACGTCCGTCTGACGTATTGACCTATAAGCCTCGTACCTTTGATAACTATTTACTGCATAATGACCTACAGAATTACATAACATTCTCAGATTTTCAGTCATCTGTGTTCAGGCCAAAAAAATTGAATGTAGTACAAAGTAACTGAAAATACTAAAAAAATGTGGGAAAATGGATGATTATTAAATAAACAACCGAAAATGTCGAAACAAGCAAACAAAATTACCAAAAATTTCTATGATAAGAGAAACAGTAATTCAAGAACAATTGAAGGTCTTTCCACCAGTAAGAATCTATTTAAAAATGAAAATATTAAAATTTGATTTTAAATGTCAGTTTCAGCATCAAAAGACGGCTTATTCTACGCTGATTCCAAAAATATATAGTTTCTATATAGAAAAATATATATATAAAAAGGGAGATAATCTTTTACTTCCGGTTTAAAAGTTTACTTCCGGTGTTGTTTGATAGTTTACTTGACACTGATTCCAAAAATATATGGTTCTATATACTTTTACATTGATTTAGTACAAAAAATAGCTACTTCCGGTTGACAAAATGTGATTTCCGGTTGTCCTTTTAAAGGTCACATTGCTTACAACCTAATGCAAAAAGTCCCATGGCTTTATCATGTGTACATATGAGGAAAAAAGCAAAGGTCAAAATCTAGAGCGTTAAATAAGCATATGACCTTGAGCTCAATTTCAAGGTCATAAACCAAGGACCTCAAATAAAATGACTCTTGTCCTCTACTTTATATTGTTAATGAGTTATATTGCCATACGTATGATATAAGATATAAAAAGGGGAAAACTGGCGCCAAATGTCTACGTACCCTTTCGACTAAGATTTATGTGTTACGACATGTCGTAACTAACAATTTTGTGAAAATATTTTGTCGATATCTTATATGATTTCTGAAAACAAGAGATAACAAGCCAAAATCAAAATTTTAATCATGACCTTGACCTTTGACCTTGACCTCATTTTCATTTTTTTTGGACCAAGGACCTCAAATCAAAAGACCCTAGGCCTCTAACACTTATGGTTTTCCAGTTAAAAATGCATATCACTTATATCAAATATAAAAGGGGAAATAACTCTCATATGGAGTCTCCGGATAGTTTCGGTCAAAATTAATCAAATCATCCTGAGGATATAACGAGCAATTTGGTAAAATAAATTTGTTGGTTTCTTATACGGTTGCGAATTTTAATCGATAACAAGAAAAACAATGTTCGGGGAGATAACTCTTACATTGAAAAGATTTTGGTTACGCGGTGTCAGTTACAAAAGCATAATAACTGTTCGATATCATATTCCAAATATCTAAGTGACATCTTGCGAAACAAAAAAACAGCGAAGGAAAAAAAATAGGCGGAAGAAAAAAAAAGTAATTAAAAACCAATTGTTCAGAGAACCATTGATGGTCTTTCCACCAGTTAAGACCTTTCTTTATATGAAAATATTAAATTTGGTTTTAAATGTCAAATGACAACTTATTCCAAAAATATATGGTTTCTATACAAAAAGATATAAATAAGGGAGATCATTTTTTACTTCCGGTTTAAAATATGTTACTTCCGGTAATTTTTTATTGTATACTTGACTCTGGTTCCAAAAATATATGGTTCTGTATACTTTTTCATTAATTAAGTACAAAATATAGCTACTTCCGGTTTACAAAAGGTCACTTCCGGTTATCTTTTTCTAGATAACATTGCTTGCAACCTAATTTTAAAAGTCCCATGTCTTGATCATGTATACATATGAGGTAAAAGCAAAGGTCAAAATCTAGAACGTTTTATTTACCTATGACCTTGAGCTCAATTTTGAGGTCATCAACCAAGGACCTCAAATCATTAGACTATACGCCTCTACTATATATTGTTAATGAGTTGTATTACCACCTTACAACTAATATTAGATATAAAAGGGGGCAAAACTGGCACCAAATGTCTACGTACTCTTTCCACTAAAATTTACATGTTACGACATGTCGCAACTAACAATTTAGTTAAAATAATTTGTCGATAAGTTATATGGCTTTTGAAAATAAGTGAAAATAAGCCAAAATCAAAATTTATAATATGACCTTGACCTTTGACCTTGACCTTATTTTCATTTTTTTGGACCAAGGACCTCAAATCAAAAGACCCTAGGCCTCTATCACTTATGGTTTTTTAGTTAAAAATACATTTCAAAATTTTAAATACAAAAGGGGAAATAACTCTCATATGGAATCTCTATATGGCTTCGGTCAAAATAAAACAGAACATCCTGAGGATGTAACGAGCAATTTGGAAAAATAAATTCGTTGGTTTCTTATACGGTTGCGAAGCCTTAGAGATAACAAGAAAAACAGTGTTCGGGGAGATAACTCTTATATGGGAAAGTATTCGGTTTCGCAGTGTCAGTTCAAACTAAGGATTTTCTTACCCCAGGAGTAGATTACCTTAGCCGTATTTGGCACAATTTTTTGGAATTTCGGGTCCTCAATGCTCTTCAACTTTGTATTTGTTTGGCTTTTTAACTATTTTGATTTGAGCGTCACTGATGAGTCTTATGTAGACGAAACGCGCGTCTGGCGTATAAAATTATAATCCTGGTACTTTTGATAACTATTTACACCACTGGGTCGACGCCACTGCTGGTGGACGTTTCGTCCCCGAGGGTATCACCAGCCCAGTAGTCAGCACTTCGGTGTTGACATGAATGTCAATTATATGGTCATTTTTATAAATTTTCTGTTTACAAAACTTTGAATTTTTCGAAAAACTAAGGATTTTCTTACCCCAGGAGTAGATTACCTTAGCCGTATTTGGCACAATTTTTTGGAATTTCGGGTCCTCAATGCTCTTCAACTTTGTATTTGTTTGGCTTTTTAACTATTTTGATTTGAGCGTCACTGATGAGTCTTATGTAGACGAAACGCGCGTCTGGCGTATAAAATTATAATCCTGGTACTTTTGATAACTATTTACACCACTGGGTCGACGCCACTGCTGGTGGACGTTTCGTCCCCGAGGGTATCACCAGCCCAGTAGTCAGCACTTCGGTGTTGACATGAATGTCAATTATATGGTCATTTTTATAAATTTTCTGTTTACAAAACTTTGAATTTTTCGAAAAACTAAGGATTTTCTTACCCCAGGAGTAGATTACCTTAGCCGTATTTGGCACAATTTTTTGGAATTTCGGGTCCTCAATGCTCTTCAACTTTGTATTTGTTTGGCTTTTTAACTATTTTGATTTGAGCGTCACTGATGAGTCTTATGTAGACGAAACGCGCGTCTGGCGTATAAAATTATAATCCTGGTACTTTTGATAACTATCAAAAGCGTATAAACTGTTCGATATCATATTCCAAATGTCTAAGTGACATCTTGCAAAACAAAAAAACAGCGAAGGAAAAAAATTTGGCAGAAGAAAAAAAAATAATCAGAAGAAATCCAACAGGTCTTTCCACGGAAAGGTGGAAAGACCTAATAATAATCAGAAGAAAACCAATAGGTCTTTCCACGGAAAAGTGGAAAGACCAAATAAGAATTATAACCAATGATTTCTCTGATAGTTGTTTTAAGAAGAAGGGAACGGACTCAGAAATGTTTAACAAGTTTTGCACTTTTTACACATCAATTGACAATCGCAGTGCAAGGGTGTACTATGGATAGGGAAGCAGAAGTTTCTGTTCATACAGAAGGAATCACTTTTGTGTTTGCAGTTTGGGAATTGGATCATTGGTATAAAAATAGCTGAATCAATTTTTATTCATAGTTAGTCTTTTTTATTTGTATATGGCACAGGCAAAGAAGTGCATAGGGTATTACAGTACATTAGAAATACGGTTCAGATCGAGGTTCAAATGCCTAATAAAGGTGTGATACTGTTCTTTGATATTTCCTCCTAATACAAATCTTGATAATAATACTGTTTCATCTAGGATAATGTATGGTTTGAAAATACATTGTATTATCTGATTATTATACCTGAGTATGGTACACAATATGTTTAAGTTTTTTATTTCTCGCTACTCTTTTGTAAGAATTCTACTCGCAGTATAAGTATAACAGTCCATTTTAAATGGTATACGAAAATACAGATTCTGTTTCGTCAAATTTGTAATAAAAAAAGGAAAATCACAAAAATACTGAACTCCGAGGAAAATTCAAAACGGAAAGTCCCTAATCTGATGGCAAAACCCAAGTTTTGTGAGTAGTTACCATTTAGTAACTCTAAATATTATCAAATACCGTTTTATTTAGTACTGGTTTACTCGTACATGTTTTGTTGCTAAATATTAAAGGTTAAAGGTTGATTACTCGATTAGATATATATTGTCGTTGTCGTTGTCTAGTGTGCAGTGTCTGTCGTTGTCTAGTGTGCGGTGTCTGTCGTAATCGTTTTCAATGATCCTATCATCTAAACCTAATGAACCAAGTTCAACCAAATTTGGGTTTTAATTATCCATAGCGTATCTAGTATAAAATATTTGTGTTCTTTGCTTTTCTGTTAATATGCATAGTTGCTATGCAAATAAAATAGAAGATTGAGGTCAAATGCGTCTTTAGGTTTTAAACAATGTCTACAGAGATGATCTGACAGGGGCATCAACGCTTGTAATGTCAAGATCTACCTTCTTTCTAATTTTACGAAATTTTCCAGATGATTTCTGATGGAGCATTGCTCGAAAATGACGATGGTTGATTCATACATGTGTTTTTGCCTTTAATTTCAAACAAATCATACATACTAGGTAGACACTGTAAATAACAAACATAGAATACAAGATCTACATAAATGCAAAACGACCGAAACAATATGATGATTAGGAGTTACAGCTATAAATGCCGATTTATTTTTTCGAGTTTGTCGTATATCCTCTTAAATATCTTTTGTCTGAAACTTCTGACTCAATTGCAACCAAAGTTTGCGCAAACGATTTTAAAGTCTTTAGAATAAAGTATGTCCAGTTAGACAAACACCGTCAGAATTCTACTCAAAAAGGGATTGCTATTTTTTTTCTGATTGACAGAAATAAAAAAAACCACTTAATATCGAACAATTATAAGCTTGAAAGTACACAGCCCAAACACGTTATACATTGTTTAATTGATTTGACGAGGCCCTCTACAAAAGTTAAGATTTTATGCAGATCTGAATTCAATGATGTAAACAAGATTGGCCTAAACATTGTCATTGGACCTAACTGAAAATTCATTTTGATAAAATTGTTGTTTTAAATTTGGTCAATACATTTATGTTCTATTTGTCATAAGAAGGATCCAACAGATTAAAAATAAATATGTTTTTTTTATTCTGAAATTCAAGATTGTCTTTTGTATAGATATTGAAGCATACGAGCTGTTCAATTGGTACTTTTCAGTCACTATTCTCAAGTTAGGATTTGATTTGATTCTTTGTGTTTTAACGCCCATTTTAAGCACCGCATTTAGGCTATTTCGTGGCGGCCAGTTCTTATTGTTGGATGAAGCCTGAGTGCCCGGAGAAAACCACCGACCTTCGATATAAAAACTGACATTCTTAGTCAATTCAGATTGGAGTCGAGTGCACCCACACGAGCGTGGTTTGAACTCACAACCTCAGTGTTGACTGACGGCGAGTGATTACAGTAGTCACTACTTAGACCACTCGGTCACCGAAGTCTCTGCTCAAATCAGGAACCTGTCTTTCAGTGGCTGTCGTTTGTTGCTATATATCAGGATTGTTTTTCGTTCATTCTTTTGTACATAAATCAGTTTACTCGATTGAATGATTTGTCATTTGGGCATTTTATAGATTTATGGAGTATGGTTTTTGTTCATTGGTGAATGCTGTGCCGTCCCAATATTTGTTAACTTCTAGGGTATTTAGTCTCTTGTGGAGAGTTTGGCAATCATACTACATCTTCCTATTTTGATATTAACTAGTTGAGCGATCCAGGTTCCTACGAGCCTCTAGTTAAAACATTATTTACACGCAGGACTATGATATAATACAATGTTTAATATATTTGTTTATAGTTAAAGGTTGTATGTGGACTTCTTTTAATGTCCTTTTAGTTGTTTGGTATCGTGTTTTTCAACTTCTTTTATGTATCATTCACAGTTAAATCCATGTACCAAATGTGATCGATCACTAGCAGTTAATTATAACTGACACCAATATCTATGTAATACAAATATGTATTGTGTTTTAAACAAATTTATCACCACATAAGTTTAAAATGTAATTGCAATAGTTTGCCTGACAACATTGGTAGTTTATACATTTGGTATTAACCGTAAATTAAATTGCACATTCCTTTTGAGCGATTTACTTCATGGATTTGTTGTCTATGCATATGCTTATAGTTTGTTGATAGAAAACTAATTCTCACTACTTGAATTCAAATTATCTTGTTATTTGGAAGCGATTCAAAAATATGTTTACGGTATATATTTAATCAATTTGTTTGTTATTCTATCTAAAATTAAATTGTATTGCTAAAAAAGGAATGTATTAAGCCTTTTGAAAGAAAACATAATACCAATGTATTTGGTTAAGAAGAACCTTCACACTTCTGTAAATAAATGTATATACAAGCGAGGAGGAATCCAGTTAACAAACTACAACCTAGGAAAACAAAACCAGGAATACTTAACTGCTACAAAAATAGATGCCAACATATATAGACAAACGATTATTATAAATACAGCTGCCCTAATCATGACTTGGTACAGGATATTTTACGACAAAATGGTTGTTTGAACCGGGTGTTATGGCTATCTAAACCTCCCGCTGATATAGTAATGTTTAAAATACTCGAAAAAGACCAAATAGATATTGCTTAAACAAATGACAGATGTATTGTATCTGTAATAATACATATATTTACCTCGAAAAAAAAAACTTGAAAAAGTTACAAGGACATGGGGTTTTAGAATTTTATTTTGTATTTGGATTCCATTTTTAATGAAAGATAATAGCGCATTTATGCTATACAGTTTTAATTTAAGTTGTGTTGTTAAAGTTATATCATTATGTTGGTTTTTTTTTCGATTTAAGGCAATAATACAAAAGGGAATAATGACATTTTTTATGATTTGAAGAAGTGTCGTTTCTGTTAACATTAAATACAACTGTGGACATATTTCATCCGTAAAGAATTATCTCTCAAGTTGGATATTTTGATTTCAGAAGTCTTGTAATCAATGTAAAAGTATCCTTAACTATCTTGAAACCTTCTTAACTCATTATAATAAACACAACAAACAAAATTCTACTTCATTAAACACTTATATACCATGCTTTACATACATCAAAACTATTATTTTGACTTTCATCTGCAAGTTATGTTATCATACATAAACACATAATTCAGACCCCGAGGTAACCAATCTGTGCTACATCGGATTTTGTCTAATGCCTAGTTTCTGTGTGTGTTACATTTTAATGTTGTGTCGTTGTTCTCCTCTTATATTAAATGTGTTTTCCTCAGTTTTAGTTTGTTACCCCGATTTTGTTTTTTGTCCATCGATTTACGAGTTTTGAACAGCGGTATACTACTGTTGCCTTTATCTATAACTCATGCATGTCGTGTGCTTGGTGGCTTGGTGGAGAACCAGCAAATACTAGTTTTCAAGTTCTTTATATCACCCAGCCAGAAATCTAACCGGTACCTCTTACACTCGAAGTGAGCATGCTACGGTGATATAATCAAACGGTTGGTTTTTAGGCTACTCGCTGTATTTAAAGGGTGCATATCATTTTTAATTATTGTTCATTATTTTCATTTTAAGCCAAAACAGACCTCACATGTACATTCATATTGTCAAAATCATGATTTATGTTCTAGTTCAAACAAGTTTTATTTACATATATTACATGATTTTCTAAACTAGGCATTACCTGATGTTGCATCTTTAAAAGAGGGACAAACGATACCAGATGGACATTCAAACTTATTGATGGAAAACAAACTGACGACGCCTTGGCTAAAAAAGAAAAAAACTAACAGACAAATTAAAGTACACAAGACACAACATAAGTTACTGTAAACAACTTATTTTAACAAGAACACAAATATTACTAAACATCACACAACTCAACATCAATTTCATAAAATAAAAAGAAAAAAATGAATAAAATCACTTACATTGCTAACAACACGTATACTTGCTTGTGATAAAGAGCTGTACGATTTTAATTTTTTCACATGTTTCGTGTTTGTCTAACATGAATATTCTTCGTAGATATCATTGATTAGTTTGTCAGATAAAGGGCTTCTTGTCAAGATAAACATCTCATGCTAGCGCCGTTCCTATAGTTCTTGTTACGTAAATGTTAGATATCGGTATGTTAATCATTTATTTAAGTAGCCTTGGGAAAACTATATATGTGCTTGGAACCTTATTTAGCTGAAAATAATTAATTGTTTTTATTTTAAATAATTCAATAGTTATATCAGCATCTCTATTTAAACCACAAGCTAGCCAACGACAACATATACTATCAAATTGCATACAAAACGTTCTGTTTCAAACTTATTAAGTTTAATTATGACCATTGGTTCGATGCCACTAGTGCTGATTGTGGAGTCAGCAATTCTGTGTTGACATGAATTATCATTGATATTGTCATAATTCTGAATTAACTGTTAACATAACTTTTTTTCATAATATACTAAGACTTTTCTACATCAGGAATAGATTACCTTTGCTGCATTTGGCAAAACCTTTAGGAATTTTTGGCCCCCAATGCTCTTCAACTTCGTACTTTATTTGATTTTAACTTTTTTTATTTGAGCGTCACTGATGAGTTTTTTTGTAGACGAAATGCACGTCTGGCGCAAATACTAAATTTCAAACCGTGTATCTAGTATGGTGAGTTTATTTGAATTAGACTGAATGATATTTTACACCAAAATATATAAGAGAACTTATAAATGATGTTTATCTGCATGATAGTACTCCGCATGCTATCAATAATTTGGTACTTATATTAAATCTGTATTTCAACAAATTAACTGTCCCCATATATATATCGTTTTAAGTCACTAGCACACAGTTGTGTAATGAATTAATGTTGCCGACTATCTTAACAGGTTGCATCTATACTAGTGTCCTATCGAAGGGATCAAGTCTGTAATATTAAGAACATACTTCTATTGGTATCTGCAAAAACAAAAACAGACGATAACAACTTGTAAGCTTTGAATGTGTTTTCTGCTTTTATTTCAATCGTTCTTTTTCAATTTTTTCGTAAATTGAAAGTTTTAAAATTTTTCCGTGTTGTTTTTAAAAGGGACGTCCTAGCACTACTAATCGTGTATTGAAAAACAAAATTACACATGCTAACACCAAACACATATACACGGTTTACACGTGGTTGCTTTTAACCAATTATTTATAGAAATGGAATATAGGAGGTAAGATAATGAGAAAGACAACACGCATCAGCCCGTATTGTGTTGACAGAAATATATTATTTTTATCCGGTTAGATAGCCTTTAAATTTTAAATGGAAACCGAACAAACTGTTGTGTATTGTGAATATTTTAATGAAACTATAAAAAAAGTCGGTATCTCTGTCATTTAGTTTATATTACCTTAATTTCGCTCAGTAACTATTCTTGATGAGATCCAATTAAGCCAGTATGGATATACTATGGAATTTTTCAATCACTTTCGTTAAATCTGAGTGAAACTAATTAGCTCCGTCATTTCTTCAAATAGATACATTTAAATTAATTAGGTGGTATTTTTTAATTAGTATGGCCATTCCTTAAGATTGATTACAAATTGCATTATCGAACGTTGGTTAGAATAACGGTTATGTGTGTGTGTTATATCATGTCTTTTACTGAGGTCTTTTATGAGCTATTTCTCACAATAATGCATATATTTGTAATAAAGCTAGCTGCTCCCTATTATATTGATTGAATTAATAGTTGATTTAAATAATACGTAAACAGATTTTAGATAAATAGTCCCATGTGTCAAGTGCATATTATAAATATGTATACACATTTCTATTAATCATTTGGGAAAACAATTCGTATGAACTTATTTGAAAAGATTGCTTCCAAGCAATTTAACAAACAATTCAAACTTTATAATGAAAAGTGTAATAAACAAACTATATTATGCATCCTAGCGTCATAACACTAGTCATACTGATTGACTTTAGTGATATGCGCACAAATATGAAACGGACGCATTTAAATAAGTCAAACCGAATGATTGGGTTGACATTCAGTTTGATTTATTCGGATTTTCAGAGCACAGCAACATACGAAAACAGGTATCAGCATTCATCATCATGGATAACAAAGATTTTCCATTTGTTGTGTAACTTATTGGTGTATAAAGTATTAGATATGAAAACACTCAACACGGTTGCCATATTATTCCTTAGGTTCTCTCCCTTTCAAGGATTTCCATGATTGATGGTTGTTTCTGACAAGGTAGCTACTGAACCATGATTCAACATTGGTAGAGTTTACGTCATCCTTTCAAAAGTGTCTTGGACTCTATCATAGCTTAGCAGATTGTAACGTTAATATTTTTCTCATCTAACTGAACACCAGTTTAAATGCATTTAAATTGTTACATTTTTAAGACATCCATAACCAGTCAGTCTGTTTTATTCAGTCGCAAACTCATTGCATAAATATTTATATAGGTGTAAAACCACCAATGATTTTACCCTATTAGTCTTTGTTAAATTTGCAATTTTCAAAAATATGTGCAGAACATATCTTTGTTTCAAATAAAGAAATACTTGGCATTAGTAACGTTTAATTCTGTCTAGTACAATAGACAAATTCACATTACAATTTATTGTATATAACTGTAAGATAGCAATCAAATGTTTACTCTTTTTTACTTGTACAAGCTTTAGTAACCATGTCACCTCAAGTTTCCAAAATGTACTATAGAAATACGAAATAAAAAATAATGGTTCGTAGAAACAACCTTGATATATGTATCTGAATTGTTTGACTGCAATGAAATGCAGTATTGCTGCAATGAAATATGGGATAATTGCAATGAAGACAATAAAAATCAAAACAAAGGAGTAAACAAAGACTCACAAAACCAAAGGACATTTACATCAACAGTTATAAATAATAATTAAGAAACAACACGAACTCCACTAAAAACCGGGAGTAAAATCAGGTGCTCCTGAAGGGTAAGCATTTCCTGCACCGTATACGGCAGTCGTCGTGTTATTTCTTTGTTTAGTTCGGTAAGGATGGAAGGTTATTATGACTGAGGAAGAAGATCAGATATGATTTCTGACACACTTTTTTCATAATGGCCAATCAGCTCTTGATGGCGACCGTAAAATGTCTTGAGTGATGACCTTAATTAGTTTTAATTGAGACACATATACTCCATATGCTGGTGCCGCTGGGATGTTGCTACACAGAAATGGAAAGTTGACTATGGGAAAATTAAAATCATTTCGTTTAATTTCAACAAGGGTTTAATCCAAGGAAATATTTGTTTGACCTCTTTTTCTAATGCAATCGAATCTGACTTACCATAATTTTGTGGTATAACACATATAGATGAAGCACTAGTTTCCTGCAGCTTTAATATACAGAGTCGCTCAAATAAACGAGCTGATAACTATCAAATAAAAATAAAGACAACATTAGTTTACCGCTTTTATACAATAATCATAAATCGATTAAGCGAGGGGGAATCCAGTTAACAAACCACAACCTAGGGAAACAAAACCAGCAAAACTGAACTGCTACAAAAAAAAACCGCCAACATATATAGACAAAAGATAATTTAAAAACAGCTGCCCTAATCATAATTTGGTACAGGATATTTTAAGAACAAATGGTTATTTGAACCGGGTGATATGGCTATCCGAACCTCCACCTTATATTGTAATGTTAAAAATACTGGAATGGACCACAAAGATATTGCTTTAATGAATGATAGATGTACTGTATCTGTATTAATACATATATTTACCTCTAAAATTAAAAATAAAAAAAACAAGGACATGGGGTTTAAGAATTTCATTTTGTATTTGGATTCCATCTTTAATGAAAGATTAAGGCCTCTTTGGGCTATACACCTGTAATTAAAGCTGTGTTGTATCATAATGGTGTTATTTTTTTTTTTATTTTAAGAATTTCCTGTTTCAAAAGTCTGACTTTATTGATATCAATTGACGCCTCTTCATTGTACTTCAAGCGATCTGTTGTCACAATGTTTCGTTTTTACTGATGCTTTGTTTTTCATTTCCACCAAACAAGACATTAATAAAAATAGCAAATGAAGGATAATTGTCGTGTTCAGAAACTGGTTTAAACCGTTGCCAATCGTTTCTGTTTTCAATCATGCTGCAAAAAATCAATCCAAATGATTCTTCTTTGTTTTACAAAAAGAGAGGCAATGATACAAAAGGGTACAATAACTTTTAAGGCTGTGAAGAAGTGTCGTTTCTGTACATTATAATCACAACTGTGGACATATTTCTTGCGTTAAGAATTGAATCTCTCTCATTATAACATTTAATTTCAGAAATGTTATAATGAGTGTTAAGATAAAGGGTTAACCGTCGGAAGGACCGAATATCGAATACCAAAATCGCTAACCGGTTAACCGGACCTTTTTCAATTTTAACAGATTTTCATATAAATGTGGATTGAAATCATGAAATCATTTTGTTCTATTTAAAAATTATCGTCGTGGCAATAAGTGTGACTGACCAATTGTCCAGTATATTGATTGCTATTATTAATAATAAAAAAACATAATTAATTAAAACTAAGACAACTTCTCTATCAGCTCGGGCAAGATCTTAAGTAAACATAATAAGTATAACTGTTTTTTTTAACAGTAACTTTAAATAAGTAATTTGATTAAATTTTACGATTTCCTTCATTATTTTATTTTGATCTAATATTGCATAGACCTACATGTGAATGCGCAACCTCTATAGTGCAAGGCTTTGTCAATGCCAACCCAAAAATTGTGAAATGCAAATCAAAGTGAACGAATTAATATATACTTCATGGTACTAGCTACAGGCTTAATCATTTCAAATTGAAACACTCCACATTATTTTATGAGACATGAAGAAAAAATGAAAGAATCATCGGTTTCAGACATTTTCAATTCGACGAGATCAAGATTTTTTTTTTAAACATTTTTCAATATAAAGTTATTTCAAAGGCCATATTAGATACGGTGTATTAGGTGAATAAAAGAAATGAATCCCAAAGACAAGCCTTATAATGTAAAAGGACAAACTTCAATTCATCGTATTATAAAAATGAACACCGTACCTTGACCTATAATGGTTTACTTTTATAAATTGTTACTTGGATGGAGAGTTGTCTCATTGGCACTCATACCTCATCTTCCTATATCTATTTGTAGTGTACTATAGATAATGTCTTCAAACATCAACTTAAACTACCGGTTAACCGGTTAATTGGTCGAACTATTATCCGAGTAACCGGTTAGGCAAAATTGTACGATTTGACAACACAGGTTATAATCAATGTATCCTTATTCTTATTATCTTGTATGATTGTAAACTAATTTTATGACAAAAATAAAAGAAAACGAACACAATTCTACTTCACTAAACTCTTCTATAACATGCTTTACATACAACAAATCTATTTCTTAGTAAGTGCTTTTGCTTTCATCTACAAACGTTCACTCATATTTTAATAACAGTGTAAACAGAAAGAGGTCACTGTCAAATGAAATGCAAATAAACGCTGTAGAATAGTTTGTGCTAAATTGTTTTTACGAAGACATGAATATTGCGGAGTATTTTTTCTCTCCCGCTAGCTTCGCTTTAACACTGGCACATTAATGAGTTGAAATGATACACTTTCCCTGACATTGACCCTATTACCTATAGAATTATATTACAGGTCTCTGATTTAATGCACTCGTCAATGATCTATTTTTTTTATTTCTACTTGATAGATAGTTTTGCTCAATGTTAATATGGGCCGTTTGTAAGAAAAGTGAGAATACATGCAGAATATTTTAGGCCAACTTTAATCATAATACTTAACCATTAGTGATTCTTGGCGATGGAAGTTAAAGCAAAATGAGTCATACATGAAGGGCGACATGTGAAAAACGATAATTGTTTAGTGCTATGGAAGTATAAACGTTTATAGATGCATTGCCACTACAGGATCTCTCCTCGCTTTTGGTTTTTCAATCTTTCTTTTCACAAAAAAAAAAGGTGGAAGGTAAAAAGACTCTCAAGTCGTATATAGACTGACAACTGAATGCCAAAAAACCTACAGAAAAAGAGAGAAAAAGAAACCGATCTAGTAAAACATGTCAAATGAACACAACCAAACGCTTGACGTATTCATATCAATTGATATTTCGATCCAATATCTTTTCTGTTTACTCTTGGAAATTTACCCACTGCTTAGCTTTCCTTTGAAGGTATTTTGTGTGTAAACAATATTTTACAACCAAAATTTATTATTCCAATCTTGCTAATACTGAACAATTAGCTGCTCGGTAGTTGGCACCATACTCATCTTCAAGTTATCCTAATCCAGTGGTAGCTAATAAGATATGATACAGATATCCGTAGTCAATATACTAGTTTCTGGAATAAAGTTCCTATACGATCTAGATCAAAAATTACACAAGCAATACTTCATTTCGCGAAATCCGAAGGTGTTATATTCTTTTATATCGATCTATGGTATCTGTGTCATAGTTTTGTTGTTGTAGTGCCTATCATGTTCTTTTCTTTTTTTTTTTTATCTTATTTCCTTTTTTATTTTATTTTCGGGTAATATGTAATTTATTTTTATGTATGTCCAGTCGTTCTGTTTGATGCAAAGATATATACTCTTCTTAAGGTCATGTAAGTGTGGCTTTTATTGATTTTGTCATTGACTTGTTTCAACACTAGCGCGAATTCAGAAAGCATGAATTATTGCCGCTTAATTTCAAATTATTCCCCTGGTTAGATTATTTACTTCCTGCTTCGCTAGTGAATAATAACGTTTAATGACTAGCATTACACAGTTTAACACATTATGTAATAACGATCAACTCTAATTACCAAAGCAAAATTTGTAATGACAGTCCAATGAATCATTTAAGATTAAATAATACAATGTCGATTTATCTGGCCTTTCTCAAGAAATGGTAATATAAGCTGACATGATCTGAAAGATTTTTCAAAATATAAACACTGACAAATTCTAATCTTTGCGTGCACTTATTTACAACATGCATAAGTCGTTGTTTCTCATTTAATATACAAGAAGCTTTGTTTTACTTACTATACATTAGATTTTGCTCATTACGAAAAATGCCGTACACGACCTTCTGTTGATTACATCATCGTCCTTCGGTGTCGGGTAGAGAGTTGTCTCATTTGTAATCATATCACATCTCGTTATGTACGTAAGGACTCTGTAATTCAATGGTTATTTTGCTGGTTGCAGTCTGTCATATATGTTTTCCTTTATTAATTAAGTAAAAACTAAGACGTTGGGTTTCTCTTAAGAATTATTTTACAGTTCCCTACAGTTATTTATATTTTCGTCTCATAACAACTGGTGGAATCTTGGTTCTTTGCAATCATATCACATTTAAACATAGTAAGGTTTTACTACTAAGTAAGAGAATTGAAATAGTATTTTATCTTGTAAAACTATGTAGAAATAAAACATGCTGAACTTGATTGGTTCGGAAATATGTTTGCAATTCTTATTTCAAATTAAAATTGCACTTTTGCAGTCCTTGAAATAAGCACTCAATAACTACCATGTACTTTTATTATATTCACAGTATACATCCTCTTAAAGTACTCTAATAGTGTTTAATTACAGAAAATAATAGTTAATCGATTTTCAAATCTTAAAAATTAATTAAGAAGATACAAATAAAGGAAGAATACAACTATATGCTCCAAAGGAACATACCCTGGTTCGTCTGCAAAGTACGTGTATCCTACTATGCATGCACGCATTACCCGCCATGTAAATCTACACTCACTCCAATTGACACAATCGGTCAATTTACACATCAGACAACTATTTTGGCATGAAATGATTGTACACAAAGACACTCAAAGAGAACGCTGTTAGTTCGATTTTGTTATTTGTTTTAATTATACCAAAAACATTCTCTTGATCTTCAATTTCAGTATTGCAAGACTGCAGATAACTATACCCGCATATTGATATCTTAAAGATGTTTAACAAGAAATAAAGAACAGAAAAAACAAACATAGCCTATAAGTTGAGATAAGAGTATATGGTGTACTGATGAAAAGGAAAGTACTGCTTTGTGACTTTTTTATAATAGTATTTTGAACGTTGAATGCACGTTCCCATACAATTAATAATCAGTGGCCAATACCAGTCGGTAATATCAAAAACACTAAATTAACTGCACTTTCTGGATAAAGTTGGGTAAGTGTACGCAATGACATGAATTGTACCTATATTGTTATAAATCACAGTTTTTCCAAAACTTAATAAAGGTCCGTCTGAATTTTATTTGATTTAATAGACAAAAATATCAATTACTGCTACCATAATGACAATTTTGCTTTTAATCAAATTCTCTATAGATATAGGAAGATGTGGTGTAAGTGCCAATGAGGCAACTCTCCATCCAAATAACAATTATAAAAATAAACCAGTATAGGTCAATGTACGGCCTTCATCACGGAGCCTTGACTCACATCGAACAACAAGCCCCAAAATTACTAGTGTAAAAATATTCAAACGGGAAACCAACAGTCTAATCTATATAAAAATCGAGAAACGAGAAACACGTATACATTACATTATCAAAGACAACTACTGTACATCAGATTCCTGACTTCGGACAGGTGCAAATAGCGGGATTAAACGTTTTAATGGTACCAAACCTTCTCCTTTTTTGTGAAACAATAATTTAACATCAAAATATAGAAAAACACACGATAAAATATCAATCGGAAGGCTTAACTCAATCAAAAAACGTAAATAAACACACTATGAACGAATGAATTTGATCTGCGATAACTGAATGCAAATACATTTACTATATATACATGATACCAATGTGTTTGGTTTTGAGAAAAAGTCGCATGGTTTGCTTTTAAACATTTAGTTTTAGCTATTACATGCATACCAAGACGATAAAATTGTTATGTCTTTGATATTTTTATAGACACTGATTTAAACTAGACTGACAAACTTAGCCAGCTTTTACATGTTAGTTACAATGTATCAGTCGGCAAGTTCAAATACTGTGGATTCATTTATTTTCGTGGATTGCTGAAAACTTGCATATTCGTGGATATTTGATTTCGTGGTTTTGCCAATTTCTGTATACAAAGCCTATTGAAAATATGATATTCGTTGAACATTTGAATTCGTGGTTCACTTGTACCCACGAAACCCACGAAAATTGGTATCCAACGAATTATAATGAATCCACAGTACGGGCGATCAATGATAAAAAGAAGATTAAAATAAATGTGACCTGAAACTGGACTCAATTCTGAACGTTTTGATGTGAAGTAAAAATCTGCAGATTTTTGGTCCACACTTTTTCCGATCGGGTGCTTCATATTTTGAAAGCTCATGGTTAAAGCTTAACTATGTCTGCGAAAAATTTACTCATGTAACATCGTCGAATAAAATTACTTACACGCTAACAACATGTTTACTTGTTGACACAAAGCTGTACGATTTATATTGTTTATACGCTTCATGATTATCTAACAGGAATATTCGTCGTAGATATCATATATTATGTCGTCAGACAAAGGACTTCTTGTGAAGGTAAACATCTGATACTAGACATCAGTGTCAAGGAAATGAAGATTCATCCGTAGATAGATACGTCTTATCATAGAAAAGTTAGTAACAAAACGAAACATGTACATTTGCAAGCTATGCACGGGTTATAAACAATAACAGTTTTACAAATAAAAGCGACCGCAACCTGTGCAGCAATTCTAAACGTTTTGAAATAGGAAATATCAGTATCTCTATGGTCCACAAAATGTCAAAAGTCGTATGGACCCAATATATATGTAATCACTGCAAGATTAACACATAAGCACACAAACGAGCGGAAGGTACATATCACAAAAAAACTCGTGTTTACAATTTCGTAATTTTCGTGACAATTCTTTATTGTACACGAACATCACGTTCACTTATTTGTGATACGGAGCTGTACGATTTATTTTTTCAACACGCTTCATGTTTGTATAACATAAATATTCTTTGCAGATATCATTGATATTGTTAAACAAAGAATTTCTTGTCAAGATAAACATCTCATACTAGCGCCGATTGTGTGGTTCTTATTACGTAAAAAGTAAAATCACAAAAATACTGAACTCAGAGGAAAATCAATTCGGAAAGTCTATAATCACATGGCAAAATCAAATAACAAAACGCATCAAAAACGAATGGACAAGAACTGTCATATTCCTGACTTGGTGCAGGCATTTTCAAATGTAGAAAATGGTGGATTGAACCTGGTTTTATAGCTAGATAAACCTCTAAATGTTAGATATCGGTCGGTATCATTTATAAACGTAGTCTTGGAAAAACTATGTATGTTGCTCATAACCTTATTTAGCTGAAAAAGATTAATTTTGTTTACATAAGATAAGTGGTATCAGCATCTAAATCAAAACCTATAGTTTGATAAAAAAACACAAACGGTTTAAATGCAAACGCAACGCTCTGTGTCAATTAACTGATTTGTTTTTGGCGCAAAACCATATTGAAAATGCGAGAACAAAGTTATTTACAACGACGTTTATCGTTATGAAACACAATTTGAGATTTTGATGCAATCTATTTTTTTAACTCACAAAACTATAACTTTTATAACTATCAATCCAACGTGCAAATACTTCCATTCTAGCGTTATTGTATAATAGCGGACTATTTATTAATATATTTCGTTTTAGAATTATAAATAGACCATAAAGAATTTGATTTCATCCAAACAATTTCTCTATCTATACAAACATTATAATGAAATGTATGATAATCAAACAATATTTGGCATGCAAATGTTTGATCACTAGTCACACTGCATGATTTTAGGGGTATACGCATAAATGTGAAACGAAAACATTAAAATATATCGAATCGGATGATTGACATTCAGTTTGATTTATTTGAATTGCAAGAGCAGCAACACAAAAAAAAAAGCCTCTGCATTTAGTATTCTGGAAAACAAATATTTTCCAATTATTGTGCAACTTATTGGTCTGTAAGATATTACAAATGATGATACTGAACACAGTTAACACTAAAGACTAAACAACACGAATATGCTCTTCTTTTATATTTACTCACGTCTAAAAAACTAAAAGTTACGAATGATAGAATAAACCATATCTGATGATGTTCAATGCTATAAGTCGGATATGGCATGTTCGGAAATATCAACGTGTTTATGATATTTTACCCTTTGTAAAATACAAGTTCTGAAAGTTAATCCAATTTAAAATAATCATGTTTGTTGTGTATGCAAAAGTCACAAACAAATTCTTAAAAAGACAAGGTTTTTTAAAAAGTTTTTAAATATTAGAGCATTTTTGTCAGGTAATCTTTTTATTTTCATCCCTTTTTATCGATTTTATTGATTTTTTGTTTCATAAATCATTCTTTATCCACAATAATTTACTCCTCCGTATTGCATTTCAAACAACCTGAAGTCTCAATCTGTTGTTTCAATGTGACCTTGTTTTTATTTCTTTCAGACACTAATTTAACGAAAATTATAAATCAAGAATAATTGTCCTGTTAAGAAAGTAGTTTACACCGTTATCAATCGTGCTGAAACAATTCAAACCAAATGTTTCTTTTTTAACAAAAAAGAAGGTAATTATACAAAAGAGGACAATGACTTTTATAGTTTTCAATAAGTTTTTCACTGTAATCACATCAGTGGCTATATTTCTTGCGTTAAGAATTGAATCTCTCAAGTTTGACATTTCAATTTTAGAACTGTTGTTACCAATTTATTTGTTTCCTTATTATCTTGTATGAGTCTAAACTAATTATACGATGCACAATGAATACAACAAACACCATTGTGTTTAAATAACCACAGTATAAACAGAAAGCGGTCACTGTCAAATGAAATGCAAATAAACGCTGCTAAAATAGTTTTTACGAAGACATGAATATTGCGGTGTATTTTTCTCTCCCTAGCTTCGCTTTAACACTGGCACATTAATGAGTTGAAATGATACAGTTTCCCTGACATTGACACTATTACCTATAGAATTATATTACAGTCTCTGATTTTATGCGCTCGTCAAAGATATAATTTTATATTTGTACTTAATAGATAGTTATTGCTAAATGTTAATATGGGTCCTTTGTAAGAGTAGCGATGATACATGCATAATATTTTAGGTTCACCTTTAATCATAATACATAACCATTGGCGCATCATGGCGATCTGAAGAGAGTTCACGCAAAATACGGAAAGTTCATACATGAAAGGCGACATGTGAAAAACGAGAAACTATAATTGCTAAATGCTATGGACGTATAAACATTTATATCACCCCTAGTTTTTGGTGGGGTTCGTGTTGTTTATTCTTTAGATTTCTATGTTGTGTCATGTGTACTATTGTTTTTCTGTTTGTCCTTTTCATTTTTAGCCATGGCGTTGTCAGTTCATTTTCGATTTATGAGTTTGACTGTCCCTCTGGTATCTTTCGTCCCTCTTTTATAGATTCATTGCCACTACAGGATCTCTCCTCGCTTTTGATATTTCAATCTTTCTTTTTACTTTTATAAAAGTTGGAAGGTAAAAAGACTCACAAGTCGTATATAAACTGATAGCTGAATGCAAAAAAGCCTACAGAAAACAAAGCAAAAATAAACCATCTAATAAAAACATGTCAAATGAACACAAACACACGCTTTTATTCATATTAATTCATATTTCGATCTGATATCTTTTCTTAAAGGACATGTTTACTGTTGGAAATTTACCAAATGCTTAGCTTGCCACTGAAGGTATTGTTTGTGTCAACAATATTTTACAACCAAAATTTATTATTCCAATCTTGCTCATACTAAAAAATTGGCTGCTCGGTAGATGGCACCATACTAATGTTCAAGTTGTTCTGAACCAGTGGTAGCTAATAAGATATGATACAGAGATTCGTAGTCAATATACTAGTTTCTGGAATAAAGTTTTTCACATACGATCTAGATAAACAACTACACAAGCCACACTTCATTTCGTGAAATCCGAAGGTTTTAATATTCTTTTATATTGATCTAAGGTATCTGTATCATAGTTTTGTTGTTGTAGTGCCTATCATGTCCTTTTTTGTCATGTGTCCTTTTTTTTTTAATTTTTGGGTAATATATATGTCCAATCAGTCTTTCTTCTCGCTTCCGTCCTGTTTGATGCAAAGATATATACTCTTCCTAAGGTCATGAAAGTGTGGCTTTTATTGATTTTGTGATTGAAATGTTTCAACACTAACGCGAATTCAGAGAGCATGAATTATTGCCGCTTAATTTCAAATTATTCCCCTGGTTGTAGATTATTTACTTCCTGCTTCGCTAGTGAATAATAACGTTTAATGACTAGCATTACACAGTTTAACACATTATGTAATAACGATGATCTCCAATTACCAAAGTAATATATATAATGACAGTCCAATGAATCATTTAAGATTGAATAAACAAAGTCGATATATCTGGCCTTTCTCAAGTAAAGCTAAGATAAGCTGACATGATCTGAAAGACTTTTCAAAATATAAACACTGACAAATTCTAGTCTTTGTGTGCATTCGTTTACAACATATATAAGCCGTGGTTTTTTTTATTTAATATACAAGAAGCTTTTTTCTATTAGATATACGATATAGATTTTGGTCATTACGAAAAAAGTCATGCAAGGCCTTTGTTGATAACATCATCGTCCTTCGAGTTGTCTCATCGGTAATCATATCACATCTTGTTATGTACGTAAGTAATCTGTAATATAATGGTTGGTGGCGGTTGCAGTCTGTCATATATGTTTCTCCTTTAGTAATTAAGAAAATATGAAGACGTTGTGTTTCTCGTCAGAATTATTTTACAGTGCCCTACAATTGTCGATGTCGTCGTCCTATAACAACTGGTGGAAACTTGTTTCATTAGCAATCATATCATATGTTGTTATCTTCATAAACATTTTTTTGCAGAGAGTTGTCTCATTGGCAATCATAGCACAACTTCTTTTTTATATTTATTATCTTTTCAGCCTAAGTAATTAAAATAAAAATCATGTAACACAGATCAGATCATGCTAGACAAAACACTCTTTCATGACACAAACAAAATGTTGATCGAACTATACCTAAAATAGACAGACAAATGTGTTAAATTGTGTTCAAACAAAAATGTATTCATTAGTAAGAATCAAAGGCAGAAGACGAGATGACCGGTGGAAATGAACAGACCCTAAACTATTCTCTCAAATTGCGTTCGCAACAATATTCCAATATTAGACAGGGATTCTGGGTAGATTGGTAATATGTACACATGCACGTCTGCACAAATACACATTTAAACCTAAAATGTACGTTATATCACTGAACTTGTATATATATTTGTTTAGGGGCCAGCTGAAGGACGCCTTCGGATGCGGGAATTGTTGGTTGAAGACCTGTTGGTTTCCTTCTGCTGTTGTCTCCTCTATGGTCGGGTTGTTGTCTCTTTGACACATTCCCCATTTCCATTTTCAATTTCATTTGTTCTATTTTAATATCTTACTTGAATTATATAAAGTTTTACTTCTAGGTTGAGAAATTAGCTTTGCACCTTGTGAAACAATGTAGATATAAAACATGCTGAATTTGTTTGGTTCTGAAATATTTTTGCATTATTTTTTTCAACTAAAATTTCAAATGTACAGTCCGTGAAATGAGTACTCAATAGAGGCCATGTAGTTTTATTATCCTTATATGGTAAATCATTTTAAAGTACACAATAATTGTTAAATTAGAGAACACAATAGTTTACCGATGTCTAACTCTTATCAATTCATTAAGAAGATACGAATCAAGGAACAATACAAAAATATTCCAAAGAAACACAACTGGTTTCGTCGGCAAGGTAAATAGTTATCAAAGGTATCAGGCTAAGTATCTAATACATGAAGGCAACAGTAGTATACAGGTGTTCGAAAATCATAAATCGATTGGGAGAAAACGGATCCCGCTAACGTGTTTAACCCCGTCACATTCTCTATGTTTGTGCCTGTCCCAAGTCAGGAGCCACTAATTCAGTGGTTGTTGTTTGTTAATATGTTACATATTTGTTTTCTCGTTTGAATTATTTTACATTGTCATTTCTGGACATTTTATAGCCGACTCTGCAGTATGTGCTTTGCTCATTGTTCAAGACTGTACGGTGACCTACAGTTGTTGATTTCTATGTCATTTTGGTCTCTTGTGGGGAGTTGTCTCATTGGCAATCATACCACATTCTTTTTTTTTTAATATAAATCCGGGTTACGAACTAAAACTGGGGTAGTGTAATAATGTACGTTTTTTGATTGAGTTAAGCCTGCCAGTTGATATTTTATCGTGTGTTTTTCTATGTTGTGATGTTTTCCTATTGTTTCAGAAAAAGAGAGAAGGTTTGGATCCATTAAAACGTTTAATCCCGCTTCAAATGTTTGCACCTGTTCTAAGTCAGGAATCTGATGTACAGTAGTTGTCGTTTGTTTATGTAATTTATACGTGTTTCTCGTTTCTCGTTTTTTTTTATTTCATATAGATTAGACCGTTGGTTTTCCCGTTTGAATGATTTTACACTAGTAATTTTGGGCCCTTTATAGCTTGTTGTTCGGTGTGAGCCAAGGCTCCGTGTTGAAGGCCGTACATTGACCTATAATGGTTTACTTTTTTTTTAAATTGTTGTTTAGATGGAGAGTTGTCTCATTGGCACTCACACCACATCTTCCTATATCTATAAACACATCAACTATAAGAGGAAACAACGAAACAACAGAAATACTGAAGTGCAAAAAAAAAACGACAATGCAACACACACAGAAACGAACTATTTTTTTTTACTTGGTACAGGACATTTTAATATAAAAAAAATGGTGGATTGAACCTGGTTTTGCGGCAAGCCAAACTTCCCTCTTTATCAAATATATCAACTAAAATGATAACATTACATGACTACAGTATAAATAAATGCAAAAATATTACGGACAGAGAAATACACAAGTAAACAATACAATATGACAATTGTTATCAAAGGTACCTGGCCTACAATTTAATGCGTCAGACGCACGTAACGTCTACATAGGATTCATCAGTGACTCTCAGATCGGAATAGTTTTAAAGCTAAACAAGTACAAAGTTGAAGAGCATTTATGACCCAAATTCAAAACGGTTATGCCAAATACGGCTAAGTTATCTATGCCTGCGATAAGAAAATCCTTAGTATTTCCAACTATGCATACTTTCGCAGACGTAAATTTATAAAAATGACCAAATAATTGATATTCATGTCAATAACGAAATGCTGACTACAGCGGTGATGATTCCTAAAGGAACGAAACGTCCATCAGCAGTAGCATCCAAAAAAGTTGTTCAAAAGACGGCTAAGGTTATGTTTGCCTGTGATAAGAACATCCTTAGTATTTCGAAAAATTCATACTTTTGCAAACAATAAATTTATAAAAATGACCATCTGATTGATATTCATGTCCACACCGTATGTAATACTGACTACTGGGCTGGTGATACCCTCCAGCAATGGCATCGACCTACTGATGTAAATAGTTATCAAAGGTACCAGGCTTTTAATTAAATAATTGAATGCTCCGTAATGGAAATGGTAGGAAGTAGATGACTCGCAAAGTTCATTGATACTTTGTACCTATATCTTACCAACAGCCATCTATTATCTATTACGTTTTGTCATTTATATCTCGACGAAAAATTAACAGCCGTCTGCGAATTATCCGGATTCCATAATTGATTAATAGCTCCAACATTGGTGAACAATTTCGCTTTGGCGATTTCTGCACTGTCAATTGTTATTAGATTAAACGCATCAGTAGTTTGTTAATAATTACTGGCTACATTTCCGAAACAAAATGTCTATAAGAAAGAAACTGTACTTTCATGGTACATTTTCATTTTTAATCATGCATACATTAACCCAAAATATTCATAAAACGAACGAAGAACAGAAAATGCAAATATAGTCCATAATTGATTGTTGTTGTTATTGGTTTTGGTAGGCGGCTTACTTATGTAGTGATTGCGCCTTAAATTCATAAAACATAAATATTATGTATATATACTCTCAGTCCTTAATTTATATGATATTATTACGTAAGTATTTCTGTATTGGCCTTGTTATTGGTCCGAGGCTTGCTGTATTGGCCTGAGGCGAAGCCGAAGGCCAATACAGCTGGCCGAGGACCAATAACAAGGCCAATACAGAAATGCACGTAATAATATCTTTATTAATTAACTACAGTGTTACAATATTTTTTTAATTTCATTTCAAAAGAGATAAATATTTTTACCTTGCAGTAGAACTATCCAAATCTCAGTTTGTTTCTTTTTATTAGATGCAATACATAATGATGTGGTGCTGTTTCCAGGTGTCTTCAGCATTTTCTCATCTGATGAATTTTTCTACCCTTTTCAGTTACTATAAAGTGTTACAACTTAAATTTAGACGCACCACATAAATAGTAATTGGAAAGGTACTGCCATTGCATGTGTAATGCAGAAACTAATTTAAAATCGATGTGTACAATCGTGAAATTATGAGGTCGTCAAGAAATGAACTTTGTGATAATCTACTCGTTCCCCAAACCTGAAATAGTTTTATCGTCACGTCTGCTTTCAAAATACCTTTTAAATGAATGTGACCGTCTTTCGCCTGAAATGTATGCCATACTGACATTTTCAGCATGTTTAAGATAACTAAATGACAACTGTGAACTGCGTCTTCAAAACAACTGTTTACTTTCAGTTTGTGTTTATCGTGACTTTCGATGTAAAACCTAGAGACGTTCCGAAATCCTGCACTTGTGTCAACTCGGCCAATATAGAATAACTCGGCCAATACAGAAAAAAATCTGTATTGGCCCAGTTATTCTGTATTGGCCCAGTCTACACATTATATTGCATAGGCAGTTTTCATCATATTAAGTCCAATAACAGTGTAGTTAATTAATAATTTTTAGTATAACGTCTAAGCAAGTAATTATATGAAACTTTGACAAACATGGTTGACTGTGTTACAATAAAGTATTTATAGGTAGAGAGAAAAAAATACACATAACAGAAGGTACATGTAATAGGAAAAAGAAAGAAAAAGCAAATGATAGTTCCTAATAAAATGTACATTATTAATTGATAGGTATCATAAAATTGTTTAGAAATTTTATCTGGTTGTTCACCTTTTTGTCGTCTGTGATATACCTATAAAAAAAAGTATATTTAGAAACATAGATATGTGCTAATTAAATGGTACCAATGTAAGGACGTCTCCCACGATTGATGTAGCAAAAAAAAATCCTTAAGTAAGGATTGATTATAATTTTTCGTTTTCCATAACGGCAAGTTGCGTCTATTTTCCAAATAAATTTCCAAAGACATACTGGTATTTAGTGATATCTCCTTCCCTGACGAGAAAAAACACTTCTGTCATTGAATGAGAAATTACCCCTCCCTACACCTTTAATCATGTACCAGTCGGTGATGTCACTCACACTGAATTAACTGCACTTTCTTAATGAAGTGGGATAAGTGTACGCAATGACATGAATTGTACCTATAACAGGAATATTCGTCGTCGATATCATTGATTATGTCGTCAGACAAAGAACTTCTTGTCAAGATAAACATATCATACTAGCGCCTTTTCTTTGGTTCTTATTACGTAAATGTTAGATATTGGTCCGTATATCATTTATTTAAGTAGCCTTGGGAAAACTATACATGTTGCACAAAACCTTATTTAGCTGAACATAATGAATTGTTTTTCATAATATCAGTTGTATCAGTATCTTAATCAAAACCCAATGATTTACAAGAAAACACAAACGGTTAAATTGTATACCAAACTTTCTATTTGTACTTGTTTGGCTTTACTTTGATACGAGCGTCACTGATGAGTCTTATGTAGACAAAACGCGTGTATAGCGTACTAAATTATTATCCTGGTTCCTTTTGATAACTATTTCAAACTAACAGTTAATTGATCTGTGTTGGACCCAAAACTATAGAGAAAATGTTAGTACAAAGATATTTGCAACAATATTTATCTTTACGAACAACAGTTCCTCTAATGCTAGGATTAAATTGTGATTTATATGCAATCAATATTTTTAACTCACAAACTGATGATTTTTTTGTCATTTTGTTTTGTAGAAAATGATGTTTTTATTCGACAATTAAATCTTGATGAAATTATTTTACCATAATGTTTTGTAGATTAATCTTTAAAAATAACCGTTAAAGACCTGGACTAATATCAGTTATGAATTAAACAAACAAATAAAAATTAAAAGTTAATTAAGACTTTGAATAGAGTAATCATCTATTTAAGTATCAATCCAACACTTATTGTCTTCCAGTCGCACGTGATTGTGTGATGGGACACCATTTATCGAGACAGTTTGTTTTATAAACGAACCAGTTAGAATTTGTTTTCTTCCAAACAACTCACAAACAATTCAAACTTTAAAATGAAAGGTATGAAAATCAAACTATATTGGACATGCACTATTCATACTGTGTGATTAAGTGATATGCGCATACATGTGAAACGAAAGGATTTAATAAGATCTAGGCGGATGATTTACATTCGGATTATTAGAGCAGCAAAAAAACCAACGGTATCTGCATGTAGCATTATGGATAACTTAAAGTAAAGTATAATGAATGATAATACTGAACACGGTGACACATTATTCTTACATTGCCTACATATAGATTGTTTCCCCTTCAAGGCTTTTCTTTGATTGATGGTTGTTGCTTTCAAGGAAGCAAGTGAACCAGGAGTTCGTATTCGAAAAGTTTATCCTTTCAACGGATTTAAGAACGTCATCAGGATAGATCGTATTGATATATTCGCACATATCTGCCTTTACACTATTTCATTGATTTCGTTCTATTCCCAAAATCTATAACATTTGTCGGCCAAAATTCTATGTGAATAGTTTTAGTACACTGCATAGTTTACTAATGCTAAGATGTATTCCAATGAAGGAGGTGATAATTGTCAAGTGTAAAGATACTATTCAAAACAAATATTCTTACTAAATCAAAATACATTTTTATCTCTGGTAACTGTCGTAACTAATTCTATCATGCCATGCTCTATTCTCATTTGAACATGGATAGGCATTATATTTGTAAACATTGTATACCTCGCTAACGCTAAGTATTAAGATGTTGACAAATATAATGCCTACCCATGTTAAAATGAGCATAGAGTATGGCATGAAAGAATACAACTTCTTAAAGTTACTGTATTTTTTTTTATGTTTGTTATGTTTGCAAAAATCTTAAAAAAAAATTGTTAAAAAGACAAGGTTTTTAACGATTATTAAAAATATCAGATGCATTTGTTACATGTGATGTTTTGTTTTTATTTCAACACTTTTTGTCGATTTTAAAGATTTCCCGTTTTATAAATCAGGCTTTAACCACATTAATTTACTTCTCCATATTGTATTTTAAACAACCTAAAGTCCCAATACGTTGTTTCACTGCCACCTTGTTTTTATTTATATCAGACATGAATTTAATGAAAACTGTAAATGAGGAATAATTGTCCGATTAAGAAAATGATTAACAGTGTTATCAATCGGATTCGTTTTCAATCATGCTAAAACAATTCAATCCAAATGTTTCTTTTTTTTTTTACAAAAAAGAAGGCAATTATACAAGGGAGGACAATGACCTTTAATGTTTTCAAGAAGTATTTTCACTGTAATCACAACTATGACATATTTATTGCATACAAAATTGAATCTCTCAAGATTGACATCTTATTTTCATTAATGTATTTGTATCTTTATTATCTTTAATGAGTCTAGGGTAATCATACGATGTTGAAAAAAATACAACAAACATCATTGTGCTTCACTAAACACTTCTTTAACATGCATTGCATATAATAAGTCTATTACCTACTAGTACTTGTATCTCAAAACTCTCAGTCATCCTTACTGACAGTAAAAACGGGAATGAATAATGTACTGCCAAATGAAATGCAAATAAACATGGGATAATAGTTTATGTGCTACAATTTCACAAAAGAAATAAATATTAAGGCGACATTTTTCTAATAATCTGTTTCTCTTTTGCACAGATACATTTAGTGAGGTTGACATTTTATGTGTATTACCGATAAAATTGCATTACAGCACTAGGTCTTCGGCGCTCTTAACATTTTAATTTGAGACAGGTTTAGAAACTGGATAATCTTTCATGCCTGGTCAGTACCTGTTCTATGTAATAATGGGTTCGTCTGTAAGAGGATGACAAGTTTGGGCTTTTCCGAAATTTTAAAATATATAAATGTGCGCAACAAACATTCATGGCGATCTTAATGTAGCTGATGCAAAATAAGAAAAATTCTCCTTGTACGATCTAGACCAAAAACTAGAAAAGTCAACAATAAGTAAAATATACTGCATTTGGCGAAATGTGTTATATTGGTCTACGGAATTTGTGTCATAGTTCTGTTAGTGAAGTATCTATTATTCTTTACGTGTCTGTCTTTTTCAATCCTTTTAGCTTTAAAACATATTTATGATAATTCAGTGTTTCCTCTCGCCTCCATCGTGTTTGATGCATTGATATATACTCTTCCTAAGGTCATAGTGTGGCTTTTTTTTTTTTTTTTTATTGACATGTTTTAACACTCACACAAATTGAGAGAGCAGGGATTACTTTCGCTTAATTTACAATTATTCTCCTGGTTGTTGGTTGTTAGTTTCCCGCTTCGACGAGTGAATAATAACGTCGAATGTATTTCAAACTACTTCCAGTATACAGTCTGAAGACATTATGTAATACAGATCATCTCCAATTACCAATTGAAAGCAATATATATCTATGTATTGACACTCCAATGAATCAGTCAAGATGAAATAAAACAAGATCGATATATCTGGCCTTTCTCAAGTAATACAAAGATAAGCTGACATGAGTGGAAAGACCTTTTAAATATTAACACTGGCAAATTATAACTCCTTACGTACATTTATTTACAAATTACCGGAATAAAATAAACTTAATGTCAATACAAATACGCTTATGTTTACCTTTTGCATATTTGGCATTCACAAATTACAGAAAATATTACCAGATAAGTAAAAGAGATGTTGAAGATACATGAGGGACAATCCAACATATCATATTGCTTTTAAATTTTTTTAGTGTTTCAAACAATTTAAGGTTTTACAATATTGATGTTCTATTTTATGTCACATTGTACAAACCAAGAAATAAAACCCATGCCACTATACTGCACAGCTCTCTGTTTGAAACATGTTTGAAAGTTGAACATGTTTATTTATTGCTTACAAACAGAAATCAAAATCCAATCCAACCACGAATTTGAGTTGTGTCAGAGTATTAAAAGATGTTTAAATATCTATATTGAAAAGTATGAGCGGAGATAAAATGACCTTATTCGTTGCTTATTTTCAGACCTGTAAACAATATAGAAAATCATCAGTAAGAATGTCAAGGTCATTTACAATTTGAAATGGGTCTATCAAAATTGACAACATGGGTATTCAGACGATATCTTTTTTTTGGCGGGGTTCGTGTTGCTAAGTCTTTAGTTTTCTATGTTGTGTTTTTTGTACTATTATTTGTCTTTTTATTGTTTAGCCATGGCGTTGTCAGTTTATTTTCGATCTATGAGTTTGACTGTCTCTCTGGTATCTTTTGTCACTCTTTAATCACTCAAAAAGTGATTATTTCAGGTAAAGCTGAATTGATATGCTTTAAAAGCCCGTTGCACACCAACTCTCTGATTAGACAAATTCATCGGAGTAAAATTACAAAACAAGACTCATAACAGTGTATCGCTACCTAAAACTACAGTGCTCGGCTTAACATTTACAGCGCTAGAATTTACATCGTGTGCGCTAAAGATCTTAAATCTACAGCTCTCTTTTATTACCCTCACATTTCTGCGCTAGACTTTACATCTCGTGTTATAGGCTTTGAAGACCACTGCTCTTTTCTTTAGAGTCTTTATAAATAGACCTACATGACTTGAGCATACAAAACTAATGTCAAAACGCAAACGTGCTAATATAATGAGAACCACTAAAAAGAGATTCATACATGAAAGTTAACCAGGCGTGTTACTGACTTCATGTCGAAAAGTCCACCAGATTTGATTTTAGTTAGTTCAGGTATAGTTTGGTCCGTTAGTTTTAAATTGATTTTATTGGTTCATGTTTTCACAAATGGTAAAATATATTGTGTTCTATTTGGTAAAACCCCTTTTATAGAATTGCGTGTCTTAACTATGCACCAAACGTTAGTTAACGTTCAGTTTTGATTTATGGGTGTTTGTATCATTAGCTCTTATGTCTAATAACTATTTTGATGTATTAAAAGTTAATAAACATCGTTAGTTACAACAAATAAATATTCCTTATGGACCTTTCCAGACACAGCAGGTGTTCACTTAAGCATTTTCTTTTGTAATGGTCTTTTTCCCAGGCCGCTTTCAGCTTTCAGAAGGTTCGCCATTTTAGATTGCACACAGTAAGTATGTTTGAAAGTGGAATGTATTGTTCAGTAATTCTAGTTGTATCGTACGTTATCTATTTGTGCAAAAAAATTGCTAATTTTAGTTTTAGAACCAGTGGATTTTAAAAAGAAACTTTAAACATAATAAACATTACAACCTTAAAACTTTAAAGGAATCAATTGTAAATCGAAACATCAACTGAGATGGCCAATGGAAACGAAAAGATCCAATGTATCACTTTCTAATGCGAACGCAAATTACAAATTTCACATTATATGGGATTGCTTAGTTACATAAAAATTGTTTACACGTGTCCTTTTGCAAAAGTATGTGTTTTGAGAACTATAGTGTAGATGGACTGAAAACATTTTCCTAAATACTATATTATTGTAAAGTGTCATGTCAATGAACGTATTCTTGTGGTAAGATATGTCTTAGGAAAATATTAATAATATTTTCAGGAAGTGTCTGAGACATTTCGTAAGATGTAAAGCAAAGCTATCTAAGAATTGTTTTTCTATCTACGATTGCCCAGTGACAATTCTATAAAAACACTATAGAGCACATTAATTAATGAATAAAAATATGTAGTGAAGTAAAAAAAAATATTATTGGTGCATCTTTTATTGAAATCAAATTTACACAAAATAATGGTTTAACGTATATCCAAAGATACATTACTATATACTAATAATTAAATTAACTTCAAACAACAACTTAACAAAAGTGTCACAAAACTTTGTGGTATGTTTTTATAGTGCTGTAATTTCAGTTTTATAAGCTAGTTTTGTTCTCAAATCAACTAGGTTTTATTACATGCATTGATTTAGCATGAAGAATACAATAACTTCATTTTTATCTGAAACCGATATTCAAATTCTGCTGACTGAAGTAAATAAGCATAGGCGAGTTTAATCAGCAAGCAAAAGAGCAGGTTGGTGCTGCTACAAGGCAACAATCGCACCCGCAAAGTGAAAAGGGATTAATATAAATTACAATAACTTGTTTCCCAATCCAAAATATGTTTAAACTAGGTATGGAATGAAGTTTATAATTAAACAGATGGGATAATGAAAACTGAGAAAGCAGTATACTTGCACAGTTCATTGATCCTTTATATTGACGACATCCAGCTTTCATGAGTTATGTATCATCATTTATATCTCGAAGGGAAATTAACCGCCGTCTGTAAATTATCCGGATTCTATAATTGATTAACACACCAAACATTGGTCAACCATTTGTCATTGGAGATTTCTGTACTGTCAACTGCTATTAGATTAAACGCATCATGAGCTCTGTTACAGTACTGGCTACAGTACCGGACAAAATGTGAATAAAACGACGACAGAGCTCTAAAGGTATATTTTTATTATCGATTCTGAACACTTTAATCAGACTTATCATGTAACGTACGGAGAAAGAAAAAAAAAACAAACAAGACGAGTATAAACTTTTTAAAGTATGTTTGTTGATGTTTGTTTTTGTAGCCGTTAAGTGTTTCTGTTTTCCGTCGATTCTCTCTAATATTCGATGTGTTTCCATCAGTTTTGGTTTATGATAAGGATTTTTTTCTCGCTTAATCGATTTAATACTATTGACCAGTGGTATACTTATGTTGCCTTTATTTCAGACAAAAGTCATTAAAGATTCGTTTTAGCTATATTTAAAATAATACTAATCTAATTCTTAACCATACCTTTATGACACTGCTTTAATATCAAAGAATTCTCTTTATGCACTGCTGAAGTTTACTCAAGGAAACTGGTTTTTAAACCTCTTTTATGAATTGTCCTTTCCAAAATTTGAATATTTAGTTTCACATGAAAAAACTTTACAAAATTAAACAACAAAAGAGACGACTTTTCGTTCTTTATTCTTAATATTCCTTTTTCCTTGTTCCTTTAACCACTCTTAATACTTTGTTTATTTCCCAACGCCTTGCTATGCCCGTGTCTGTTTAGTGACGTTTACGATTTCATTGAACTGGACAACTATTAAGTCAATGATTAGGTTACAACACATCACTTCAAAATTTTAAGTTAGGGTTTGGTTACGAAATCTTATTACAAACGAGATATCACTCCTTATTCGTACGATAATGTTGTTTGGGGAGACTTAAAAGTTAGGTACGCTATACAGTTATGAAATCTAATGGGACAATACACTGTGCAAAATGCCTTGTTTTTTGCACACTATTTATGACGCATCCACACTAAATCTGTTGAATTTGTAAAGATTGCCATTTTAGTATGAGAAAACATTGTTAGTTAAATCGGCTATGATCTAGCTTTCAATATTTGATCGTACTTTTAAATCGGTGTTTTGTTCTTATGTTGCAACATTACTCAGGTTACAGAGAGAGTTGATCGCTCCCAAAGCCTGCCACGTAATTAATGTCACCCAAAGGGTCCTTAACAGGAATAAGCAAATAACACGTAATTTAGTGAACGGTTGTCGTCTACCGATTTTTTTTTCGTTTATCGTTTTTTCTTTCTATTTAAACAAATTTTTCATATTAGATGATGCCTTTCATAGCTTACTATATGGTAAAGATGTTGCTCATTGTTGAAGGCTGTGCATTGACTTATAATATTACAAACATTTTTTTTTATCACCAGTAGATAGTGTCATTGGGATTCATACCGTATCGCCTAATTTTCATAACAAAACATGCTTTGCACCTGACGGAAAAGCAATGGTTATTGTATGCATAGTGTAATAAAGAGATATTAAGATGTAAACTGAACTGTAGTAATTAAATGTAATACGTTTTAGCACAAAACTAATCAATATCAAAGATTACACGCGATTTTATGTCAGAATGACATGTGTATCTCTAATCATATCTTTTAACTGAAAAAACTGAATTGGAATTGTTTTTTTCGATAAAGGTACAAAACAAGTTTGTATATCCTTTTCAAGCAGAAACAGATAAACCCGGTATATTCTATTTTTCATTTCATAAGTTGTTCTATTACGTTGTATTTCATCGTCGTGAATTGCTCGTCAAGAAATGAAATGTGATAATAAAACAATACATAGCTATATTAACACTTCTGTCGGAGGGTAGATTTTGGAATCTTATCGTTAGCTTTTTTTTAAAATCTGTTATCATTTACCTCTTCGTTGGTTTTGTGACTGTTTACTAGCTTATTTTAATTCATCATTTTCTTTGGAAAATTCCTATTCCAAGTTAGGAATATGATTACCATTCGTTCGTTGTCTTTGCTTAGCACACGGCATTGACGAGGCAGATCTAACACTTGTCAGCTGTGTAATAGAGCCAGATCTATGTGCCAAAGTGTGGTGACTTGTCTCTCTACGGACTGTTATCTTGTGAACGAAACGTGTTGGATCTAAAGACTGAGCAGTTTTAAGTTTAAACATATTTATTTATAGTGGATTGGGAAACAAGTTTTGCAATTTATATTAATCCTTTTCCACTTTGCGGGTGCGAGTGCTGCCTTGTAGCGGCATTAGCCTGCTCTTTTTCGAAATCTACAAGGGTGTCTTTAACGTACAAGAGATATGACTCTTTCTCTTAACACGGGTCAGCCATTTATCGTCCCCTTCCGACGGACTCTCATCGTTTCCTGATTTAAAAATCATAACTATCACATCAAAATTTTCTCGTCCTGAAATGCATATAATATCTTCCTTTGTAAATTCTACACCAATCAAGCCATACAACTATATTTATTGCTAGTTCCAATGCCATATTACATTGCTCTTACTAACGTGTTATATTATAATTTTATTTTTGTTTTCTTTAATATTAGTTTTATATTTAGTCTGTTTTAGGTGATACCCATTTGACGTTACTCTGTACTTATTTATCCCGCCATTGTGTTATTGTCCTATATTTTTTTAAATCTTGTTTTTTTATTTTTGCTTATGTTATTTGTCTGAATGCCTTTTAGTGTTTCTTTGCTACATATAACGTGACTCTTAACTTATACAAAGAAAAACTGTTAAATGTTTTGAACAATGCATTTAATAAGAGAAAACACTTTTTGTATAGGAACAATCAAACATGAATTCTAATTTTGTCCGCTGTTAAATGATTATAATTTTTTTATGTATAAATGTTTAAAGTGACTTATAGGTCCACAGGTCCGGATGTTGATACATGTAATTACAACTGCTTATTGAAATATTGTATATTGATATAAAATACATGTCACTATAATAAACAATTTGGTATTGGTATATATATATATATATAAATATATATATCCCGTCATTGTGGTATTGTTATATGATAATTTTTGCATTCTTTTCTATCATTTTTATTAATGTTCTTTGTCTTTATTATGCCTTTTAATGTTTTTTTGAAACATATGACGTGGATCTGTACTACATCCGTTCATTATGTTATTGTACTATTGTAGATTTTTGTATTCTTGTCTTTCATTGGTTTTTTGGTTTTTATAGCCAGTAAGACTATAACACAATGTTGACTGTTGTATTTTTTTTTTACCTATTATGTCTGTTTGTTGTGTTTGTTCCGGACCATATGAGTATTTGGACCATACGCGTATGGTCATGACCATATGGATATATACTCATATGGTCGGGGTAATTAGCAAGTTTACAGGTAACACCTAACTCTTCATAAGGGATAACCCTTGTAGTTGTCACGTCATTAAAAAGAAGATATCAAAGGTCATTTTATTATTCTAATAAAAAATAAAAAAAAATAAGCAGGTTCGTGCATTTAATTTTACTCATTAGTCACTATAGTAAACTCATGTTATACATATAGTCATTACCGACTTGTTGTTACGAGTGCATGGCAATATGTCGACTTAGGTAGATATTTCCATAATTTCTTAATGACTGTTATGGAATCTCCCGAGACCTCGGTATCACTGCACGCAGCTGAAAAGAAGGCTAGCTGTTCGCTGGAATGCAAATTGTGTAACTGCAAAGGAGCGTGCACAATCAAGACGTGCAAATACAGAAAAAAGTAATGGTAGATCTACCGTGTGGAAGTAAATGCCATCCTCATGCTAAGCGTAAATTTAAGAATACAATTCGTGATGGATACTAACTGCGGCATCAATATTTGATTTATATATAGCCTTTGAATTATAAAATTACTACATTTTCATGTAAACATCATTGTTTTTTTTTAGATAAAGTTTATTAATATTTGAAAAAATACCTATATGGTCCAAATACTCATATGGTCCGGCCCGTTAATAACCAAACCAGTATATATACTCATATGGTCCGACCATACGCGTATGGTCGGACCATATGAGTATACGCATATGGTCATGACCATACGCGTATGGTCCAAATACTCATATGGTCCGGAACATGTTCACACATTGTTGTCAATATCATGGAATTTGATGCGACTGTCATACAAATGATAGTTTAAGCTAGCTGTAAAACCAGGTTCAATCCACCATTTTCTGCATAAGAAAATGCCTGTTCCAAGTCGGCAATATAACAGATGTTATCCATTCGTCTGATGTTTATAAGCTTTTGATTTTCCTTTTTGAATTTTCCTCGGATTCACTATTTTTGTGATTTTACTTTTAAGGGAAAAAAATCATTGTGTGAAATGTTAATTTGAACTTAGCAGTATCCATTGCGACTCACTCGCCTGAAAAAAAAGAAATCGCTGTTCAGAGCTTTTACATATGATATTTGGGTAGTTTTCTATCTTCTAGCCTAATTTTAAATTACATTAATGTTAAAACTAGATGTGTCAAAGCAACACGAATGTCCCCGTCTCAAAAAGGTTGAAATATCAGCTATTTCAATAACACATATGGACACAAATAGTCTCACATATCAAAAATCAGCTCAAAATCTGAGGGTGTATAGAAAAAAAAGTCCATATCACTGTGATTTTCAACAATTTTCAAAGTTGTAAACTCTTAATATTGGCAAAATGTTCAAAGTTGTAAGCCCTTAATTGTGGCAAAAATTAGCGGAGCGGAACAACACTTAAACTTGATCTGTAACTCATCATGGTTAGCTCACATACCAAAAATCAGCCCAATATCTGTAACCGTTTAGAAAAAATTCCTTGTAACTGTGATTTTCAACAATTTATCAAAGTCCAAGGGCCGTAATTTCAGCAAAAAATTAGCGGATCGGAACAAAATTTAAACTTGATCTGTAACTCATCATGGTTAACTCACATACCAAATATCAGCCCAATATCTGAAGGCGTTTAGAAAAAAAAAACTCCGTATAGTGGTTTGTTGCGGAATGACGGAATGACGGAATTACGGAATTACCGAATTACGGAATTACGGACAAGGGTAAAACTATATGGCACCGACAACTTCGTTGAGGGGCCATAAAAATATTGTTTATTGTATAACTGACATATTGATCAACCTGTCTGTTCACAGTTCGCAATTTTCTATTTTGATTCAACGATCAATGTAGTAACAAATTGTTTTTCGTATTAACAAACAACTGTATAATTATAAAAAAAAAACACTTGTATGATTAATTATTTGTCGCAGCTCTCCAAAACCAATCATGCAAACTGTTTGTAAATAGAACGTTTGTTTGTTTGATGTAACAGATTGTATTTGAAGAAAGGTTACAAGTTGGAATCAAAAAGGCAAGAAAGGTACATCTGAAAAATATCTTTTGACAAAGTAGTTGTATAAACCTACATTTATATAGAATATTATGAAACATTGAATAAATATGTCGGAATGTAAGAGCAAGAGTAAAGGTAATCTCATTTAATAAAAAAAAACAATATCTTTCAAGAAATAAAATTATAAATTATTTTTAATACTCAATATAAAAGTCTTTGTACTCGCTATCAAACAGATAAGGAAATATTCTGTTTCATAGTCATATACAATTATCGTCTTCATCAAAACTTAATATTTACTATTATCATGTAGACAAGACATTACTTACCCGGATGTCCAATGTTCGAGATTCGAGATGGTTGAGGGATATTAACTTTTGATGAAAACAACTATTGTATAGCTTGACTGTGCTACATATTGAGAGGTATTCTTTTTTTTATACACAAAAGCGCCCCCCCCCCCCCCAATTCAAAGCTGCAATCTTTACAAAATGCATATTCCCAACAGGATGTCTACCCTTAGTTTGCCATGAAAAAAATGTATTTTTCAAAATAGAAATAAAAAGGGTTAGCTGCCCACAATGTCTATTATAGGAAATATTTTTAAAATAACAAAATCAAATAATTGTTGAAAGTTGAAGGGTTCTACGTTCAATAGGTGATATAACCATTGTGTAAACAACTTGAGTGCATCATACATAAATATTCAATTTTAGAATCAATCAATAATATTGAAAGTTATCTTTAAAATGTTATAAATTGACTATCCAAAAAGCCAATAGGATGGTCACCTACAATGACAATTTCAAAATGAAAACATGAAGACAAATAACAGAAGTATGATATTTCACTTTTTTCGTGCTTTCGTAACTGTAAGTGTTCTTCATCAGGGCAATCTGCTGAAATATCTGCACTGAAATAACAACCAATTATTTTCATGTTTTATTTTATCAGCTGAAAATTTTAGACAACCAATGGACTTTGTTGATTCTGAATGCCGTCTTCACTTTGTGAGCTTAAGGTCACAAATAATCCAAAATGTTTTGTTTGCTGAAAAGCAGAGAATCTGTCGATCTAAACAACTTAAATCACACGTAATCAACTTTAGAATATTCTTGTTCCACCTGGATATCTTCTTGTATTCCATTGCTGTTTGAATAGGAATGTGCATTTTTCGTAGATTTTGTTGATTTCCTACACTTCGGTCGCCTATATAGTAGGTACGGAATAGTTAAACACAAAGAAGAATTATAAAAGAAAAAAGTGGAGACAAAATTGGCATGTCTAGGAATGAAATGTCCAGATCCATTCATAAAATTGATAACATAGTAAGGAAAACAGCATATGAAACTTAACAGACTTCCAAAATATATTATCTTAAAGTTAACAATGTTATCAGGTAATGAACCGGAATAGTGGTTCATAAGCACAACTAATCCACAGGCTGCGGTTACAGCAAATGGTAAAATAAGGGTTGTTCCGAATATGTAATATGTAGCTGATTTTTTATAATCATTGACTGAAGAAAAATCCAAAGTACAAACTCCAAGACCTGAAACAAATCGAATATATTATTTCTTAATTATAGAAAGAAAAAAGTTAAACAACACCACACAATGTGTGGACAAAAATGAGTTTACTCGGTGTGAAAACACAACGGTGATGGAAGAAATTATTTCAATAATACACTCGTGATCGAAAATCGTGAACAATTATTTTTTTTTTTTTTTTTTGGCGCCAGTCTCAAGGAAGGAGCCTCTGGCCTTTGTTAGTTTTATATGTCTTTTTTATTTTAGTTTATTTATATGGTTTGGAGTTTAGTGTGGCGTCCATTTTCGGTGAGCTAGTACACGATTTTATTCAGGGGCCTACAGATGAGGACCATCTCCGGGTGTGGGATTATCTCGATGCATTGAAGACCAAATGGTGGCATCGGACTGTTTTCGGCTCTTTGGTCAGTTGTTGTCTCTTCGACACATTCTACATTTCCATTCTCAATTTTAATCTCTATTTCAAATGAAGAGGATTAACTACATATTTTTATTATTTACAAAGAGTTACCATAATATTAGGAATCGTTTGGTCA
Organism: Mytilus galloprovincialis; assembly: GCF_965363235.1. Taxonomy (NCBI): domain Eukaryota; kingdom Metazoa; phylum Mollusca; class Bivalvia; order Mytilida; family Mytilidae; genus Mytilus; species Mytilus galloprovincialis. The sequence goes on from NC_134844.1 coordinate 27,887,995, forward strand.
TGTCACCCCACATTGCTTTGAAAAGTATAATGCACACGTTATGTGTAATCTTTTGGTTTGTATGTTGAAGTATGAAGTAAGTTTATCAGGATCTGTTTGTCCTTTAATTTCATGTCAATTTATAACATTCAAGAACCAAAAACCATAGTTAGGTTAGCTCTAAAAATCCCTGCTCCCGGAGTATAGTTGGTTCAATATGCCTATATCATTTTTTTCTATGTAATGCTAAGTGGCGTATTGTAATACTGTCTGTGCAATTTCGGCTTATGGATTTTTTTATTTCCACTTTTTTCATATCTTTCTCCCTCTCCCTTCGTTAATTATGTGCAATAATGTCTTCATGTTTTCTGTATATTTATGTAGTTATCATTCTTGTTGTTATGTAGGCATACGATTATTTACACACATATAAATAAGTGACCATAATAACTTAAAGAAAAGGATGGATGCCTCAATGTTCATTTAAATCAAAGAACGGGTCTACATGTAAACCATTAACGATGGAAACCAATAATGTCAAATAGCATAATCTGTTTTATGAGATTGCTATAGTCATAGTTAATTCTATATTTTCAAAACTAGTAGTCCGACAAAATTTCTCAAAACAAAACTGAGAAAAAAAAACAGCTTCTTTTATAAAAAGTATATGGAACTGACGACAGAGAACTCTCATCGTCCTTTTGTTTGTGCACATACATGTATTCAAATTCATTAAATTCGTTTCTGTTTGTGTACTTGTTCAAAGTGACATGTTGGATTTATATATAAAGTTAACATTTTTTTACATACTTTGAAATGGTAGAAGAACATTTTTATAATTATGCATATTGCTTCTATCCACAATAATCTCAGGTGTATATCTCTCTGTAACGTTATTGTTCAGATGAGTAATTAGGTCATATAGAATATTGCCTGTTTGTTGAGACTCAACATCTTCTAGTAATACTGTTAATGAAGTAACATCTCGAATCCTCACTGTGAAATGGATATCACATTTAGTATTCATTGAACGGATGTACATATTCCATTTTTCTTGCAAGCTTGATGTAATCAATTGTCCAAAATATTGAATAGTTTCAGCATCTGTTTTGGTTAAAGTGGTATTACACAAATCTGTTGACTCTGGTGTATGACGTGAAAGTAATCTCACTTTTATCATCAATAATCCTAAAAATAAAAACTTGAAGTGAATTATCATGTTTGGACGAAAAATGTACACAAAGATATGTATGAAATTGATTATATTGAAGTTGCAAAACCAAAGACATAAATGCTTTCGGATTGTTTTTTTTTAAGATAGGTGGGAATTAAGATAAGGAACAATAAAGCTATTTTAGAACACGATTTGAAGTAAATCATAAATTACGTTTTCCCACATTAAAAGTCAGGTAAGTTTCTAAACAGAACCATAAAGGTGTAAACAGTAAAAGTTTTTAATTCACCACAAAGGATATTTGGTCAACGAAAAATATTGTGTTCAGTTGTTTGGATAGTTAACAAAGGTTCCAGGCTTGTAATTTAATACGCCAGACACGCGTTTCGTCTACATAAGACTCATCAGTGACGTTCAGATTAAAATAGTTAAAAAGCCAAACAAGTATAGAGTTGAAGAGCAGTAACTATCGAGATTGAGACAAGACTATGACAAAAGCAAGAAAGAAAACTATCATGATAAAAAGCTCTTCTAACATGTAATTTACAAAGGAATATGTTCATTCATTAGTCTAAATAAATACCAAAATATATCATCACTTATATAGGTATTGCTATATACATTTCTATCCGAGTTCAAATTTACGGGGACACTGGTACCTTTAAATTGTGAATACTCTCCCCATCCATACATAGGACCCGTGCACAGAAAGAAAGCTGTCATATACATTCCAAATATCAGGATGCGTGTATTGATTTCAGAAAACGTCATCGAGTAACTTCCAGATGATAAACATTTGTATAACCTGAAATTAAATGTCGTATATGAAAAAATTATAATTACTAAGGCGGGATTCATACTAATGTTATTCCATTAATAACAGGTAACAAGACTGTGTGCTGTAAAAACACTTATTCTCTTTGATTTGACTAAGTTTATAGTTTATTCAGAAATTCAGAATTTATTTTTTGTTAACCATCGGTTGATTTGAGAAAATTAGTTAATCTGGAATTTTTCATCGAGCCTCATAGAAATAAAGGATAAACAAAACTGCACTAGATGGAATATTTCGAACTGGTTTCATTTTAACTCCGAATAAAAAACATTATAAGAAAGCTTGTTTAACCCTGTTCAATCGAGGTTAAATAGGATCCTCTACTAAAGTCTTTTAGCAGAGTTTTCTGAATCGATGATATATTTTCTGTAACTAATTTTGACACTGTATATTTGTCTCTGAAGCTTTGTATTGATAATCCTTTGATGCGTTTTCTTAGCAATTTATGGTTAGTAAATAAAGACTACATACATAATTATCTTGTAAATGTCATTTAACCTACACAATGTACTGGACACACATTTGTAAATATTCTGGATTCCTTTCTGGTTTTTCTTTTAAAATCTTAAATATCTAGGATTTGTATACAATGTTTTCATATCCTATAAACTCTAAATACGCCGCCTTTGTACTTAATTCAGAGAAAAGATCATTCCCGCCAGTTTTACATTGCAATCGTAGTCTAAAATCTTTTGATCATACATATGCACTTTCATTGCAATGCACAAGAAAATAATAAGGTATAAACAAATAAAAAACTAGTTCTCAACTACACTATATATATGAATGCAACAAAATTGTTTCGTAAGTGATATATAATAACAAGCACAAGATGATTAGTCATCTTAAAAGCTTTTAGAATGACCACTTCGTCTTCATATCTTGGGGTACATTATGTTTCATATAGCTGGGAAATTAAAACACTAGGAAATATACAAAAAGAAAGTTGAATAACACAAGAAATCATAAAAAGAACTCTAAATAAGATTCGATGTTATCCGAATTTTTTACTAAAAGCTATCTGATGGACGCTTGATATCTGTCAATTAAAAGAGAGTTGAACTACCATTTTGTCCTGTTAAGTTAAAATGTTTTGCCAATGTCAACTGATACTTTGTTTTATCAATCTAAATATTGCCGAAATATTGTGTTATTTAATTTAAATAGCATTCTTTGAACAATATTTTCTTTTCACATAAATTGATATGAAATTAGAATGCTATTTAATAGCATGTTAGACAATACAATTTTGTACTATATGGTGTTTTTTGTAATTGCCAAAACAAATTACCAGCGAAACACATTTTAATCTTAGGAAATGGGATTTACGGAATACATTGAAAGATAAAATTATATGGGGGATTGAAATCTAAATTATGTTTTTTCTTAGATAACTGTTTACAATCTTTGGTTAAAATGGACAGGTAATGAGATAAAACGCAAAATCCTTTCAAGACCCAAAATCGTCCATAATCTGTCATTAATATGCAATGTTGCTTTCGCAATTTGTTGTTATAATAAATTATAAACAAAATCCATTTCACATTAAAGCTATCTTTCAACATTAAATGATTAGTTACATTTTCAAAAATATGACAACAATATACTAAATCGGATATTTATCAAAGACATAATGTATCGGCAATTAAGATTAGATAATAATCGAATGTATAGACTATTAATCTTTCACATGAACAATTATTCTAAAATGACACTATATCAAAGAAGATGTATTGAAATTACCCTGCAATGCAATGAAACATTACAAATCAAGGAGAAATGATGAATCTTATATCGACAATAGTACAATGATGTGGGTTGTCAGAACACACCATGTGAGCTGTCATAAACGAGTGTGCGAGCTGTCATTCATTTCTAACTAGGTTGATTCTTTTACTGTAGGGTGTCTGATATATTGTTTGAATATCACTATTGTCTAGATCAGTGTTAGAAACAAAACTAGTTCACAGTTATTATTTAGGGATTGCGTATAAACTGTACTATACGCAGACCAACACCAATTATGTAAGTTTACTTTCAAATAACACATTACTTAAGGACACGAAATTTAATGTTCTCAGGGTTGGGTGGGCGAGTTATATTAAAGAAATTAGAAAAACGTGTCCCGACATTGCAGCCTCAACAAATTGAAGATATACTATGGCAGTTTAAAAATAATTATCCTGACTCACAAAATATTGAAAAATGAAAATAGATAATACTGTAGCGTTGCTTCAAAAATTAATATTTTTTCCTCTCAATGATTGAAATAAATAGTCATGCGGAAACAAAACCACTCCCCCATACCTTACTACTTCTGATGGTGAACTGAACTAACAGTCTTAACCGATATGCATACGATTATAAACTTTAAATCTCTAGATCACCAAAAAATTGCAAAACCCATTCATTATTTTTTTAAACTCATTAGAGGAACCAGTTTTACAATTAGATACGTCATGCGTTTGTTTTGTCTTTATAAGACACACCAATGGCGTCCGAAGCAAAACACAAAATAGGAAGTTGAAGAGCAGTGCAAGCCTGCAAATACAACTTGATCCATCCATGGCACTCGAATTAAACTACAAAACAAATATATTACAAGAACTGCCCAATTCAAGAATATTGCATGTAGATACAAAGCGTTGACTTGCCGATTGGTGATAACAACTAAGACGAAAAGTCGACAAGAAGTTGTATGGAACAAATGTATTTGAAATATACAGGCGCCTCGTCTGTATACGGACATAACAGTGGTCCTTAAGTCAAAAGCACGATCAATTACGAAGTTTAACCAGGTCTATAGAAGTGTGCCATAATTGGAGATGTGATAGACTTAGGAACAACACATAAACAATGTTAAAATGAACTAGCTTTTGATAGCACCCACAGTGATTATATCGTTATCGCTCAGTGGAATAACAAATAGTAAGAAATAGAATTTGCGATAATTATTTAGGGACAACAAAAACACTTAACTCCACGATAACGTTTTTATTGACATCAAACCCAACATGAACGTTTAATGTCCACATTCGTCGGAAGTTAAATGAGTTAATGTATTCTCGAATGCTAGCTAATGATATTCACTATGCCCATAACGGATTATTTATGTATTTAGAAAACTGCTAACTTGCGAAACAGTAATAAATGCAAATCATTGTATTGTATTTCAGAAGTTAAACCTTTAACATATTAAGACCTCTATGAATGTCAAACTAAGTAAATTACCCTACAAACACAAACAAGAATGACAATTAACCTTCAGCTAATAGTACTAATACATAAAGATTTAAAGTGATTTTTTAAAACAGTAAGAATTAAACGTCACAATCATAATATAGCACAACAATTGTGAAACATTACTTGTACAATCAAATTTATTTAAAACAAGCATAAGAAGATCGAGAAGCGTAAAACAAAAACGAAAAATAAAGATAATGAAAAAATATAAAACAAATAGAATTGAAACTCGTCATTCTATTGTTCAAATATGTATTAGTCTTAATCTATTGCATATCCAGTATGGCGATGTTTTTTTTTTTATAAAAATATCAAAAATAAAATCCTCTTTTTATCATAAACATATATGATGAAAACAAACGTTCACTTTTTAAGCTGGAAAAAGAATGATTACCTTTCAATCGCTGCCAGAGATGTCAACCAGGCAATACTGGATAACAAGACGTAACATACAATCGCATGGATTTGACAAGAAACATCACCAAACATCCAGGTTTCTGAAATATATATTGAATTTCATTGTTTATCATATGGTAACGAAATTACTGTATGTTACTTTCCAATATAATTTGATACTATAACATTGCTTTCTTTTTAAACTTGAAGTACAATATAACAATATGTTGACGTTTATCAAACCGTGTCTTACACCATTCATGGTTAAAGATGAATACCATTGTATGATCCCCAGTCATAACCAAATTTCAGCACTTTAGCAAATTTTTCCGCACGGTTTTATTACTGTGCTTTATATGCTATATATCATTTCCAGACTGTGGATCACATACAGACATTAAGAGTAGAATGAAACACTAATACAATTTCAATATATACTTTTAATGAACGTATTATTGCTTTGTTTACACCAGAATATCACGATTCACCAAATTCATATAATAGCCAACACATAACAATACTTCATGTACATACTTTACCTATTACAATCATAGTAAAAGTTGTAATGGATTAATATTTTTTATGAATGCCCTCTAATAAAGGATACTTATCGAAAAGTGTGAATAGTCTATATTAAACCAAAAGCTTCAATATGCTTAACTAAAAAATATTCAAAATAATTGCTGATTATATAAAGCTCAAACAGGAATCAAAAGTAGGCAGTTGATCTACATGAGTATTCTAGTGATACACACATGTACGTAACTGCCTCATTTGGTACAATTGTTTTGGGGTTCCTTTTGAAAATTGCATACTTTATATAACAATGTTTTAGACTATACAAAAATGTTTTCTTGCCATCACCCGTGAAAGCTCAGTTGGTAAAGCGGGAGACTTTAGTAGAATAAACACAAAGCGGAAGAATGTACTGTTTACATGACCTATATTGAATTCGTCAATTGAATCCCTCTGCTGCTTCCAAACATTTATCCATACTGACGACACCGACTTGTGTCAAACTACTCCTCAGAGAAATTAATATTTATATTCTTGTTCTACGTTGGCGTTTATCATATATGATCGAAAAAATATGTTGTTCAATACAAGATAAAAAGATATTCATCAATCGAATACTAAATCATTTTGTGTCGGAAATATCTTTCGTGCCTACATGTATATTGATAATACACATTTTTAAATATTATTTAGAAGAAACAGAGAAAACATTTGCCTTCCAACATTATAATTGTACTTATAAGAAATTTGAAAATAAAAAGTGCTTTTCCGGGTACATATACAAAAAAAATGGCTAAATAACGTAATTATTGACTACTGCGTTGACCTTCAACAATGCGAAAGTCACTGTTTTTAACCGAAAAGTTTTAATTGTAGTACTCTTTTCTTTTCATCTCTTCTAATATCATTATCATATAATTGATATATATTTTGCGTTATCAAATCTGATACGGTATATCATTTATTTACATAAATGTATTAAAATGTTTCTATTATTTCAATATACATTAATGATCATTAATAATAGAATAAAAAAATGTTTAAAGGACATATTGTCTGAATTGACTTAAGGTGGTATGGGTGTCTTCCTCCATCTTGGATTGTAAAAAACAGAGAACCAAAGGTCCAGATTTTCTATCAAGTTTGCAAAATTTGATGCAGGAATGCAAATTTCATTTCAAAGAATCAATTTATAAGAATATAACTTATAAATATTGATATTTTTGCAAATGGTGATTTTATTTTTATTGCTCTTAAAAATAAATTAAATTGGCATTTTAAGGGGAGGTAACTCTAAAACAGTGCATTTTCTGAAGGATTCTACATGGAATTTTCCTATTTTGTATTTTAGCTGGAAAAAACGTACGGTGACCCTATCTTTTCTTTTGATATTCTCAAAGCATTGTCTGAAAGCTATCTTTTGATTGAGTATTTAACAATTCTATCATTTTGTTTAGTTTCTAATCACAAAATTGTGTTTTTTCCTGTATAATCCATACAAAATGTGTTATTTTGTCACGCCCTGTAGCTTGAGAAAATGCGCGGTGACCTATCATTTTTATAACATTTTTCAACATATATCAATAGATACTACGTTTTGGCAAAGTATGAACAAATTCTATCATTTTTATTTTAGACTCCCATACCACCTTAAGAATCCTTGATCTAAATGAATCTCGAATTCCTTCGAGGAAGTTAAAGAAGACTAGATTCAACGTTAAGAAGGCTAGAGGGTACAACAAATTCAGCGAAAAACATTTGTTTTTTTTTTTTTCATTATAAATTTTATTTATTACACTATTAGTTATTACTTTATGATATGGTACAAAAATCAACAAACAAAACGATTCTGTTTGGCCCCAGATGACTTTTAAAATGTTTATATCATTGAAAAAGCTCCAAATTATCTCCCTTTGGTGCAAAAATGTCATTTTGTTGGCATTAAAATTGAAATATCTTTTTTTAACTCATCGGTGACCTACATTTTTTTATTATTGTTTTCAAATAAGCTGTACATAAGCTAAAAAATTGTAAAATTTAAGCGATTTCTTTCATTTAATTGTTTTTTTTTTTTATTTCAATATTACCTCTATTTCTCCTATTAGTTCAACAGAAAAAAAGAACATTCACAAAAATGTATGCTTCTTTCAGAAGAAAATTGTGAGCTTAAATGAACGGTGACCCCATTGTTTTATTTCATTTTTCTAAAAAGTGTATGATAAAGTCCATTTGTAAAACAATACAGCGAAATCAATCCTATATTAGAAAACAAAAAATGATTTATACCCGCGAGCCCCCGTATAGGACCAAACCATAAGAGCGATGACATGTAAACAGAAAAAATAAGCGAGACTAGGAAAAATCAATTAATAAAAACAGAGGAATATATTCTATTTGATTTACTTAGGGTAATTTGTCTTTGATTGTGATTCAGTCACAACAAATATTCATTTTCCCGTCACTTTATTGACATAGTATGTAAGACAGAAAATTTGATGTCAGATAAAAAACAGATCGTCCATAGCATGAGATGTGATTAAACTTACCTGTTAGCTGCATCTATAATTTTCTATAATTCAGTCCAACAATACACATGATACATGTACATGAAATTGAAAGTAGTTAAATAAAATCTGTATGTACATTTAAGAAAAAGAACAGTCACCCGCTCTAAGATATATGAGACTAACATTTAAGTTAATCAATGATGTCATTAGGTATGGAGACATTTATCAACATTGCCTTGCTTTCCAATGCCCTTTAAATGTTACTAAGTTTGTCGTCATTAACCAAACAAGAGCTTCATTGACCGAAAGATACAATTAAGAATAGACCAGACTTTTAGGACGTCTGCTTTATATATAGATCTTAACACAATTCGAATCTAGAATTTAACCTATAAAAGGCTATTGATAGCAAACCAGCAAATTTAATTCATAACGAATCGTTTAACGAACAACTAGCACACACATATTTTTGTTTTATATCTTAGATCCTTAATTCAAAATTTTAAGAATTTACCTTATATATTGTAAGCATACAGATACGGCAAATGAAGAGAAGCCTTTGTATTTTCCCCTCCGAACATTTGATTCAATAGCATGCCGTTAAAAAATGTAATGTAAATGTTTGACTGCTAGAATCTGTAAGTTACAGGGGTAAAGGTCTAAATGAAGGTATTCAAATGAAAGTATGAAACAACAGTCCTTTAAATAATCTTGGATTCTTTATTTTGTTCGATTAGTCAGACCAATGTTTCAAAACTACTGCATGACAAACAACCTATACCATATGAAAATTTTAACCAAATGTTTCTTCTTTCGAACGATTCCTTTTTTTTTTTTTGTCCGATTCAATTTCTCATGTCTATCTTAACATGTTCGTGATACGTTCAAGTCCCTAATTCAAACTAGTATATTTATTTTATCTTCCCAGACTTCTGCGTCACAGAGCTCTTTAACGTCAAATTGAAACATGAAGATAGACTGAAATGGGATTATTTAGTAACACTTCATTTATAACGTACATTCCCGATAGATTAGTTGAACAAATAAACCCATAATTAGTTCCGTAAAAAGTATACGAACAAAAAGTTGTTAAATATATGAAATAAAAGTCGTGCACTTAATTCATCAAAAATACAGACGTACAAGTATAGATGTTTTAATGTTCATGTTATACGCGTTTGGGTACAAATTCAATACTAAACCAATCTGGGTTGATAAGTCTTAATAAAGAAACAATAAGATCTCAAATTCCATACAATTTAATTCATACATACAAAACAATACCATGTATGCTTATATTTTCTTTTGATTATTGGTCATTTTGCAATCTTTTTTATCTTAAAAAAATCTCTAGCCAACTAAGGTGACAGTTGATACCGACGTTTAAAAGCTCCATGATATGGTTAATCTTAAATGGTTGTTATTTTATTCATTTTTTTATAAATCTCTAGCGATCCTGATGAATAAATTAGTGGCGAAAGATACCAGAAGGACATTCAAAATGATAAATCGAATATAAACTGACAACGCCATGGTCAAAAAACGAAAAGACAAACAGACCAATAAAAGTACACAAGACATCACATAGAAAACTAAAGACTAAGCAACACGAACCACACCAAAAACTGGGGGTGATCTCTGGTGCTCCGCGTCAAGTTGCTCATGTTATTATAAACCCAGTAAATAATCTGATTCGGAAGTCACATTCGCGAAAAGAGAAGGGGATTGTAGCTACGACATACGAAACATATCCCATATTATCTGTGAAACGGTTATTTAATTACAATCAACCAACTCGTGATGGCGTCAGTCAAGTTTACGAAGGGATGATTTCAACTTAACCATTTGGAACTCTTGGTTTAATAGCTTCATTATGAGCAGCAACTCTCTATCAAGTAAATCATGATAGGAAATACTTGCCCGGGAATATCGTTTCAATTAAGAGAAAAATACTCCGAATTTATGCGCTGATGGAATGTTATACATAGAAATAGAAATTAACATTTAGGATGCTTAAATCATCTCTTTTGTCGCATAATTCGTTTTTAAACGACCCTCATCGCCAATTTCTAAACATAAGTCTAGATTCGAAACAGACTTACTATTCTGGATCACATACGCAACTATATTTACTATAAAGTCAATTGGATTGAAATTTCAGACATTCATATTTTCCGGAAATAATCTGGACTTATCCGTATTTTCACTACCGTTTACTTTCTCTTCCTCACCTGTCTATTGCAAATGGATGCCACGACAAATCTGCTCCTGTGGATATTGTGACAAATCACCGTCAAGTACGTTTCAAATCGATTATAAACTGTTAAATATATATACCGTTAATTCCGTTAACTTGAATTCCACGTTTATTCAACAAATACGAACTGTAATTGTTTATTTCTATGAATTGACCTTAGAATTCTACTTTCGTTTTTGACTTGATATTATTATTGCATTGAACATTCATATATTTCTTTCGTACATATTGTAAAATATTGTATTTTTATTTCTTTCAGTTTACCAAACAATACACACTCTGTAAAACTCCTGTATCATTTCTGGTGGAATTACAATCTACAATCTTCACACACAAGTTGTTATTCTTTGTAATTTGCCGAGATTGCGATACAATCACATGGTTATACTAGCTGAGTCAGGCTCAGCATAGTAAATTGACGACAACCTGTCTTTACATATCCAGACAAGGAACGACAACGTAGCAACGTACATACGTACATACCTTTACACTGACAGTGGACTACATATCTTGTGTGAACTCGACAGCAACCCAACAACGTTGAGTCAACATGGATCCCAGTCATGTAGAACAACAAGAAGAGATTCAGCCCCAAGAAGGAGATGTCCCTGAACTATTAGAAAATCCGTCTAATACATCACAGTCAGATGAAACTCCCGAGGCTAGGCGAGTACGTGACCTCACGGAAAAAGGACAAGAGGCTTTCACTGAAAAACGTGACAAGTTCTGTCAGGAACTAGAGGCTCTCTGGGCAGACATTGAATCCCAGTTATTGGAAGTAACAACGCCTCCTAACGATCTCCAGCAACTCCTAACAGTCCAGGACAAACTTGTTAAAGCCTATAATAATTATCGTAGGCTCACAGATGAATACTTAGACTTTCTGAAAAGGACCCGAACATTGGAGAGTCAAAAAGAAATTGATGCATGTAAACTCTCTTTGGATTTACGTCTGTCCAAAGTGGAGCTAGTTATGGAAAAACTACACGAGCATCGCCTCGCTCTAACAAAGGCCAAATCCACTAAAACAAAGACCTCAAGGGGTAAGAAAACCTCTCACAGCGGTAGCTCTAACGTGTCAGACATGTCAAGCCTGGCACGGAGAAAGCGAGCCAAGGCAGAGGCTGCAAAGTCTAAGATAGCATTTGTCGAAAAACATGCCCTTATCCTACAACAGGAAGCAATGTTAGAAGAACAAGCCCTGTTCAGACAAAATGAAATGGAACAGGAAGCAGCACGCAAAAAAGCTGAAATGGAACAGGAAGCAGCACACAAAAAGGCTGAAATGGAACAGGAAGCCAGTCGTAAACAGGCAGAAATGGAGCAAGAAGTCGCTCAACGTAAACATGAGGCCGCACAGAGAACAGTTCAGCTAGAACAGGAGGCTGCTCACAGAAAAGTGCAATTAGAACAAGAGGCCGCTCACAGAAAAGTGCAATTAGAACAAGAGGCCGCTCACAGAAAAACGCAATTAGAACAAGAAGCTATGCGCAGGAAGGCTCAAATGCAACAAGAAGCCGCACGAGTAAGCCGGGAAAAGGCCGAGCTTAAAGCCAAATTTAATCTTCTTGAAGCACAAAGAGAAGCTGCAGCCGCAGAAGCCGAGGCTCGTATCCTGGAATACGATGATAGCCAAGCGTATAGCGATCTCCCTGACGAAAAGGAAGACCCGCTCCAGCGTGTGCAAGATTTCGTCAATAAACTTCCTGTATCAACTGTTGTTAAGGAAGTAACAGGACCTCAAAAGAAAAAACAAATTCCTGTTAAGATCGAGCTGAGTCACGAAGCACCAGCGTTCGTGCCATCCGTGGCATCGAACTTGCTGTCACAGACATCTGCCGTCTTGCCTTTCGATAATAAGTCACCGGAAGTTACCTTTATCCCAGATCTGGGATTAGTAACCGGCATGCAAAAACTAGGTCTTTCAGATGAGAGCACTACTGAACACCAAAAACAGGGTGTTAAAGAAGCGATCCCTGTCTTACGCACAAAACAAGACGTTATAGAAGAGATCCCTGTTTCGCACAAAAAACAAGACGTAATAGAAGAGATCTCTGTTGCACACCAGCAACAAATCAACCTTACATCAGAGATAACTAGATTCCTCTTACGCAAGGACCTGCTTTTCTCCCGATTAACAAGCTTTAACGATCGGGCAGAATCCTTTCATACTTGGAAAGCAAGCTTCAAGAACGTGACTGATGAGTTACAAGTCTCTGACTCAGAACAGATCGATTTACTGATCAAGTGGCTCGGTCCAGAGTCTGCTAAACACGCCATTAGCATAAGAGCGTCGAACGCCAATAATCCTTCAATAGGTATACAGAGACTATGGAAGAGGCTTGACGAGCGGTATGGTGCTCCAGAAATGTTGGAAGCCTCTCTCATGAGTAAACTTGCCAAATTCCCTACATTGACGAATAAGGACAACGCACGTCTCTACGAACTGTCTGACATTCTATCAGAAATAGAATATCACAAGGAAAATCCCAAGCTGGGATGTTTGCTAGCATACTTTGACTCTTCGTCCGGGATAAATCCAATTGTTGAAAAATTACCGTACGGACTCCAAGAAAAGTGGACAACGAGGGCTACAAGATACAAGTCTAAATATGAAGTTGCCTTTCCACCTTTCACAGAATTCTCTGCCTTCATCAGGGAAATAAGCAAAACAAAGAACGATCCTGGGTTCATCTTTGGGTCAAAAGTCACACCAAATACAAAAGGTGCTGCGCCAAGGTCTACGTCTTACCCTAAGACTAAAGTTGGTGCTCATAAAACAGCAGTTGAGCAGCAATCTGGTGAAGCCAGCAAACAAGGTCTTTGTATTCTGCACAATACAAAGCATTCCTTAAATGAATGTAGAGCGTTCCGAGCCAAGTCAATAGAGGAGCGCAAAGGTCTTTTAAAAGAAAACAATGTTTGTTACAAGTGTTGTGATTCTACCACACACAGGAGCCGGGAATGCAATGCACGCATAAGTTGTAAAGAATGTGGAAGTAAACAACACACTACCGCACTTCACATCACTAGACCACAGCAACCTGCAAGTTCTCAATCTAGCCCGCCTAAGCAAGCCTACGGCGGGGAGCCTATAGAATCGGCTGAAACTAAGGCAACCTCAGTTAACTCTACTTGTACTGAGATCTGCAAAGATACATATAGCGGGAAATCTTGTGCTAAAATACTGCCTGTGAATGTTTATCACAAAGATAACCAGGACAAAGTTATTCGCATGTACGCCATCATTGATGACCAAAGCAACCGGTCACTAGCATCGCCCGAATTCTTTAATCTTTTCGACGTCAAAGATAAACCGGAGAACTATACTTTATCAACATGCTCCGGCAAAGTAGTCACCTCCGGGAAAAGAGGAAGAGGTTTCATCATGGAATCAATCAACTGTAATGACAAGTTTGACCTTCCTGTACTGATTGAATGTGATCATATTCCAAATAATAGGGACGAAATACCTACTCCTGAAGTAACAATGCATCACCCTCATTTAAAAGAACTTAGGGGTAGCATTCCACCTATAGAGAAAAATTGGCAAATTCTTCTCTTAATTGGCAGAGACCTTATAGAGGCACACCATGTCCTCGACCAGCGCATAGGACCACCCAGAACTCCATATGCACAACAATTGAAACTTGGTTGGGTAGTGATAGGAGAAACCTGCATTAACAAGCAGCATGTTCCTTTTGAGTTAAATGTTAAAATAACCAACATTTTACCTACAGGACAACCTTCAACTTTTCAACCATGCACAAGCAAGTTTGACATCCGGGAAAATTACACAGACCCTGTAACGAAAGATTTACAATCGCCACTCTTTGAAAAAACAAGGGACGATGATAAGCCTGGACAGTCATATGAGGACAAAATGTTCATGAAGCAGATGGACAACGAATTTGTCAGAGACTCGAAAGGAAGTTGGGTAGCACCGTTACCGTTCCGAGTGCCAAGACAGCCATTGCCAAGCAATAGACCACAGGCTCTTCACCGTGCGAACATGTTAGACGCCAGTCTGAATAGAAACCCTGTAAAGCGGGAACATTTTCTTACATTTATGAGTAAAATCTTAGATAATAATCATGCAGAGCTCGCTCCACCATTGCTCGAACATGAGGAGTGCTGGTATTTGCCATTGTTTGGTGTTTACCATCCGAAGAAACCCGATCAGATAAGAGGTGTGTTTGATTCTTCCGCCAAATGTAACGGAGTTTCACTTAACAGCGTCCTGCTTACAGGTCCAGACTTGACCAATGATCTCTTGGGAGTATTGCTGCGTTTCAGGAAAGAAATGGTCGCAGTTACTGCAGACGTTCAACATATGTTTCACTGCTTTGTTGTCAGAAAAGACCACCGTAATTATCTGAGATTTTTATGGCATAAAGACAATGACCTACAGAAGAACCTTGTCGAATACCGCATGAGAGTTCATGTTTTCGGAAATAGTCCGTCACCTGCCGTTGCTACGCTTGGACTCAGAAAAGCAGCTCAAGCATCAGAACAAGAGTTTGGCAGTCACGTGACTAGCTTTGTTACAAGAGACTTCTATGTCGACGACGGTCTAACATCATGTCCTACTAAAGAGGAAGCTGTTAAGCTCATGAAGGACACACAGCAAGCATTAGCAAAATATGGAAACTTACGACTTCACAAGTTTGCCTCTAATTGTGCGGAAGTTATGTCTGCATTTCATGCCAGTGATTTGGCTTCAAATCTTAAAGATCTAGACTTAGAATGCGACAGTAAACCCCTACAACGTAGTCTTGGTCTCAGCTGGGACGTAAACACTGATAACTTCTTATTTCAATTATCATCAGAAAACAAACCGATCACTCGGAGAGGAATTTTATCGACGATAAACAGTCTCTACGATCCTCTGGGATTTTTGGCTCCGGTGATTATACAAGGGAAACTCCTATTAAGGAAAATAGTATCAGAAACCGTCGATTGGGACCAACCTCTCACTGATGAGACAGCAGATGAGTGGAAATCTTGGAGAGATACTCTAATTGCTATCGAAACATTGCGCATTCCACGTACCTACGTGCCGTATCTCAGCAAAACCACCACAAAGGAGTTACATGTCTTCTCTGATGCATCAGAAAAAGCCATAGCAGCTGTTGCATACCTACGCACGACCGACAGTAGTGGTGAACCAAACATAGGTTTCATTCTTGGGAAAGCTAAAGTTGCACCAACAAGTGGTCATACTATTCCACGCCTTGAACTATCTGCTGCAGTATTAGCAGTCGAGATAACACAGACCATCATGGACAATTTAGATTTACATATAGACACCGTAAAATTCTACACAGACAGTAAAGTAGTCCTAGGCTACATCAGTAACGAGACAAGAAGGTTCTTTATCTATGTCGCCAATCGAGTAGAGAAAATAAGAAAATTTAGCTCTCCAAGTCAATGGAATTATGTACCGACTGACCGTAATCCCGCAGACTCGGGAACAAGGTCCGTACCTGCCCACGAAATTCATAGCAGCGAATGGTTATTAGGACCAAGACAACTTCTTTTCTCAGAGCAAAAGAATTCTGAGGACATATATCAGCTAATAGACCCAGAGGAAGATGGAGAAATACGTGCAACTGTTAATGTTGCAAAAACATTTGCCACACTTGAGCATAAAGGTATCGGAACTGATAGATTCAACAGATTCTCCAACTGGACATCACTTGTGCGAGCAATAGCCTTTTTGGAACGTTTCTCCCGTTTACACGGGTCTAAACAGACAGCACCAGTGACTTCTCTGGAAGGCTTTTCGAATGCCGAAAATTTCATCTTAATATCTGCTCAATATGAAGTTTACGGAGATGAAATAGATTGCATTAAACGTCAGGAACAAATTCATAAGCGGAGTCCGATAGCTAACCTTAATCCGTTTTTGGACAAACAAGGACTATTACGAGTAGGAGGCCGTATCGCCAAATCTGACTTAAACCTCCGTGAAAAGAAACCATTGGTCGTCCCTGGACGCCATCATATAGCGACATTATTAGTTCGACACTACCACAACAAGATAAAACATCAAGGTCGCCATTTCACAGATGGAGCGATTCGATCCGCAGGATTTTGGATCGTAGGAGCAAAACGCTTGATCTCATCTATTATTCACAAATGTGTGACATGCCGCAAACTCAGAGGAAAAACCGAGTATCAAATCATGTCTGATTTGCCAGAGGACCGTCTTGAACCTTCACCTCCGTTTACTAACGTTGGAATAGACACCTTTGGACCCTGGACAATTGTTTCACGTAAAACACGTGGTGGATACGCTAACTCAAAGCGTTGGGCAATTTTATTCACATGCTTAGTGACAAGAGCTATTCACATCGAATTAATCGAGGAAATGAGTTCTTCAGCCTTCATAAACGCTGTCAGGAGATTCACCGCTATAAGAGGCCAAGTCAAGATTTTCCGATCTGACCGTGGAACGAACTTTATCGGCGCAATCGACGATTTAAAGATTGACTCAATCAACGTTGAAGATGGACCCTTCAATAACTTTCTGTATAATTCTGGTACAACTTGGATCTTCAATCCGCCGCATTCGTCCCACATGGGTGGAGCCTGGGAAAGAATGATTGGTATCACTAGGAGAATTCTTGATTCTATGCTTCTTAACGCAGCCGGAAGAAGCCTAACACATGACGTGCTCAACACACTAATGGCAGAAGTTTCAGCAATAGTGAACTCTAGACCTCTGGTACCGGTATCAACAGATCCAGAGAATCCGTTAATATTAACTCCGGCTATGTTATTGACGCAGAAAACCGACTACATTTTTACTTCAGACCATCTTGGGGAATTTGACAAACGAGATCTCTGTCTTGCCGAATGGAGACGAGTACAGGCTCTAGCCAGTGTTTTCTGGTCCCGTTGGAGGAAGGAGTACCTGCCGTTACTACAACAACGACGAAAATGGACCGAAGATCGCCGTGATCTCATCGAAGGAGACGTCATTCTTCTAAAGGACAAAAACATTTGCCGTACCCAATGGCCCGTTGGAATTATAGTGAACTCTTTTAAAAGTTCAGACGAACATGTCCGAAAAGCAGAAGTGCGAGTAATCGTTAATGGAAAAGCCACAACCTACACACGCCCTATCGTGGACATGATTCTTCTCATAGAGAACAAACCTGTGTAATTATATGTATATATTTTTGGAATTATACTTTCTGGAATAGTGATATCAGGTAGATTTCAGACGGGGAGTATTCTGGATCACATACGCAACTATATTTACTATAAAGTCAATTGGATTGAAATTTCAGACATTCATATTTTCCGGAAATAATCTGGACTTATCCGTATTTTCACTACCGTTTACTTTCTCTTCCTCACCTGTCTATTGCAAATGGATGCCACGACAAATCTGCTCCTGTGGATATTGTGACAAATCACCGTCAAGTACGTTTCAAATCGATTATAAACTGTTAAATATATATACCGTTAATTCCGTTAACTTGAATTCCACGTTTATTCAACAAATACGAACTGTAATTGTTTATTTCTATGAATTGACCTTAGAATTCTACTTTCGTTTTTGACTTGATATTATTATTGCATTGAACATTCATATATTTCTTTCGTACATATTGTAAAATATTGTATTTTTATTTCTTTCAGTTTACCAAACAATACACACTCTGTAAAACTCCTGTATCATTTCTGGTGGAATTACAATCTACAATCTTCACACACAAGTTGTTATTCTTTGTAATTTGCCGAGATTGCGATACAATCACATGGTTATACTAGCTGAGTCAGGCTCAGCATACTTACATGTATCCTTTATCTCTTGTTCAACGGGATAGATGAGTTCAACGTCAGTTCAAACATTATGACGTCGCTGATATGTCCGGGTCAAAGTTATTAAGGCCAGGTCAACGTATTTGACGTCACAAAGCCGTGATATGGAGTTTTATTAAGAGCTGAGCAGATTGATATAGACAGTTGGACGACCGATAATTACACATATAGACTCTTACTTGATTGTGCATAGTCGTACTAATAGAGCAATTCTGATGAAAACAAATGCAGACACAAGTATTTATCATCCAATTAATCAACAGACGCTCGTGTTCTGAGATGATACATCTAATTATCTTTATTTTTTGTTTATTTGTACTTTTTGTATTCAAAATATATGTATAAACTAAGATAATGTATCATTTTCATATTTTCTCTATAAGGTTTCAACTATTTTCTTTTAAATGCGTTTTTACAATTTATGTATGAGTAAGGTTAATTTCAAATGAATAGACCAAAGGGTTTTATCCTTGACCCTTTAGTAACACAAGAAACTAAACTTGAGAAATGTTTACTGTTTAAGAATGCAGAAATTCTTAAATGAATGGTAAAATTCTGTTTTATAATGTGTATAATTTACCCTCTACTCTTCAAAGTTCTATGTCGTTTTTATTACCGTTGCATTCGATTGATGGTCAATTAATGGACAGGTAGAAGGAACATTAACAAGAAATATAAATGTTTAGCATTTAGGTTATAGAAGAGGAAGTGAAGTATTTTTTTTTCTGATCTAAATTAGATTAAGTCAAATTGCAGATATTATCAAAACTTATGTTACCGTCTTCATTTTACAACAAATGCTCAATTTTTCAGCTTGGTGCTTTCATCATATTGTCGCTTTGTAACAGATAACATTACAAATAACATCCGCTGGATAACCATGATAACCTATTTGGATATTTTTGGATATCAATGCGCTCGTTGACATTGCTCTGGTACCTGTTTCATTTGTTACGAAGTGATTAAATCGTAATTGTTCTTGTTCGCTTCTCACTTAAATCTTTCTATCTTAACTAAGTTTTTTCTCAAAATGTTTTGCAAACATAATGAAACTTTGTCATTTATTTTACGGTTTTTAGCAGTTTATTCCCAAATACATTTCATATGAAAAATTCAGAAACATCTTTTTTCCTGAGTTAATGGTTATAGTACCATACGTGATAATTAAAACATCATGAAACTGTTCATAATAATTACCAGATGCATCAATACAAAGACGATCATTATCAAAAATCATTATTGGTTTATCCAAAGGGTCACCGTAGTAGATATACAGACTACTAGTAGTCTTTTAATTATCATCAGAGTGACAGTTTCGACAATAGAATGTCCATAATTTTCAACTTCTGGAGTCAAGATGGACATGGGATATTCATTGTAGAGACATTATTGTGACTAGTCGGTGGTTAATGTCAACTGTCATCAGTGAAAAAAATATTGACGAACGTGACCAGTCAATAGAAAATTATTTACGATTATATTGTACGAACGCTGACTTCCGTTCCCTGACTTAGATTTGATTCAGTATCAATGTCAGTAACATACACTCCCAAAAGAAGCTGACTGGTCAAGAGCATACCATTAGGCAATAGCGATAAAGGCACCAAGAACAAGGTCAAAGTATATAAACAGAATTAGAAATTGTTACAACTCGTAAAGCACCCAATAGATATAGTTTTCAAATTAAAACAAAACAATGAAAAGGGCTGTATTTTATCTTAATGACCGCGCTAATACTCAGCATAAAAATATAATGTCGACAAAGTAAGAACTTTTTTTCAAATAGACAAGGGGAAACAAAGGGATACGATTTCGTAAAAACTAAGGTAAATGCTAAAAACAAATTGAAGCGTTTGATTCCAATTTCTGTGCAAAATACACGCACATGTTCTTGAATAACATTTATTTTGTTTGAAAATTTAAGATCAACAGTAGAATGATAGAAAATATCGTTCATTGCTAATATTACGGTAGGTTTACTTTGATTTCTCAAATAGAACTATTCATACAAAATGTCTTCCGCAAACACTGCTCCTTAAACATTAGAAAAAGTACCGTTAATGTTATTATTGAAAATAGTAATAACTGTGTAGAAGATGTAAAGAAAACACATGATTTTGTAGCAAATCACATAACGGGATTTTACGGAGGCCGGTGTCCTATTGTTTTGATTTTTATATTATTTATTTGGTAGAACAAGTAATTGTGATTTACAGGAATTGATGTCAATGTCGTAAAATTAATACCATTGTTGATAATACAAGATAACGTAAATGATGATGAAATACGGTGCGTCTGACGGCAATACAAATCTTCTGCACGAGGTATCGGATTTGATGTTTTCATTTTAACCGGAAGTTGCTGTAAACTTATACACTTCTTATTGAAAGGGTTTGATTTATTACTCTGTGCTGAGTATTCTTGCGTTGTTTGTACTGTCACTTAGTTTTGACGTTAAACGATATTTGTGTATTATTGCCATTGAAGCAGGAGGTTTGGCTAGCAAACAAAAAAAGGGTTTAATGTCCAATACCGAACAAATCCGTGATGCATTGCATGGATAAAATTACGGATAATATCTTTATTTTGTTACGGACATAGAGATATGAGTAAGGATTGAATGATTTCAAAACATCGCATAGTGTTTTAAGAAGTATGTTCAGGTTGGAAATACCAAATACAATCCATGCAAAACAACTCGCACTGGATGGCTTAGTACATGTACATAAAATAAGGGATGATCTCACTCACATGGATAAGGGAATATCAGAGCTCGTATCATTGAGGCTATTTTTTTTTACACCGCTTAACTCTCACTAAATTGTGCATTTCTCAAGAATATAGCAAATCTGATGGAAACATTACTCTGACATTTTTATTATATTATCCATTAATCATCAGACGCTTGACGTAAAATATAATGCATCTACTGATCTTAATTTTTGTTTGTTTGAACTTTTCATTTGATATCTATGTTGCAATATTGTATTATGCTTATATTTTTCTCTTTGTTTTTAATTCGATATCCTCTTGTAAATGCGTTATTCTATGTAATAGTTACGTTAATCAAATGGGTGAACCCATTGGTTCTTCCTTTGTCGGTGTAGTAAAAGCATTAAACATGTTAAAATCTGATCTTTGAATATTTTCCTAGTTCAAGTATGTACATGTAGGAGTTCTTAATTATTTTGTTTAATACTCTTCTCATCAAAGCTTCTTGCTGTTTCTTCTACCGGTGCTTTCAAATGAAAGTCAATTATTGGACAAGTAAAAGAAACATTAACAGAAAATATAGATGTTAAGCACTTATGTTACACACGATAAAGTGTAGTATCTTTTCGATCTAAATAAGATTAAGTCAAACTTTTTATATAATTATTAAAACTGATAATAGCGTCTTGAATAGTATTCGTATTACCGACATTTTACTACAAAGTTTATCATGTTTATATACGTTTTCGACAGATTACATTTTCTGAGGTAGGACATATTGGTTCTCGGTTAAGTAAGTGCAACTTAAAGAAGTAAAATTAAGCGTACAAACGGTTCAATTGAGGGAGAAAGTTGCCTGTTTTATGTATTTTATACACGACAATATAATATGAAAACAGTAAAACATTCCCCGTCAAATTGTAACGAGTACTAAAATGTCTAACCAAAACAAAGGTAACCTGTCGTATATAATCCGTAGTCAAAAGTAAGTAATTTGAAAACGGTCTATTTATAGCAAATTCTGTATTTCTCTTCTAGTTACTTTCATCATTTTCTAAAACATTCGGATCGTTGCTTTGTTTATAAAGTAGTAGTTTTCCTTTTCGTTGTTGACTTAAATAGTAATATAATTGTCACAGCAGAGAACAGTTTATCACAATCTGTCTAATCTGTTTTGTATTATTTCCTCGTATGTTAGCATTGATCTTGTTTCCACTTGATTTATTACAAATTGTGTAAGTTATAATTGGTATTTCTGTTTCATAATGATGTTAGCTCCCCACCTTTATCATATTGTGATCACCTTCATTTGTTTTTAATTCTCTAAACACTCAAGTACATATTTAATGAAACATACCGGAGTTTTGTTATTTCAATTATAATTTTTAAACAGTTCAAAATTCATATCCCCCGATTAGTTTCATAAATAAAATGCATGAACATCTCTTAAGCAAATCTATTTTCTTTAAACGCATACATTTTTAAAGAATCAAACACAAAACCGTATCATTAATCTCTTGTTGTTTAATATATTCTATCTTTTGAAAAGACGTCAATTATAAAAATGTTATCATTTTAAAATGTTACATGTATATGCATCCAACGTTTAATGTGTTAGATAGATATATGAACCTTTCGTTTATTTTAAAGAAAGAATAAACCATATACTTGTAATCCAAAAAGTCAGACCAGGAGCGTAAATTATGTTTTTTATATGTTTAGATAAGTTTCACACGGTATTGTGAAGTACTGACATTCGTATATGTCAAGAAGTGTAGGAACGTGAGATCTGGGGAGAACAAAAAACGAGTTGAATATGCGTTCCCTCATGTTTCAGCTTTTTATTCTATTGCAGTATACCTTTAAAGTACTCTTGCAAATATGGGCTTCTTCAACTGTATTTGTATTTAATCACTTAAATGATCATTTTGATAGTTTTTGCGATCAGTCGCCAAATATTCCCTTGAAGTGTTAAAAAAATATTCTGCATGTATTGCATTTCTAAGAAGTCACATATGTTTTAAGTGTAGGACATTTAACACTAATGTAATATTATTCCTAATGCTCAACAACATGATCCTTCGTCAATTGTCAGAAATATAAGTCCCTGTATTTATTCATCTTCCTTAATGATTTATAAAATCACCGTGTCAATTCCACTGTTTGTGAACACCGTCACCGTAGGTATCCCCAACACTGGAATCGTAAGATTGCACAGACAAGGTCATATGCTGTACAGATGCTGTTTATAATACTAAAATCATTTCAAACTCATAAGTTGTTCTATCGTAAGGTATAGGTGAGTTTTCAATATTCTTCAACTTCAGTAATGGGCAAACCTCCCGAGCCTTTTGATTCGAACTCCACCGCAGAATCCTATGTAAACAAAACGCGCGACTGTCATATTCATATACAAGCCTGGTAATTTTGGTTATAATTTACCTTCAGTTAGTAAGCTATTATTACGTAGAAAAAGAGATTGCATAAAGTTTGATACTCATTAAACAGTTCCACAGTCATTGACCTTCGTCTAGGTTGCATATAATAGTTATCCCATTCGGACTTTGTGTGTCAGTGTAAGATCACTCCGGTTGACGGATGCCAGAGTGTGATCTAACACTGACACATCAAGTCCGAAAGGGATTAATTGTTTAAATACATATGTTTAAACAAGCTATTTTACATCCCAGCTGTTTTAGATGAGACGAAAAACCATTTACAATTCATAAAATCTAGTTTAGAACGCCACACAACCATTATAATATACTTTTTATTTTACTATATAATGTATACCCTTTAGGACCCCCGAACACGATGTTTTAATATGAGTCCATGTCAACTCGCCCCACTGTCCAATTGGACCACACTTAATCGCCACTTTCTAAAAAATCGACCCACTCTTGTTTACCAACTCGTCCCACTTATGAAAAAGGGATAATCCTATTGAACAATCAGTCTGATAACTCGCCTTATTCATGAAAAGGGTTAAAATCCCACTGAAAATAAGTCTGCCAACTCGCCCACTTATGAAAATACCTTGCTCCCTTTAGATATGCTAAATTACCAGTCGTCCTGATGTAAGGGTATGATCGTAGGTTGATATACTAAAGATCTAGATTTGAATCCCAGCATAGACAACGGATTTTTTTCTACATAAATTTTGAAAATTTGTCTTTTTTCTGTAAATAATTTTAGTTTTATTGTAGATAAGTTATTCCCTCAAAAATGTTTCAAAACAAAGGAAAGCATGCTAAACACAGAAACTCAAGCTGGGGTGATCTGGTAGGGGTGATCCGGCTCAGATCACTCCAGGTAGGACAAAGGAGCTGGAATGTAAGTTTATGAACTAAACAATTGGTAAAATTAAGGTTTATTTGGGAAAGTGAGAGTAAAATACAGCTGGTAACACCTTAGTAAAGTCCATCTAAAATATCTTGATCATTTAGATTTTCTTTTACAAAATAATGTTACACTACGCATCGTTTACTTTGTGAAGTCTTCATCTTACAGTACACAGAAAATACGAATGTGTTTCAAAATTACGCATTTCTATTAATATATTTTTTCTGCAAAGGCATATTCAGGCGATTAGTTATACGTTCATATATATGAACCAAACTCGTAAGAAGTTACTAGTATTCCGTTCCAGGCATGGACATATTTAATGAAAATTCTATGCGATTTTCATTCTTTAATCGATGTTGTCTATATATTGAAACTCCTTGATATAACAGCAAACATATGGATCTAATCAATTTTGTATAGATATTAATTACAAATTAATTATAAATTTTCTTCTTTTAAATGTGAAACCATAAAAAAAATGTTGAAATTTTAAATGTTTTGATATATTGTCTCAGATTATTTAGATTTTCCTGGTCACATTAATTATCTGTAAAATGTGTGCTTGCATATTTAAAGATTAAGACTCGATTTTTAAAATTACTTATTCCATTATACGTATGCACTAAAACTCCGTATGGTAGTACATTTATCAATATTTAATAAAAAAAAAAGGGGGGAAAAAAAAGAAATGCGTGTAAATATAATGTGTACTCCTGATATACTTATGGGAATGTTATAATTATTAAAGCTTCAGACGAAATTGTCCGTCTTCATTTAAAAATGAATTTATATTATTGCTAGGAGCTAAGATGAATGGAAAGCCTAATAGCATGAGCTAACGGTGTAATTAAATATAATACCTGGCACTTGCAACATCATGAAATTGTTCAAAGTAATTATCAAAGATATCCCTACAAAATCGTGTAGCGATTTATTTAGACATAATTAAAAACCATTATAGGTTCATCCTCCGTGTTATCGTAGTAGACGTACTAACCAGTATTCTAATTATTGTCAGTATGAAAGATCCGTTCCATTATGGCTATTACGTTTCAACTTCTAGTATCAGGATAGACAATGGATGTTGCTTGTAGAAACACTATTGCGACAATTTATTGGTAAATGTAAACTGTCACTAAACAAGATATTGAAGATATGGACGTAGGTTACATGGCAATGGAGGTTTATTTTCATTTTACGAACGATGTCCTTTTGCACTCCATTTATGATAAAAATTATTTAGTATCAATGTCAGACTTCGAAACCTTACAATTCCAAAAGAATCATGCTGGTCAAGACCACAAAAACAGATGTCACAAATCAATAGCAATATATGCGTAATAAACAACCAAGGTCAGAGGAAATAAATACAGCAAGAAATGATTATCAATCATAACAAATAAAGTTATACAAGAAAACAAAAATATAAACGCGAGGACAACACAAATAGATACAGCTAAGACGGAACCAGAGGGCCTGGGGGCCCGGCCCCCTCTTTAGTGGAAAAATATTGGCTAATAATATATAGGGAATCACTGAAGCATGACGGGAGCGCCACCCCTTCAGGTCAGTCAGCGCCCCCTCTGACATATGAATAGTTCTAGATCCGCTACTGAACACAATGTGAAGTACTGACGTAAAACACTTTTAAGATTGAATGACATATTTTATAATTAGAAGTCAAGCAACCGAAGACTTCTGTGCAAACAACACTTGTTTATTTATTAAAATTTCATTTGTTAATACAAGTAACTGCTGTCAAATCAGAATTCAAATACAAATTATTACGGATTGCAAGTATTACAGTACAGTAAAGTTATCCTTATTTCTCAATCAATACGTTTGTGAACAAGGTCGTCCGTATTCAAAACTTTAGACAGTAATTGTGAAATTGGTACCGTTAATTTCATTATTTCAATTAGTGATCACAGTATAAAAGCTGTAACGAAAACATGTAATGAAAACAATTTTTGATTTTATAGCAAATCACATCACAGAATTTTTAGGAGACCGATAACTGATTGTTTCGCTTTTGTTTTATTATAAGCTTTGTATACCAAGTAATTGAGATTTACAGGAATTGATATCGATGTTGAACAAAATAATACCATTGTTGTCGTAACGAGATAACGTTAATGATGATGAAATGTGTCTGATGGTAAGGATTAACCTTCAACAAGAGGCATTGAGTCTAACATTTTCGTTCCTACCGGACGTGCCTTTTAATTTAAACATTGTTCAAAGCAAGGGATCTACTGCCAAATAAAAGTGATAGCCATCTTTTTATACATAAGCTATAGCCTTGAAAATTGTATTTTTGTAAATCGTCAGTAAAATAATATTTTATTTATACCATAGGGCAAAATACACAGAAAATGATATAATTGCATCGCTTATTTTTGTGTTTTTGCAGTACATGTGCTGATTGTGTGTCAATGATTGATGCCCGTATCCTTTGTTTTTCTCTTATATTACAGTGGTTCAAAGACTTCGAAAACCGAAATGGTTAGACGGGACATCTTGCGTTAGTCTTTAATCCGAACCTGAATACGTAAAGTGCATATTGTATCGTGAACTTTTACTTATTCTACATTTAGTTCATATCAAAGTTAACCGTACTGGAGAATCATCCAAATAATTCTTTCGTATTGGTTGTATGCCATTACAGGATAGATTTGCTTATGATATTTTTTTTATATAAAATGTTAAAAAATCATGGAATAACCACTCATAAATTAAACCAAATATTCTAACAGAGGTCAAATACTTTTTTAAACATATCAAAAACAAACACTCACGGATAAGTGTTGTACATGAATTAATATAATCTATCTATTTTGTTGGAGTCAACTAAGAGGATCGAAATAAATCAAAATATTACCGGGGATTTTAGAAGGAAATTCGGGTCGAAAATATCCAGAACAACTTTCAAAAATTAAAACCCGTATAATACCGATACATTGTTTTTTTTACCAACAACCAAAAACTAAAAGCATGTGTACAAAATGATGAGCCCGATATTCATAGTATCTTTGATAAATTTATCGCGTATTTAAGTTAATGATTCATCATTGGATTTCAAATTTGTTAAAATGTGATCTTTTCATTCAATATTTACTTTAAATGATTTAAAGACCAATCGGTTTTTTTTGTTTTTTTTTTTATTTTGGTTTTCCTTTTTTTTTAAATTGTCATTTTACCATCTCTGTCACTGAACGTAAACCAAAGTCAAATTAATGTTTTGGCAGAGCGCACTTGTGGTTATTAAGATGATAATGTTTAACTGTTCATTGAAATACGTTCTTGTAAATCACTAAAATCCGTTAAGTGTTCACCATTATGTAAAACTTTAAAATGTGCGTTCTTTGATTTCTGATACTAGCATTTACACTACAAGTTTATATTTAACTATTAAAAAATTATCTTTGTCAATGTTGTCTCTGCATCAATACTTTGTACCTTTTTTTATTTCCATACCACCTCTAACGTTATATATCTATTCCTTTATTTTCTAGTCTATTGTAAACCCTCCATACTTAGTAATGTATGAAATGACATGACAGCATTACAGAAAGATGAAATGTCTTTAGATATAATCATACAACAATTTTCTGTAACTGAATGCGTGTCTAAAGCCAAAAGATAGTCTTGTTTTATTTGGTTATACATAATTGGATTGACAGAGGTAACTTACAAAACGGGAAAATTGATATGGTCATTATTTCCACTTAAAAATCTGACTTGAAATGTATTTATTTGTTATTATGTCTATGGTTAGCTGTCGTACCATCGATCTCTTGGTGTATAAAACGTATCATCAATTTTACTGTCTTCAATAGACACAGTTAATTTCCAAAGGCCAAAATGCTTTATCATGCTTGTTTTTGTCGTCTTTCTAAGAGCCGGATAATATGCCTGGTACATGAACTTGGTTAGTCTATTTTAGTATTAAAAGATATGAATTTCACATTCTTAACATTTCTCTATATACAATGTAATAATGAGATTAATTTTCCTTCTGTCTGCATTCATTAAATGCCAACTCGTAATAAAAATACGAATACATTTCATATGTGCATATATTGAACACATTCTTTATTAAATGAAGTCAACAAGGACGCTAAAAATTAACTAAGACCTAAATTGTTATTTGAAAATTCTTTTTTTACCAGATGAATTGACAAATTTTCAAAAGATATTTTTCCTCTTGTTCTTGTGAACATCTCACCAATAATTTCATATATTAATTTTTGTAATACATATGTGAAAACTGTCTCATTTAAGTTGCAATGTAGTAGAATTTTATGATTTATAAATTTACTAACATGTACGTCAGTTCAAATACTAGGACTCCTTTGGGTTTTGTCCTACGATGAGGTGTAATTTTATTTTCCCAATTACACCAACCTTTTCTTTAGTACTCCATAAAAGACCATTTACCAAAATTTAAGCAGGTTCGATACTTATTTTCTTAAAATTGAAGACACAAATAATGCCAGTACTAAACTATGAACATGAAACTAGCATAATATATAACAGTTATTGCAAAACTAA
Organism: Mytilus galloprovincialis; assembly: GCF_965363235.1. Lineage (NCBI taxonomy): Eukaryota > Metazoa > Mollusca > Bivalvia > Mytilida > Mytilidae > Mytilus > Mytilus galloprovincialis. Next base: position 27,917,349 of record NC_134844.1, read on the forward strand.
TGATACAATAGTTAATTCATGGAATTGATTAATAAATAAGTAAAGAGTATTTTTATATTCAAACAATTACAAAACACATGCCGGTACGTAATATCGTTAGAATTAATTTTGAATGTAACATCTCAATATGGTTCTACTCATAAGTAAGTACCAACATCAACTAAAGTGACCGTCATTTAAACTTTTATCATAAACGTGTATATTTCCATTACGTCTTTCTGAAACTATAATGTGTTTCTTTGTATTTGGGTACAAATGTTCTATATTTTGCAAGTCAAAGGCTAAGTCAGGTAATCTTTTTTATGTAGCAGTTTTGGTATAACATTTCTTCATTGCTAAAACAACTCTATAATTTAAGTTTTATTTCTTCATTGCATATTCAATAGTTTAGTAAATGCTTTATACCGCACATTTAGATGTTATTATGCTACATTATCGCACTTATAACCAAAATAAATTTAATATGTATATGACAAATGGTTGATTGAGCCGAAACAGAATGAATAGCAGCATTGTTATTATACAGTACATACAATTCATATAAAGACGAAGAACAAGTATAATTTTACACATTTATCGTTCGGTCAGATGATTAATATCATGTTTAAATTAATTTTGAAGAATACTGTGATTGCAGTCATTTATGTCCACATAGGCTATGCTAAAGTGTACAGATAAACCATGATGAAATGACCGTCAGTTGAACTCAGTCTATAACGCGT